>NC_031994.1:47371106-47377724 GCF_001879085.1 Nicotiana attenuata | reverse complement strand
AAATATTCCAACCCATCCTCCATACCTCTTTAGTTTACATTGATGACATCCTGTTATTTAGTTATACATTGGAGGAACATATCAACTTGCTTCGTCAATTTGAGGCATTGGTAACACAGTGCGGAATCATGCTCTCAGCAAAAAAGATGGTTCTTGCTCAAAAGGAGATTGATTTTCTTGGAATGCATTTTGTCCAAGGTGAATACAGTCCAGGACCACATATATGTCAAGAATTACTCAAATTTCCGGATACCAACTTCACAACAAAGCAAATCCAACAATTTTTGGGCATAATAAATTATGTGAGAGATTTCATCCCAAATATCTCTACATACATTTCTCCACTTACAGAGATGCTCAATAAAAATGCTCCACCATGGGGAAAGAAACAAGATGAAGCAGTCAAGGAAATAAAGGAGATTTCTAAAAATGTCAAGTCCCTCTATATCCCTTCGGATGGTAAGAAGATATTGCAAAGTGATGCTAGCAATGAATATTGGAGTGCTGTTCTATTTGAAGAAAAAGATGGCCAGAGGAAAATATGCGGATACGCCAGTGGAAAGTTCAAAGATGTCGAGCAACATTATCACTCAACTTTCAAGGAAATTCTTGCAGTACAGAATGGAATCAAGAAATTTAATTTCTTCCTCATTCATACAGAATTTCTGATAGAAATGGATATGAAGGCCTTCCCAAAGATGATTCAGCTAAATGCCAAAATTATTCCCAATCCTCAGATTCTCAAGTGGGCTCAATGGTTCTCTCCATACAAGTTTGAAGTCAGGCACCTGAAAGGAAAGGATAATATTCTTGCAGATTTTCTGTCTCGACGGAAGAATTCTCAAAGAGATTTTCCCCAGCAAAACTGAAGTCAAAGCAAAAACTAATCAGTCACATCTTCATGTTTTCAAGTTTACCAGGAACAAGTTCATCAAAGCCAACAGATCATCCACCGGAATTGTTCAACCTCATGGATCCCTTTGATCCGTCAATTATTATGGAAAGAAGAACTCATTATGAGCTCCAAGTTTTCCGACAACATGGAGGATCCATTATCTAGCCATATGGGGTCAATCCAGAATATCCATTCTGCGATATATTCATAGCTCAAGCCAAGGATTTTCCACAAGAACTATTATGGTTTTTCTGGTACCTATGCCATCAGTATTATATTTTCATGGAATTCAAATGCAACATCTTCAAGGATTTTGATAACATTGTACCAGCTCTTAAAGTATTTTTGCTATGGTTCAAACCTAGAAGATACTGGATGAAATGTTTCAATGATTCCTACACAGCAAAGGTATTCATGTTTCATAGGCCAGTGAAAATTATTAATGGAAAAGTCCAGGCACAAGCAGAGGCATCATTCTGGTGGAAATTTACCGTATCCATTTTATCAATGGAGGAAGAATATAGCGAGGCACAAAGAATCCTTTTTCAGCAAAATAGGTGGATTCCGAAAGAGATATGGCCAAAAGATTGGGCAAGCTGGAATTATACAAGGAATGATAGATAAGACTTATATTCATGTCTTATGTTAGTTAAATTTTAATTTGACTATAAGTAGCCACATGGCATAAATGACTAAGATAAGAGTCATTCTTAGCCATTTTGGCTTTGTGCCACGTTTTGGGGAGGTGTAATTTCATAAATTTTTATCCACTTATTAGTTAACTGGGTCATGTCCCGTTATTCGGTAATTAACCAATTACCCGCATAATTTAATAATTGTCACAAATTACTTAAAATTCTACTTATTTTTAATATACTTCATATATACTTTATACATTATACTACCGTGGTCATATGGTATCTTGCATGGTACTAGTTCATAATTATCGGGTATTATCGCTCGACCCGTATTTTATCCCAAATTGGCCACTTTCAACGAAACTCGTTTTCTTTAATTTGTGTACCATGTCCTTCATGACACTTATTTATCACTTGTTAATTAGCCTCAAGATAATCTCACCCCCAGTCTGCGTCAATTAACTGAAGACAAAACTTTTAGCGTACAAAAACGCGAGATGTAACATCTGTTCTGGCCTAGCTTTCCTTCATTAGGGTTTTGGGTGTTCAGGCTGACTTTCCTTAGGACCAAGTCCCCGACTCCAAAATGTCGGAGATTTGTTCTCCTGTTATAGTACCTTTCGATCCTTTGTTTTTGGGCGGCCATTCGGACCAGCGAAGCTTCTCGCTTTTCATCTAATAGTTCGAGGGCCGCACTCATGGCTTTATTGTTTAACTTTCGGTGGCATGTCGGACCCTAGCGCTTGGTTCTCCGACCTTGGCCAGTATGAAAGCCTCGGAATACACCAGAGAGAAGGGCGTTTCTCCTGTGCTTGATTTTACAGTTGTTCGATATGCCCATAGCACTTCGGGTAATATTTCTCTCCATTTTCCCTTTGCTCTTTCTAACTTCTTTTTAAAGTTTTGAATGATGGTCTTGTTTGTGGACTCGGCCTGACCGTTTGCACATGGGTGGTAGGGTGTCGACAGGATTCTTTTTTTTGTGTGGTCCCTGAGGAACTGTTACTTTGCTCCCGATGAACTGTTTTCCGTTATCGCATGTTATTTCGGAAGGAATCCTGAATCGGCACATGATATGGTCCCAGATGAAGTTAATGACTTCTTCTTCTCTTATATTTTTGAAGGCCTGCGCTTCCACCAATTTTAAGAAGCAGTCAGTCATAAATAAAATAAATCTAGCTTTACCTGGTACCGTAGGTAGGGTTCCGACGATGTCCATCCCCCACTTCATGAACGACCATGGTGAAAAGATTGAACGTAGCTGTTCACCGGGTTGGTGAATCATCGGTGTGAATCTCTGGCATTTGTCACATTTTCGGACAAATTCTTTGGTATCTTTCTCCATGTTTTCCCAATAGTAACCTGCTCTGATCACCTTTCGGACTAAGGAATCGGCACCGGAGTGGTTTCAGCAGGTACCCTCGTGGATTTCTCGGAGCACGTAATCTATGTCCCCCGGCCCTAGACATACTGCTAGGGGCCCATCAAAGGTTCTCCTATGAAGAGTTCTATTTTCTTCGAGCGAGAATCGGGCAGCTTTGGTTGGCAGAGCCCTCGACTCTTTTGTGTCCGCGGGTAGCTTCCCACTTTCCAAATAATCGATATATTTGTTTCTCCAATCCCATGTCAGGCTAGTGGAATTGATCTCGGCGTGGCCTCCTCAATCACTCCTTTGGATATCTGAACAACAGCCCCGGGAAGTATGTCATCTTCCTTGACAGATGATCCCAGGTTTGTGAGGGCATCGGCCTCGCTATTCTGCTCTCGAGGTATGTGGACCAGCGTCCATTCTTTGAAGTTGTGCATATGCGACTTGAATTTTGTCTAGGTATCTTTGCATCCTATCTTCTCGAACCTCGAAGCTCCCATTTACCTGATTTACTACCATAAGGGAATCATATTTTGCTTTGACGACTTCTGCACCTAGGCCTTTGGCCAATTCCAGACCTGCAATCATAGCCTCATACTCGGCTTCGTTGTTAGTCAATTTTGCAGTTTGTATAGATTGCCTAATCATGCCGCCCGTAGGGGGCTTTAGGACTATACCCAGTCTGGACCCTTTCACGTTGGAGGTGTTGTCCGTGAATAAGGTCTATACACCCGAAGATGTGCCCATGTTTAGTAGAAGCTCTTTCTCTACCTCGGGCACGAGGGCAGGTGTGAAGTCGGCCACAAAATCCGCTAGAATTTGGGACGTGATAGCCGTTCGGGGTTGGTATTCGATATCGTACCCCCCGAGTTCGATCGCCCATTTGGCCAGACGTCCTGACGATTTGGACTTATGCAATATGCTTCGGAGAGGATATGTTGTTAAAACACAAATACGATGGCATTGGAAATAAGGCTTTAATTTTCGAGATGCGCTTATTAATGCAGGAGCTAACTTTTCTAGGTGCAGATACCTGGTTTCAGCCTCTCCTAGGGTCCGACTTACATAATAGACAGGGAATTGCATACCTTGCTCTTCTCGAACCAGCACACCACTTA
The DNA here is from genome assembly GCF_001879085.1 of Nicotiana attenuata. Taxonomy (NCBI): domain Eukaryota; kingdom Viridiplantae; phylum Streptophyta; class Magnoliopsida; order Solanales; family Solanaceae; genus Nicotiana; species Nicotiana attenuata. The sequence goes on along the minus strand of NC_031994.1, from coordinate 47,373,704 downwards.
CCGCTACCTCGGACACAGCCAGGTACAAATACATCGTTTCATCCTCCTTTGGGGTGTGAAGTAAAGGAGGGTTCGTCAGATATTGCTTCAACTCCTCGAAAGCACGTTGGCATTCTGGAGTCCACTCGAAGCTGTTTTTCTTTTTGAGCAGGGAGAATAATGATGACTCATGTCAGACGACCTTGATATGTCCAATGAAATTCATAGGTATACGAAGAAGCCCTATCAAATACAGATTTTTTCTTTACCATATTTTGATTGTTAATACAATATATAAGGACCGATACTACAAAGAGTATTACACCCATCGGCCCAAAGCTGCTATTCGCCCAGTCAGCCGTTGCATGGCCTTCACGTTGTTTACCACCGTGATCTCTTCGATGGCTTTGATTTTATCGGGATTGATCTCAATCCCCCTGTTTGACACCATAAAGGCTAAGAATTTGCCCGAACCCACTCCGAAGGCACATTTCTCGGGATTGAGTTTCATGTTATAGCTTCTGAGGATGTCGAATGTCTCCTGCAAATGAGTTAAATGGTCCTCTGCGCACAGGGACTTAACTAACATATCATCAATGTAAACTTCCATGGAATTGCCTATTTGGTTTTCGAACATCTTATTAACTAGGCGTTGGTACGTGGCCCCCGCATTTTTTAGGCCGAAGGGCATCACATTGTAGCAATACGTACCATACTTCGTGATGAACGAAGTTTTTTCCCTGTCCTCGGGGTTCATCTGAATTTGATTATACCCCGAGTAGGCGTCGAGAAAGGTGAGGATCTCGTGGCCGGCCGTGGCATTGATTAAGCGGTCGATATTGGGCAACGGGAATGAATCTTTGGGGCACGCTCTATTCAAGTCTTTATAATCTACGCACATCCTTAATTTATTCCCTATTTTGGGAACTACCACCACATTGGCCAACCATTCGGGATACTTTACTTCCCTAATAGATCCTATTTTGAGGAGTTTTATTACCTCATCCTTGATGAACGCGTGTTTTACCTCGGACTGAGGTCTTCTTTTTTGGTTCACTGATTTGAACCTGGGGTCGACACATAGTCGATGGGTGGTTATTTCCGGTGGGATCCCTGTCATATCTAAATGGGACCACGCAAATCAATCGATGTTATTAATAAGGAATTGAATGAATTTTTTCCTGAGTTCGGGGGTTAATCCCGTTCCCAAGTATACCTTCCGATCTGGGAGATGCTCGATCAAAACGGCTTGCTCCAGCTCTTCAACTGTTGATTTTGTTGCATCCGATTCTTCGGGGACAATGAAGGTTCGGGGGGCGGGGAAGTATTCTTCGTCGTTTTTGGCGGTTTGTTTGTCCTCTGGATCCTCCGAGGTAGAGGGTATTGAGGTTGGTGCTTCCTCATGAACCGCGAATATCTCCTTCGCCGCATGTTGTTCCCCATATACCATTTTTATATCGTCTTCCATCGAAAACTTTATCTTCTGATAAAGAGTCGACAGCACTGCCCTCATGCTGTGTATCCATGGCCTTCCAAGCAATGCATTGTATCTCATGTCACCTTCGATGACATGAAATTTTGTGTTTCGAACTGTGTCGGACACGTTGACCAGGAGGATGATCTCCCCCTTCGTTGTTTCGACGGCCATGTTGAAGCCGTTGAGGACTTGGGAGGTAGGTATGACTTGATCGAGCAATTCGAGCTGCTCCACCACCTTCGACCTGATTACGTTGGCCGAGCTGCCTGGATGCACAAGTACACGTTTCATTTGAACGTTATTCAAGAGAAATGAAATTACCAGTGCGTCGTTATGGGGATGAGACAGGGTCTCGAAGTCCTCTTCACTAAAGGCAAGGATGTCATCGGACATGCGGCCCCAAATTTGTCCTTCCATTGCGGTGGAAATCTTTGCCCGCTTGATCACAGGTCCTTGGGGGATGTCGGTCCCTCCGATGATCATATGAATGACGTGATGGGGGTTTTTCATTCTGTTTCACTTGTCCGCCTCTCCTTCTTCCCGGGATGGATTTTTCCGAGCTTCCTGTTGGTTCTCTTGGCGTATACTCCTGTTAGAATGGGATCTCATACTGATACGTTGGGCGTTGCGTGAGACCACATCCACGAGAATTGCTTCTGGTGCATCCTCAGGGTTTCGTGGTGGTACACAGATATTTGGAATAGCTATACCATTCTCTCCATGGTCCTCAGGACCGTTGTTTTCATGTTCATTCACTGAGTTAGACATTTTGACCTGAAATCAAAGATTCTTGCGCAAGAAAGAGTGTGAAAGATAACTTGCGTTATGTAGTAAACCAGCAAGAAAACAATCACTATTATTTTTAGCCCCACGGTGGGCGCCAAACTGTTTACCGTGAAAATGGTAATTACAATTAGATTTGATTTTGTGATTCTAAAAATACGTGATTTATTTTTATGCTAGTTGTTAAGCAGTAGATGCGAAGTGTGAGACTAGACAGTAAGGTAAGAGCTTGAAGGATAGCGCGATACACAAATAGAGTGACTGAGAATCGGGGCCTCAAGCTGGCTTATACGGGCCTCGAGGTCAAGGTAGGCGTGGGGCTCTGATTAGTCGATGGAGAACTAACAGTTCTAAGGGCC
>NC_031994.1:47369023-47371006 GCF_001879085.1 Nicotiana attenuata | reverse complement strand
GAAGGCGAGTGAAGCTCAGTCGGAGCAGGAGGGGAAAGGGAAGGTTCTAGAGAGAACCAGAGATAGAGATGAGAGTCGGTGAGTGAGGATGAGGTAGGGGTTGGGGGGGGGGTCATTTGTTTAATTTGGTAAGAATGGATCTGGACCGTTGATCAAAATTGATCAACGGCCAAGATTTAATCGGATTGGGTCGGGTATATTTAGGGATTGGGCTTGGGTCTTTGGGCTGGTTTAATTAGGGGATATGGGCTGGTTTAATTAGGCTAAATTATAAAGACAAATCTGGCTATAAGTTAAATAGCTCTTTTTTCCCATTTAATTTATAGAAAATAATAAACAAATTTCTAAAAATAAATTTAAACCACTAAAATGATTTATAACATATAATTATTGATTTAAAAATATAAAATCCCATTTTATAAACATGAGACGAATTTAAACCTAAAATGGCTAGTATTGCAATTATGCAATTTTATCCTTAAAACTACTAAATAAATTTGTAAAAATATATAAAAATATCTTAGCTATATTTTAGTATAAATATGAGAATCCAATAAATGAATCACCAAAAATGATAATTTTGGTGACAATTATTGGGTTTTTCTTGATAAAATGGGGCAGTAAATTGATTTAAAAATCTTTGAAAAATTAACGAATAAATAATGTATCCTTGGGATATACTTATATATATGCATATATAGGCTATTTTGAAGGTATTTTGCATATTTTAAAAAATACAGGGAAAAATTGGGTATCAACAGCTGCCCCTCTTTACCCGGGAAGGATGGAAGAGTTGTCGGGTAAAGATATGATGGCCAATTTTGACCGAACGAAATGGTTTGAAGAGGTTTGGCTGCGCTCTGGCTTCTGAGCTGCCTACATATCCCTGGTCTTACAGGAATCGGGCCATATGTAGTTCAGGATCCACCGGCGGAGTATGCCGATGAAGGCTTTCAAACACGGACGCAATATTTAGGATAGGGTTGCGGGGAACTGGAGCGGAATCGCTCCTGCCGAGATAGCCGTTGCTCGCCGGTTTACCTGCAAATAAGCAAATACGGGCATATATTGTGCGTAAATTTAAACATGATGCAAATTCCCGTCGGACCATGAATGCTGTCTTTGGACGGTTAGGATGACGTCCTCAGACCATGATGTCCTGGGCCATGAAGCGTATAATAAAGGATTCGCAGGCCATGAAATGATGCTCTCGGGCTATGGGAATGATGCCTCCGAACCATGATGCCTTTGAATAATGATATGCAAAAGATTAAAAGGGGTCCTCAGGCCATGATATGGTGTTCTCGGGCTATGACAATTGTGCCTCCGAACAATGACGCCCTCGGATAATTTGGCGATCTTTCAGCCCATGAAATGCAGTAGGTGGCGATCTTTCAGCCCTTGAAATGAAATAGGTGGCGATCTTTCAGCCCATGAAATGCAATAGGTGGCGATCTTTCAGCCATACAAGCGTAAATAAAGTGGCGATCTTTCAGCCGTGCAAAAAAATAAAGTGGCGATTTTTCAGCCATGCAAGTGTAAATGAAGTGGCGATCTTTCAGCCATGCAAGTGTAAATGAAGTGGCGATCTTTCAGCCATGCAAGTGTAAATAAAGTGGCGATCTTTCAGCCATGCAATATGTAAAGGGAGACAATGTTTAGTCTCGGAAGGCAGAATGGTAGCCTTATGCAATGCAAAAATGCAGATGGAGATAGTGTTTAGTCTCGGAAGGCAGAATGGTAGCCTTATGCAATGCAGAAAATGTAGATAGAGACAGTGTTTAGTCTCGGAAGGCAGAATGGTAGCCTTATGCAATGTAAAAAATGCAGATGGAGACAGTGTTTACTCTCGGAAGGCAGAATGGTAGCCTTGTGCAATGCAAAAATGCAGATGGAGACAGTATTTAGTCTCGGAAGGCAGAATGGTAGCCTTATGCAATGCAAAAATGCAGATGGAGACAGTGTTTAGTCTCAGAAGGCAGA
>NC_031994.1:47358236-47366287 GCF_001879085.1 Nicotiana attenuata | reverse complement strand
GAGAGCCTACTAGGTTGTGTTTCCTTTGTATCCCATGATATTAAGCATGATCCAACAGAATGAGCCATTCTATATGTGCTCTTCTTGACCACCAGATAACCTTGTTTACTTCAAATTGATGCAGTTCCTCTTGCATTGCTGTAATCCAGTCAGCATCCATAAAGGATTCCTTGATAATTTTTGGGTTCTATTTGGGATAGAAATACAGAGTGGACTATGGAATTTCTGGCTTTTGATCTTTTCTGAATCCTTAATCAAGGAGGGTGATTATGTTATTAAAGTGATGGGAGCTTTTGTGTTTTCAGTTGGGGACTGAAGTTTGATTAGTATAGGAACCGAGTAAATTAAGTGGATTTCCCTACACTCCTCGTTCTGCTACTTGTGGAGTACCATGTACTGCATCTCCAACTCTTTCTTCAGCTTCAGTGGTAGTAATTGAAGTACCAGGTTCCCTTTAAGAAGTGGACGAAGATGTTGCATTGTCTTCACCTGTCTCCTTCATCCGACTCATCATATCAGCCTTGCCATTTGAAATATCAGATATTTCCCCAGGAACCAAAAGTGGTTCATTATCTTGATGATCACTATTTTCTCCCCTGTTAGAGGAGGGTGTCTCGTTGAATAGCACATGAATTCTTCCTTCCACACATTATGTCCTTTTGTTGTAGACTTTGTTTTGAGAGGAATATCCCAGAATGATTCCTTCATCGATTTTTGCATCAAACTTCCCAAGCTGGTCCTTCTCGTTGTTGAAAACATAGCATTTGCATTCAAAGGTTCTCAAATGAGTTATCTTTGGTTTTCTTCCATTGAGCAGCTCATAGGGGGTTTTGTTTAGGAGGGACCTGACCATACACCTGTTTACCAAGTAGTAAGAAGTGTTTATTGCTTCTGGCCAGAGATTTTTGGCGATTCCACTGTCGATGAGCATTGTCCGTGCCATGTCTTCCAGAGTTCTGTTATTCCTTTCAACAACACCATTTTGCTGTGGAGCCCTTGTTGCTGAGAAGTTGTGAGTGATCCCATTTTCATTACAAAACTCATCGAATTTGGCGTTGTTATTCTTTCCCGTGGTCATATCTCATGCATGCTACCTTCAATTCCATCTTCACTTGGATCTTCTTGACAAAGGTCACAAATACCTCAAAAGTCTCTTCCTTTGTTCTAAGAAACAGTGTCCAGGTGAATCTTGAATTTGGAACCCCCGAACTAGGTCCTTCTAAATCAGTTTATTCAGAAGTGAGAAGCTTGCATGCCCCAATCTTTTATGACAAAGTTCTGCATCATTATCAACTGCCTTCAAGCAGCTCAAATCACCAGCTTGTAGAGATTCAAATTCAGCGACGTAGATGTTCTTGTATCTTTTAACTACTAAGACCACTTCGCCAGTTACCAGATTGGTAACTGTGTGCACTTTTAATAAGAACTCTACTTTGTTCCCTTTATCACAGATTTGAGAAACACTCAAGACACAGTACTTCAGGCAATCCACATAGTACACGTTCTCAATTGAGTGTGAAATAGACTTTCCAACTTTTCCAACACCAAGAACCCTTTTTCATTTCCAAATGATACATTCCCCTCCCTACAGGGCTTTCAGTAAGAGAAAATCGATGGTGTTTCTAGTCACGTGCTTTTAGCAGCCACTGTCCATGAACCATTGCAGTCTGCTTCCTCTCACTGTTCCCTGCACATAAATTATGGGTTAGATTTAGGAACCCAAACTGGTTTGGGTCGCTTGTTATGAGAAAAGGGGTGAATAAGAGCTTTTCTAGTCCATGCAAGCAACATTCGTTTCTTGCGAGTGGTACCTGGTCCCTCTTTAGTTGTCACTTTTTCAGTAAACAATTTGTTTTTCTGAAAAGATTGAACCCTGCCCTGGCAATTTTCTTTGAAGTGCCCATTGTTCCCACAGTGGGTATAAAGCTAGTTAGTTATCAGGAACTGTGACGTACTTGCTGTGAGGGTTATAAGGTGTTTTCTCCTTTTGAAACCCGATTCCCTGCCTGTTTCCACTATTGTTGACGTACATGGCAGTGACAGCATCTGAGGACCAGGTCCACTTGAGAGATTTCTCAAGATCAATTTTTACTTTCTTCAATTCAGCTTGAAGCTGCCTATTTTTCTCGAGTTCACCACATAGACTAGTTTTAACATCATTTATCCTTTTGAAGCTGATGTGTGACTTACTATCTACTTTTTTCCCTTTCTCAATACTTGCAGGCCTAAATTCTGATTTGAGTCCCTTAATAGTTTCCTCTAGGTCAGTGATTATCACTAAAAAGTCATCCCTCTCTTGCTCAGTAGTTGCAATTTTCTCTTCTAGAGTGTGCTTTTTGTTGCTAAAGCTTTCTATGGTTTCCTTCAAATCAACAACCACTACCATCAAGTCATCTCTCTCATTTTCTACAATATTTATTTTTTCATCCAAAGCTTCCTTTTCTTTTTCAAGATTAGCTATGGTCTCATTATATCAACTACAAAGACCACCAGATCATCTCTAGATTGTTAGCATCTCCTAGCTCAATGGTCAAGATCTCTTTATCATTAATAAGGCTGTAATATGCATCAATTAGAACATTTGCTAATGACCTTAATTTCTTAGAAGAGTGAGACTTCAGATTTCTCTGAACATCCCTAAAATTTACCTCATCATTTTCATCCTCTTCATCATCGTCAGACTGAGCCATCAGCACAAACAGTGAGTCATATTTTGTTGCTTCAGTTTCCACTGCCATCATGGAGTTGTTTTCTGCATCTGGTTCCCCTTCTGATTCACTGGAAGAGTCTCCCCAAGCAGCAAGAGCTTGTTTCACAAAATTCTCAGCTGCACCTTTTGGACTAAATCGTTTGTCAGGAACCGGGTTCCTTTTTTGCTTCTTTGTCAGAGTTTTGTTTGTATTGCTCTTGTTTCAGAAGTGGGCAGTATTTGATGAAATGCCCTGGATTTCCCGCACTTGTGACAAAGATCATTGTTCCTTGCCTTACTTGAACTGCCCCTTTTTGGTATACCACCATTTCTTCAAACCATCTTTTGAAACCTTTTAGTAAGATAGGCCATATCACTATCTTCTTCACTTGAGTCACTGTTTCCAGCCTTGAGAACCAGGTTATTCTCTTTCTTTGGCTCTCTTCTTTCACTGTCTTTTTTTTCTTTTCATCGCGTATGTCCTCAGATTTCCAATCAGCTCTTCCATGGTTAGAGTTTGTAAATCTTTAGCTTCAGTGATGGAATTCACCTTACTCTCTCAAGAGCCAGGTAGAACACTTAAAATCTTCCTTACAAGCTTGTTTCTAGGAATAACATCTCCAAGTGAGTGAAGCTCATTTATGATGGATGTGAATCTAGTGTCCATATCTTGTATAGACTCATCATCCCTCATCCTAAAGAGCTCATACTCGGTGGTGAGCATGTCAATCTTAGACTTTTTAACCTGAGTAGTTCCTACATGTGAGGTTTGCAATGCTTCCCATATTTCCTTGGTAGAATCACAAGCTGAGATTCTATTTTACTAATTAGGTCCTATACCACATACCAAGATTTTCTTGGCACGATAGTTCTTTTTTACGGCTTTTCTGTGAATATCACTGTACTCTTTTCTATTTTTCGGCACCATTGGTCCAGTTTCTCCAAGCTGCTTCATAGGAACATGTGGACCATCACAAATGACGTCCCATAGATCTTAGTCTTCTGCCATTATAAAATCATGCATACGAGTCTTCCACCAGTCGTAGTACTGACCATTGAATCTAGGAGGTCTGTAGGTTGATTGCCCTTCCTCAAAGTTAGGTGGAGCAGCCATTGAGATCCTTTCTAGGTATTAACCTTCTAGAAAGAACCTGCTCTGATACCAATTGTTAACTTATATGAATCCACCAAACTATAGAGTACCTCGTCCCCTATAAGTTTCCACTGAGAATACTAATTAAAACAATAAGTAAATGAGACACGGGATTTTTACGTGGAAAACTCCCAACTCAAGGGGACAAAAACCACGACCTACACTTATAGGCTTTCAATTTTACTAACTTGTAAACACACTATAACAAGCCACTTTGTAATGGCTCTATTACAAATACATCAACTCAACTAACTTGTGATACACTTATCACAAGCCACTTTGTCACTCACTAGTTACAAAGACTTTAACTTATGACTAACTCTAGTCACAACACAAACTCAGAAGGCTTATGATTTTGAGTTTCCTAAGACCAAGCTTCTAAGAAAGAAAGATAGGGGTTACAATGAATAACAAATAACAAGATTACAAATCAACTACAGATACACATAGACTCATTGTGGAACAGATCCTTAGTGGAGTTTCTTCTTGTTCTTGACACACTTGTGACTTCAATGCTGGATCAGATCTTTGATTACTTGAGAGAATATCACTAAATTCTCAAGTGAATATCTTGTGTCTTGCACCATGTTGTTATACTACCAAAGACATCCCAAGGATGATGTCAATTCTTGGTTGGTACACGCCTCTTCCCAATGGGAAGTAACTGCTGCACTGTCGCGTGTACAGTTGCAGGCAGTTACTTTCTGCAGTTGCTTTCCAACTGTATAGTTGACTTGTACTTCTTTCATAGAACACCCAGGGATCAAGTCCCTGCCTTGTTCCTCTATTCTCTTTACATGCAGCAGTTCACATTAGCTAGAGTTCAGGATGGAATTCTTTCATTTGCAATGTGTACCAAATGTGTCAGGTTCCGTATCTGGTTCTTGACAGTAAGTTTGTTAGATCATTAAAACATAAGACAAAGACATTGAAAACCCATCAGGTGTGGCTCCCAGATGGGCTCATTTGAGCCGAGCAAGGATAGATTATTGGTCACATACTTGGTTCAGGATGCTTTGGAGAAGGTTTAGGGGATTCAGGATAGACTTCGCACAGCCTAGTCCAGACAGAAGAGTTATGCGGATCGAAAGGTTCGCGATGTTGTATTCATGGTTGGAGAGCGGGTCTTGCTCCGAGTTTTGCCTATGATGGGCGTTATGAGGTTCGGAAAGAAGGGCAAGCTGTTCCCAAGGTTCATTGGTCCATTTGAGGTGTTGCGGCGAGTTGGGGAGGTTGCTTATGAGCTTGAATTACCTCCCAGTCTAGCAGGAGTTCATCCGGTATTCCATGTTTGTATGCTCCGGAAGTATCACGGTGATTCATCTCACGTGTTGGATTTTAGCTCTGTCCAGTTGGACAAGGATCTATCTTATGTTGAGGAGCCAGTGGCTATTTTGCACGTGCAGGTTCGAAAGTTGAGGTCAAAGAACATTGCTTTAGTGAAGGTCCAGTGGAGGGGTCAGCCGGTCGGGGAGGTGATTTGGGAGACCAAGCAGGATANCATCTTTTGAGAAGGTGTCTGCAATTTAATCTCTATGCACCAAAATCTCATACAAATAAGTGCCCTTTTCCATATTATTTCTAAGAAAATGGTATCTGACATCAATGTGTTTGGTTCTCTTGTGCTAACCGGGTTCTTTGCTATGCTAAGAGCGCCTTCTTCAACTGTTGAGAGAGCCACTAGGTTGTGTTTCCTTGTATCCCATGATATTAAGCATGATCCAACAGAATGAGCCATTCTATATGTGCTCTTCTTGACCACCAGATAACCTTGTTTACTTCAAATTGATGCAGTTCCTCTTGCATTGCTGTAATTCAGTTAGCATCCTTCAAGGCTTTCTNACCTTCTTAGACTTACTGCTACCCTTCACGGATGTTCCACTTTGTTTTCCAATAGCTTCATCGGAAGCTCAAACCACATACTTCTAGATTTTTGTAGACTGTTTTACTAAGGAACTGGGTTCCTCGACAGCATCTTCCTCAACCTCAACCACTGGAATGCTTTTGCTAGTCACAAATTCCCCTTGTTTCACAATCTCTTCTTCTTTTTCTTAACATTCCTCTTACTTTTCTGCAAGGCGGACTCGAAATTCTCTTTCTGCTACAACCTAGTAGTGGGTCGCTTGGAAGAGGATTCAAGAGTCCTTGCTAGTTTGCGTATCTTAAACCGCGTGCGGAGAGCCATATCATCTTCATCAACAGGGATCTCACTTGGTGGAATGGATTCCAAGGGCTTAGGATAAACAAGAGGTTACTGAGTTGATTCAACTAGAAGAGAATTAGGTTCTCCAACAAGTTTTTCTGTGACTGTTTCATGGACTGGAGACTCGAACAGTACCAAGGTTCTTTCATCGCCTAGGAATGGAGTTTCTTCCCCATGAGACTCAGACAAGAAGGAGGCTCCTTCATTCAAAAGACTATCAGCAGCGATAGCCATGATATTGTGTGCTGCTTCCTTTTCTAGTGACTCTGTGAGAGCCACTAAGTCCGAAATGGAGGAGTTTAGATACTGATCAGAATCATCCCCAGATACCTTTGACACTTGAGTGGTAACACTTTCTGAGTGTTCTTTGGTGATATCAGAAGAAGGGAGAGACATGGGGTTTTCAACACATGGAAGGGAGACAAAGTTTGACGAAGAAGGAAAAATAATAGGAGATGAGGAAGAAATAGGTGTGGGTGTAGTAGTATCGGGTATAGTGGAAGAGTAGATTTCTGGAGGTGACTTTAAGGATTATGGGGAAGTGGGAGTGGTCTTGATGGTAGAAGAAGAAAAAGATTGTTCGTTTGCCATTGTAGGAGGATTTGGTAGAGAATTTGAGAGAGAGAGAAGTGAAGAGGGGATCACAAAGGTACAGAGGAGATGAAGGTTCAAGACTGCTGTGAGAGAGAGAGAGAGAGAGAGAGAGAGAGAGAGAGAGTTTTATGGGAAGAAGGGATAATAATGAGAATGGAGAGAAACGGGTTCTAAAGGGTTTTGAAACGGCGGTAGGTTTATGGGAATACATAATGTGCAGAGAAGGTGAAAGGATTTGAAAGATAAGACGTGACATGCAGACTCTGAAAAGTCGAATGATGTGGCAGTTGAATTAATTTTGTTAACCTTTTTGAGAAAGCATGCGAAAAAACATATTACTACTAACCTATGGTACAGTAACCAGATTCCCGAACAGTTTTTTGTAAAAGATTTTTGTACCTATTCTTTTGCAGTTCAACATTGTACCTTTGGCTTCTATGATCGTCATGCGTGTTTACCTGCAACGATATAGATGTGAGCTAGGCCAAGTCAGAAAACACTTTAGCTAATTTTACCTGAATGAGACTTTCATGGTCATGTGAGCGGAACCAGGTTCTCACGTAGGTTTAATTTACCCATGTGCCATCCTATTTCTCTCAAAGTTTCCCTGCGCACATCTTTTGAGAAGGTGTCTGCAATTTAATCTCTATGCACCAAAATCTCATACAAATAAGTGCCCTTTTCCATATTATTTCTAAGAAAATGGTATCTGAATACTAATTAACCAAACTAAACTAAATCAACAAGAAATAAAATCCTAGAACAAACAGGGAACAGACGAAATTAATTCTAATTAAAATTCTCTAAATTGCATACTGGAGAAGAAAAATCGATAGGAACTAGACTAAAAGCTAAAAATAAAGCAAAAAACTGTAAAAGAAAACTACAAGATGAAGATACTTACACGAATTTAAAATTAATCTTGACTGTCTTTTGAACTTGATCCCCAAATGATGTTACTTGCCTATTCTTTGCCAAAAATAAGCATACAACATTATGAGAGGATCAAACGATCACTGGGAAACATCCAAGCAGGCTGAAATTCCTTGAGACCCCAAATCTGAACCCTAGATCTAGGATTCGAACAATTCTCGATAGGTTTGAAGGAAATTGGTTTGGGATTTGGGAAGAGGGGGTTATGGTGGTCAAGGGGTGTAAATTTGGTGTTGATTGGTGGTGGCGCCGCCGGACACGGCGGAGGCGGCGCTAGGGTTTCAAGGATTCGAGTCGTTTGGGTAGGATTTGAGGGAAAAGGGGTTTAGATCCGTAATGAGGGGGATGAGAGGAGGCTGGGGTGTAAATTTTGGGGGATTTGGACAATCGCCGCCGGCGGAGGCGATTTCCGGCCGGCGGTTTACGGCGGGGAACGGCGGAATTTCGGGTTTGTGTAGTGGGGTGTGAGAGACGACGGA
>NC_031994.1:47352339-47357947 GCF_001879085.1 Nicotiana attenuata | reverse complement strand
TCCATCTTCACTTGGATCTTCTTGACAAAGGTTACAAATACCTCAAAAGTCTCTTCCTTTGTTCTAAGAAACAGTGTCCAGGTGAATCTTGAATTTGGAACCCCACGAACTAGGTCCTTCTAAATCAGTTTATTCAGAAGTGAGAAGCTTGCATGCCCCAATCTTTTATGACAAAGTTCTACATCATTATCAACTGCCTTCAAGCAGCTCAAATCACCAGCTTGTAGAGATTCAAATTCAGCGACGTAGATGTTCTTGTATCTTTTAACTACTAAGACCACTTCGCCAGTTACCAGATTGGTAACTGTGTGCACTTTTAATAAGAACTCTACTTTGTTCCCTTTATTACAAATTTGAGAAACACTCAAGACACAGTACTTCAGGCAATCCACATAGTACACGTTCTCAATTGAGTGTGAAATAGACTTTCCAACTTTTCCAACACCAAGAACCCTTTTTCATTTCCAAATGATACATTCCCCTCCCTACAGGGCTTTCAGTAAGAGAAAATCGATGGTGTTTCTAGTCACGTGCTTTTAGCAGCCACTGTCCATGAACCATTGCAGTCTGCTTCCTCTCACTGTTCCCTGCACATAAATTATGGGTTAGATTTAGGAACCCAAACTGGTTTGGGTCGCTTGTTATGAGAAAAGGGGTGAATAAGAGCTTTTCTAGTCCATGCAAGCAACATTCGTTTCTTGCGAGTGGTACCTGGTCCCTCTTTAGTTGTCACTTTTTCAGTAAACAATTTGTTTTTCTGAAAAGATTGAACCCTGCCCTGGCAATTTTCTTTGAAGTGCCCATTGTTCCCACAGTGGGTATAAAGCTAGTTAGTTATCAGGAACTGTGACGTACTTGCTGTGAGGGTTATAAGGTGTTTTCTCCTTTTGAAACCCGATTCCCTGCCTGTTTCCACTATTGTTGACGTACATGGCAGTGACAGCATCTGAGGACCAGGTCCACTTGAGAGATTTCTCAAGATCAATTTTTACTTTCTTCAATTCAGCTTGAAGCTGCCTATTTTTCTCGAGTTCACCACATAGACTAGTTTTAACATCATTTATCCTTTTGAAGCTGATGTGTGACTTACTATCTACTTTTTTCCCTTTCTCAATACTTGCAGGCCTAAATTCTGATTTGAGTCCCTTAATAGTTTCCTCTAGGTCAGTGATTATCACTAAAAAGTCATCCCTCTCTTGCTCAGTAGTTGCAATTTTCTCTTCTAGAGTGTGCTTTTCGTTGCTAAAGCTTTCTATGGTTTCCTTCAAATCAACAAACACTACCATCAAGTCATCTCTCTCATTTTCTACAATATTTATTTTTTCATCCAAAGCTTCCTTTTCTTTTTCAAGATTAGCTATGGTCTCATTATATCAACTACACAGACCACCAGATCATGTCTAGATTGTTAGCATCTCCTAGCTCAATGGTCAAGATCTCTTTATCATTAATAAGGCTGTAATATGCATCAATTAGAACATTTGCTAATGACCTTAATTTCTTAGAAGAGTAAAACTTCAAATTTCTCTGAACATCCCTAAAATTTACCTCATCATTTTCATCCTCTTCATCATCGTCAGACTGAGCCATCAGCACAAACAGTGAGTCATATTTTGTTGCTTCAGTTTCCACTGCCATCATGGAGTTGTTTTCTGCATCCGGTTCCCCTTCTGATTCACTGGAGGAGTCTCCCCAAGCAGCAAGAGCTTGTTTCACAAAATTCTCAGCTGCACCTTTTGGACTAAATCGTTTGTCAGGAATCGGGTTCCTTTTTTGCTTCTTTGTCAGAGTTTTGTTTGTATTGCTCCTGTTTCAGAAGTGGGCAGTATTTGATGAAATGCCCTGGATTTCCCGCACTTGTGACAAAGATCATTGTTCCTTGCCTTACTTGAACTTCCCCTTTTTGGTATACCACCATTTCTTCAAACCATCTTTTGAAACCTTTTAGTAAGATAGGCCATATCACTATCTTCTTCACTTGAGTCACTGTTTCCAGCCTTGAGAACCAGGTTATTCTCTTTCTTTGGCTCTCTTCTTTCACTGTCTTTTTTTTCTTTTCATCTCGTATGTCTTCAGATTTCCAATCAGCTCATCCATGGTTAGAGTTTGTAAATCTTTAGCTTCAGTGATGTCAGTCACCTTACTCTCTCAAGAGCCAGGTAGAACACCTAAAATCTTCCTTATAAGCCTGTTTCTAGGAATAACATCTCCAAGTGAGTGAGCTCATTTATGATGGATGTGAATCTAGTGTCCATATCTTGTATAGACTCATCATCCCTCATCCTGAAGAGCTCATACTCGGTGGTGAGCATGTAAATCTTAGACTTTTTAACCTGAGTAGTTCCTTCATGTGAGGTTTGCAATGCTTCCCATATTTCCATAATGTGTTTCTAGCTGATCCTCCGCGCATGCGCCCGACAGAGATGTCGACTTTGGTATTGATTTGTTGCTGGGCACTCAGCCCGTCTCTATTCCGCCATATCATATGGCTCCTCCTGAGTTGAAGGAATAGTTACAGGAATTGCTTGATGAGGCCTTCATTCGGCTAGTGTGTCACCTTGGGGAGCTCCTATCTTGTTTGTGAAGGAAAAGTATGGTTTTGTGCATTTGTGCATTGATTATCGCCAGTTGAACAAAGTTACAGTAAAGAATAGGTATCCTTTGCCTCGTATTGATGACCTCTTTGATTAGTTACAGGGTGCTAGAGTGTTTTCTAAGATTGACTTGCATTCAGGCTATCATCACTTGAAGATTCGGGAGCCAGATATCCCGAAGACTGCTTTCAGGACTCGGTATGGTCATTACGAGTTCCTCGTTATGTCATTCGAGCTGACCTATACTCTAGCAGCATTTATGTATTTCATGCACAATGTATTTCGGCCCTGTCTTAATTCTTTCATCATTGTGTTTATTGATGACATTCTAGTCTACTCCCGGAGTCAGGAGGATCAACATCAGCACCTGAGGACTGTGCTTCAGACCTTGAGAGAAAAGAAATTATATGCAAAATTCTCAAAATGTGAGTTCTGGTTGGATTCAGTGCCATTTTCGGCACACGTAGTGTCGAGTGAGGGGATAAAGGTGGATCCAAAGAAGGGGGAAGCAGTGTAGAGTTGGCTCGTACCGTCATCAGCTACGGAGATTCGGAGTTTTCTTGGTTTGGCAGGGTATTACCATCGGTTTGTTGAGGGATTCTCATCTGTTGCAACACCTATAACCAGGCTAACCCAGATGGGTGCTCCGTTCAGGTGGACGGAGGAGTGTGAGATCTTTCAAAAGCTCAAGACAGCTTTGACTAAAGCCCTAGTATTGATATTGCCTATAGGTTTGTGGTCTTATATTGTTTATTGTCATGCATCACGGGTTGGTCTCGTCGCAGTGTTGATGCAGGACCGTAGGGTAATTGCCTACGCATCCAGATAGCTGAAGGTGCATGAAAAGAACTATCATGTCCACGACCTTGAGTTAGCAGCCATTGTTCATGCCTTGAAGATTTGCTAGGCACTATTTGTACGGTGTCCCTTGTGAGATCTACACTGTTCACCGAAGTTTGCAGCATCTGTTCAAGCAGAAGGATCTTAACTTGCATCAGCGGAGGTGGTTAGAGCGGCTTAAGATAATGATATAACTATCTATACCATCGCGGGAAGGCCAATGTGGTGGACGATGCCTTGAGTTCAGGGCGGAGAGTTTGGGGAGCTCAGCATATTTACCAGCAGCCGAGAGGCCATTAGCGTTGGATGTTCAGGCAGTGGCCGACCAGTTTGTTAGATTGGATATTTCTGAGCCGAGCCGAGTTTTGGATTGTGTGATCTCCCAGTCTTCTCTTTATGATCGTATTAGGGAGTGTCAGTATGATGCCCCCCATCTTCTTGTCCTTAAGGACACGATTTAGCATGGTGATACTAAGGAGGTCACTGTTGGGGATGATGGTTCATTAAGGATGCAGGCAGGCTATGTGTGTACAATGTAGACGTATTGCATGAGTTGATTATTCAAGTGTCTCATAGCTTGCGGTACTCCATTCATCCAGGTGCCACGAAGATGTATCAGAACTTGAGGAAGCATTACTGGTGGCGTAGAATGAAAAAGGTCATAGTGGAATATGTGGCTCGGTGTCTAAATTGCCAACAGGTGAAGTATGAGCATCAGCGGTCGAGTGGATTGCTTTAGAAATTAGAGATTCCGGAGTGGAAATGGGAGCGGATCACTATGGATTTTGTTGGTGGACTCCCACGAGCTCAGCGGAAGTTTGATACAGTTTGGGTGATTGTGGACAGGCTGACCAAGTCAGATCATTTCATTCCTTTAATGACCACCAATTCTTCCGAGCAGCTGGCTCGGGTTTATATCCTCGAGATTGTTAGGCTTCATGATGTGCCGGTATCTATCACGTCTGACCGGGGTACGCAGTTTATATCACGATTCTAAAAGGTCATACATCATGAGTTAGGTACTCGAGTGGAGTTGAGCATTTCACCCTCAAGATGCACGGACAGTCTGATCGCACTATTCAAATACTTGAGGATATGCTCCTTGCATGCGTGATGGAGTTTGGAGGTTCTTGGGATCAATTCTTGCCACTTACGGAGTTTGCCTACAATAACAATTATCAGTCCATCATTCAGATGGCAACTATAAGGCTCTGTATGGTAGCGGTGTTGTTAATTTATATGAATCCACCAAACTATAGAGTACCTGGTCCTCTATGAGTTTCCACCGAGAATAATTATTAAAACAGTAAGTAAATGAGACACGATTTTTACGTGGAAAAATCCCAACTCAAGGGGACAAAAACCACGACCTACACTGGTAGGCTTTCAACTTCACTAACTAGTAAACACACTATTACAAGCCACTTTGTAATGACTCTATTACAAAAACTTCAACTCAACTAACTTGTGATACACTTATCACAAGCCACTTTGTCACTCACTAGTTACAAAGACTTTAACTTATGACTAACAAAAAGAAAACTACAGCCACAAAACTTTATAATAGAAGACAACTGGTCACTAAGAAGTTTCTAAGGGGCACTAGAAGAGGGAGGCTTGGAGAAAGAGGCAGCAAGGGTTTTGAGAACCAGGTCCATACGGGCATCTGGAGACAGCTCCTCTTTAAGAAATTTGGCACGAAGCATTTTCCTTAGTCAAACGGGAAACTTCTTCATGGGAAGAATTAACAAAACCAGGTTCCCCAACAGCTTGACTAAGCTGAGTTTCCATGGCATTCTGAGACCTCAACCTCCTGATCTCTTCGGTAGTAGCATTTTGAGCATTGATCAGCTGAGAAATGGTCGAGGTTCTTCCACCAACCTTTTCTACGCACTCACATTCTTCCAGAGTGGATTTGGAGAAGGTTTTCTTATGGGTGCCCACTTTGGGATTAGCCAAAGGAACCTTGTAGAACTTAAATACTTGAGTGAGGAGTAAGCCATATGGAAGCCCGTGATTGCCACCTTTTGCATATGTTCTATCATGATTGCTGGCAGATTGATTGGGACAAACTCATCAAGATCCTCCATTAAGACCATATCAAACTTTGAAGTGATAGATCGCCTCTCAGTACGAGGTAAAAGCACCTTATTGACCAGCTCAAAGAGAATATA
>NC_031994.1:47345552-47351565 GCF_001879085.1 Nicotiana attenuata | reverse complement strand
CACGCCGACTTGTATCTAGGGTTTGCTGTTTTGGCTGTTCATGGCTACTCCGGTGTGATTTCGAGCAAAATCACACTGTATTTGTTACTATCTTTGAAGTTTCTGAACAGGTTCTTCCATCTCTATTTGGGTTTCTTTTGAAACCCTAATTTTTGTTTGCATCTCTTAGGTCTGTGCTATTTTTAAACGATTCGAGTCTGTTCCTTTTATGTTGTACACTGTTCTTGAACCTCTTTTGCAAAAATCATCAATTTCAAGTTGTTTTTACCTTCTTTTGAAGTTAGGGTTTTTCGGAACTTCTTCTACACTTCGTTAAACTGATTCTTCATGTTTAAAACTTCTATCTCTTGCATATTTCAACTGATTCTATGATTTTACTCCTTTTTCAACCCTCATATGTTGAAACCCTAATTTCTTAGTCCCAACCTTGGGTTTCTGAGTGTCGTTTTGATAATATGTTCAGTTAATCTGTATGTTCCTATGATTCTGTGACTTTTGCCCTATGTTTGCTTGTTAGATTTCCTATTTGTGGTTATCCTTGCCTATTGTGTGATTTTGCTCTATTTTTGTTCACTGATGTTTCTGATTCTTCACTTCTCCTACCTGTATCATGCTTAGCCTACTAATTCAGACTATGCTCTACATGAATCCCTAATTTTATATGTGATTCTTGTCCTACTCAACCTCTTAGGGTTCTGATTTTTTATTACTATGTGCTTGTTCTTATAGAGTGGTGCTAAATCAGTGTTATCTCCTATTCTTGCATCCTTGAATCTTTGTGACTGATTTTTCACTGATTCCGCATGTTATTTCTACTGATTTTTACCTTGTAGAATGTTTTCTGACCTTATTCTATGGTCAATTATGCTATTAATTGATTGCTCAAGTCTTTCCTTGATTGAAGTGTGGTGAACCTGGCCTCTATTACATATTGTATACCTGTACTATGCAGAAAATATTTCCTTAATTGGCATGTTCAGCCTTATACGATTCCTTCCTTATTTGTTATATGTCTATTACCGTTTGAGGTTAATTCCTCAATTAAAGAAAGTACTTACCTTGATTTCCTGACTGATTGATTCTGAGTTCCTTAATTACTAATGGACTTTGATTTTTACCTTATTTACTACCTGCTTTCAAACTATAAATACCCTAGCCTTTCATTAACACAAGACACGAACACTTTGGTTCAAAAGCTCTCTCTATCTCTCACACTTAAAACTTTCTGCTCTTTGCGTTACTTGCTTTTATTCTGAGTTAGCCGGCTGCAAGCCAAGGCTAACTATTGTGCTCTCCTGCTCCTTCACTTTTGCTTACTGTCCTCTTTACTGGTATGTTCTAGTTTCAATTCAAGTTACAACAACAACATGGTTCTTTTATTGCTTCAGTTCATCTTGTTTCTAGTTTGCTTCTACTTATGGTTTTGCTGTATACTTGCAGTTAAGGTGATTACATAATTAGCATATTATGAACTCCCTTCCTTAGGATCAGTATGAGCATGTTCCCCTTTTATGTAGTCTGTTTTTTTGTTTTTGCACTATCTGGTTTATGATATGAATCTCCCTCTATGTAGTCTACACTCTTGACTTGTATGGTTATGGAATTAGTCTTAAATCATTTGGATCCTACTAAACCCCCTTAAGTATTGCTGGTTTTGTGACTGTGCTATATCAGTTGTGTTTGAGCATGTCTGTGCCACTTCCGAAGACCTTGGCTGGTTCTGTGTTTACAATCATGTGTTCTATGTGTGCCCAATCCCCATCACCCTTGTGTGTAGTTTCTTTCCTCTTGACTTTGGTCCTGTGAACATTGCTGATGTGATTTTAGATTCCATGTTTGATTTACTTGATCATGTAACTCTCTCTTTTCAAAGCTGTTTTACTGCATGACCCTCTCTCTTATTCTACAAAATTGTTTCAAAGAAGTCTCTTTTAACACTGTTTTCTTACTAAAACCCTTTCAAACTATGTCAAGCACTCTCACTCTACTCCTAAGTCAATAAGTTCTGCCCCCTGCAGTATGTGTACTGCATTGGGATCCTCTTGAGAACCCTCTGAACTTTGGCATACTGAGGCTGGCCCTTCCACACTGCACTTATTCAATTTTGGTTACCAAGTCTAGGTGTAAGCACTGCCCGGGATCCTTGAGATCCTTAGGGAACTTTGATGCACCTAGACTATGATATTGTCTATGGAATTGAGGCATTTGAGGCTATTTGAGGCTTTGGAAATCTGGGCCTGATTGAAGGCTCCCTATAGAATAGCTTCTTATTTTCTTATTTACTTATGTAATTCATTCATATGGTCTGTAATAATTTGTAAACAAATATTGGGGTAATTAGTGAAAAGGGGTGGGTAGTTACATGTTTGTGGGGTAATACAGGTAGAAACCATGCCTATAGGACTTTACATTTTGATATGATTGCCTTACCAAGTAGAAAACATGCCTATAGGATTTTCACATCTTGTTATGTTTGTCTCACCATGTTAGAAATCATGCCTATAGGTTTCAAGTGATTCATAACAAAAATCATGTTTATAAGTCTTAAAATCAGTTTCACAAGTAGATCCCATGCCTATAGGATCTAATTTAACCTAGCCTCTGTTGTAATAAGTGTTTACATGTTTTTTTTCATGCCTGCAAAGTTTTTGAAATCAGTATTAAACTTAGATATCATGCCTATAGGGAACAATATCAAATCCTGCCTATGGATCTCGCCTAGGTTTAGTTTAAATAACTCAATCCAGTTAACGTTTAACTCACTTCGAAACTGGCTTAATTAATGGTTTATATTTCCTGAAACGAGTCCTTTTAAAACCGCCTTAATCTGTTATTAGACGGCATGCCTATAGGATTTAAAAGTATGTTTTAAAATCTGCCCTGTTTTACCTTAAAATGTATTCATCAGTATTCCGCGTATAGGCAAGCCTGAAGGGCATTTCCAAAACCTGCAATCCTGAAACTGTTTTCTATGACTTAATGTTTTTTTCTGATCCTAACAGGCTTTTAAAAGTAGTAGGTAACTGACAGGGTTTTACTTCTGAGTTTAATAAAAAAAAAATAAACTGCTTGTCTTCTGCATACTCATTTAGACATCCTGCCTTAGGATACTGTTTAACAAAAGGCCCTTATTTGTGTTTGAGTCGTGCTGTTTACATGCCTTACCTGTGGAGGTAAACTGAGCCTCTTATTTGCTCCTTCCTGTTCCTGCCTGCTAAGAGTCCTATGTGTTATTGCTTGTCGCCTTTGTATTTTTACCTTTTAAACCTTAGGGGTCTGTCTAGAACCACCTATAGGTAGAGGTCTTAAATCCCTCTAAGACCATTAAGAAAGGACGGGTAACAACACGAAATAGAGATCGCTGACCAAACACTCGCTTTGCATGACCACTAAGGGGATGGGAAGGGTAGATATGGGATATGATGATTACGCGCTAATGTCACGTGTAGCCCCTCATCGAGGAGTGTTTACCGGACATTGTGTGGGATGATCCTATAGGCTAACCAACCTAGGATTCCTCCTTTACCAAAAGTCTTTATCTATTCAAAACCTTTGTTTACAACTTATTCAAAAATCTTTATCCTATTACTTGAGTTACCCAACATGCTTTACTTGCAACCTATTTGATTCAACTGTTTATTTATATGGACTAATTTGTGAATATAAGTTCGGCCGGGACCCACAGTTGTGGACCAAGAGGGGTGCCTAACACCTTCCCCTCGAGGTTATTTCGAGCCCTTACCCTAATCTCTGGTAATGCAAATCAATCCAAGAGTTAATCACTCTAGGTGTCCTAACGCACCGTAATCCGTTAGGTGGAGACTCTTCAAATACCCAATTCCCAAAAGGAAACTAGTTATCACACCCCATGAAAATGTCGAAACCCGGACTCCTCTCCCCGCGAGGGAGGGAAAAAAGGGGGCGCGACAGCATGGCGACTCTGCTGGGGATAATTAGGCTCTCACCATAATGAACTTGCCCTTATGAATTAGTCCAAGCATGCTTTATCTCGTACCCTCTTCCCTTATTTTAATTTGACTGTCTATTTTCTTTTAAGCATTTATTGTTCTTTATTCTTGAAACTGACTTGTCTCTTTCTTTCCTTCTCCTATAACTGCCTTTTCAGTTATTTAAATACTGTATTTATTTTTCATACGTGCAAATACTTGACTACATGTTATTAATTGCTGCATAAATCATGCTCCACATCATATTCCACTCGTGTGTCTCAAATCCCATAGCAACGCTTTAATGAGTGGTTGCGCTCTTCCTATTTACTACCCTTAAATTCGGAAAGGCTTATTTGCGGTAAAACCAGTCGATCAGCGGTACAGTCGATGGTTCCGTGCCTTCCCCCTCGAGTTGTCCGCTCGAGAGTACCAGTCTAAAACCCCATAGAAACCTTACTCTGGTTAAAATTGTGCATGCATCATGGTCAAACCTAGTCGGATTAGTTATGTTTCCCACATAATGATCCTTTAAGATAAGCCTTATCCAAAGTCCATTGGGTTTTTCATAATCCCAACGGACACAACCACGTTTTGTGCATTAATTTGGAGAACTAAATGCCAATATGTTGATCATAAATGTATAAATAGTCGAGTCTGGTGGGGGTAAGTTTTTTTTTGCATAAAATGAGGAACGAGGTCCCAGCTTCGGTATGGTTAGCACACCCTCACTCTAGCTAGACTAGTGGAGGAATCTTTCATCAGATGACCAAATCAATGAATGGAAAGAGAGGGTCGCCAAATCTAGCGAGAAGCTTGAATATCTGGAATACAGCCTGTTGGAATTGGAAGGAAAAGTGAGGAAGAGGGTCACCGACTGCCAGAACGCTGAGGGAAACGAAGAAGAACATTTGGCAAAGGCATTCTTACTAATGACCCTACGCTAACTGGGGGATTTGATCGACAAGAGCATTCAGCCTGAAGAAAGTCCTTCCGAGACCAAATAGATTAGGATTACTTGCTTTTCAAATGTAATAAGGCCAAGTGCCAGTAGTAATTTGTCTTTTTCTATTATCTTGGTATTGTTCTGGGATTCGTCTATTTTTACATTATGAAATGGAGCATTTATTGGCATTAAAAGTTCTCCAAATCTATTTGTCTCTAGGCCTACCTCGGGCACAACCCAAATTGGGACGCGAATTTATATTTCCGCAATATGTGCTTAAATACTATAAACATTTCAGAACCATTACTGACTTGGCTACCTTTTGTTTTCCTTTCTTTCTTTTGATTATTCCCATCCCCTGAGGTTGGTTCACTCATACTGGCATCATCAGCATACCTAAAGGTCCTCCACATCCTCCTCTTCCAAGTGATCCTAAAAGAAAAGGAAAAATCAGAATAAATGATACAATGCAGTGCAATAATTGAGGAGGAGGAGGAGGAAGGCCTCACTATTCAGACTGTGGCGAAGGGAGCTACTCTCAGGAACTGGATCGCCACACCATCCCGAGCCCGCCGAGTCCCTGGGTAGCTTGGCAGAATTTGCATTTAAGATTTCCCGTAATTTTGTGTTAAGTTTTACTTGTTTCAAAATGAATGCTCGATTCATCGAGTCGTACTTTATCCGGACAATTTTCTTCAAGTTTTAATCAAATGAATTCGCTCTTTATTATTGACTACTATCTTTACATTTTTCTTTCTACAACATTATTATTACTTTTCCTGATGAACCAGTGACAGTGACATGTAATGAGGCAACGCAACATGAGAATAGTGATTCAGAGGAAGAGGATGAGATACCTGAGGAAATTGTCAGGGAGGTTGAAAATTTTGAGAATAAGCCTAAGTCCAATCTGGACGAGACCGAAGCAGTAAATTTGGAAGACGCCGAGACCGTCAAGGAGACCCGCATCAGCATTCACTTGTCACCAATAGAGAAAGAACAGTACGTCCGTCCTAAGAGAGGTATGAGGTACATTTTCGCATGGTCATATGATGACATGACCGGTTTGAGCACGTCCATAGTGGCCCACAAGTTGCCCACTAATCCCATGTGTCCGCCA
>NC_031994.1:47323055-47338359 GCF_001879085.1 Nicotiana attenuata | reverse complement strand
TACTACCCTTAAATTCGAAAAGGCTTATTTGCGGTAAAACTAGTCGATCAGCGGTGCAGTCGATGGTTCCGTGCCTTCCCCCTCGAGTTGTCCGCTCGAGGGTACCCGTCTAAAACCTCATAGAAACCTTACTCTGGTTAAAATTGTGCATGCATCATGGTCAAACCTAGTCGGATCAGTTATGTTGTCCGCATAATGATCTTTTAAGATAAGCCTTATCCAAAAGTCCACCGGGGTTTCCATAATCCCAACGGACACAACCACGTTCTGTGCATTAATTTGGAGAACTAAATGCCAATATGCTAATCATGATTGTATAAATAGTCGAGTCTGGTGGGGGATAAGGGACTAACGCTTTTTGTTTTGCAGAAAATGAGGAACGAGGTCCCCAGATTCGGTATGGTTAGCATACCCTCACTCTTGCTAGACTGGTGGGGGAATCTTCCATCAAGTGACCAAATCAATGAATGGAAAGAGATGGCCATCAAGACTAGCGAAAAGCTGGAATATCTGGAATACAGTCTGATGGAATTGGAAGGAAAAGTGAGGAAGAGAGTCACCGACTGCCAGAACGCTGAGGGAAACGAAGGAGGACATTTGGCAAAGGCATTCTTACTGATGAACCTACACGAACTGGGGGATTTGATAGACAAAAGAATTCAGCCTGAGGAAAGTCCTTCTGGGACTAAATAGGCTAGATTTACTTGCTTTCCTAAAATGTAATAAGGCCAAGTGCCAGAAGTGACTTATTTTTTTTTTTTTTATCATCTTAGTGTCGTTTTGGGATTCGTCTATTTTTATATTATGAAATGAGGCATTTGTTGGCATCTAAAGTTCTCCAAATCTATTTGTCGCTAGGCCTACCTCGGGAACAAGGAGGCTCCCAAATTAGGATGCGAATTTATATTCCCGCAATATGTGTTTAAATACCGCAACATCTCAAAATCCTTACTAACTTGTTACCTTTTTGTTTTTCCTTTATTTTGATTATTCCCATTCCCTAAGGTTGGTTTACTCATACTGGCATCATCACCATACCTAAAGGTCTTCCACATCCTCCTCTCCCAAGTGATCCTAAAAGCAAAGAAAAAGTCAGAATAGATGATACAATGCAGTGCAATAATTGAGGAGGAGGAAGAGGAAGAAGGCCTCACTATTCAGGCTGTGGAGAAAGGAGCTGTTCTCAAGAACTGGATCGCCACACCATCCCGGGCCCGCCGAGTCCCTGGGTAGCTTGGCAGATTTTACTTCTGTAGCCATTCTAGGCATTTAAGATTTCCAGTAATTTTGTTTTAAGATTTACTTGTTTCAAAATAAATGCTCGATTCATCGAGCCGTACTTGTCTGGATGATTTTTTAGTTTTAATCAAAGGAATTTGCTCTTTATTATTCATTACTTTTTTACACTTTTCCTTTCTACAACGTTATTATTACTTTTCCTGATGAACCTGTAACTGTGACATATAATGAGGCAACGCAACATGAGAATAGTGATTCAGAGAAAGAGGATGAGATACCTGAGGAAATTGTCAGGGAGGTTGAGAACTTTGAGAATAAGCCTAAGTCCAATCTGGATGAAACCGAAGCAGTAAACCTGGGGGACGCCGAGATCGTCAAAGAGACTCACATCAGCATTCACTTATCACCAACAGAGAAGAAAGAGTACATCCATTTCCGAAAAGAATATGAGGACATTTTTGCGTGGTCATATGATGACATGACAGGTTTGAGCACGTCCATAGTGGCTCACAAGTTACCTACCAATCTAATGTGCCCGCCGGTGAAGCAGACTCAGAAAGTTCAAACCAGACATGATCCTGAAAATCAAGGAGGAGGTTACCAAGCAGATCAAAGCCAAAGTTCTCGGGGTGGTTGAGTACCCAACTTGGTTAGTCAACGTTGTGCCAGTTCCGGAGAAAGATGGGAAGGTCAGAGTATGTGTTGACTATCGAGATTTAAACAGAGCAAGTCCCAAGGACGATTTTCCACTGCCAAATATACACATCCTGATCGACAACTACGCCAAGCATGAACTCCAATCCTTTGTAGATTGCTTCGCGGGTTATCACTAGATCTGGATGGATGAAGAAGATGCAGAGAAAACAGCTTTCATTATACCATGGGGGGGAGGGGTATACTGCTACAAGATGATGCCATTTGGTCTAAAGAATGCCAGGGCTACTTACATGAGAGCCATGACAACCATCTTCCATGATATGATATACAAAGAAATAGAGGTGTATGTGGACGATGTCATTACCAAATCCAAGAAGGCCACAGATCATATAGCAGACTTGAGGAAGTTCTTTGACAGGCTAAGGAGGTACAACTTGAAACTGAACCTCGCAAAATGTGCATTCGAGGTTCCTGCAGGAAAGCTATTGGGATTCATTGTCAGTCGTCGAGGGATTGAGCTGGATCCATCTAAAGTCAAGGCGATTCAGGAGTTACCGCCACCTAAAAGCAAAAAGGATGTGATGAGCTTCCTAGGGCGTCTCAACTACATAAGCCGCTTCATAGCACAGTCCACAGTCATATGTGAACCCATTTTCAAGATGCTGAGGAAAGATGCCGAAACAAGCTGGACCGAGGATTGTCAGAAAGCCTTTGACAGAATTAAGGAGTACTTATCCACACCGCCAGTTTGGGTCCCGCCAGAACCAGGACGACCTTTGCTACTCTATCTATCAGTACTAGATGGAGCCTTCGGATGTGTTTTGGGACAACATGACGAAACAGGAAAGAAGGAGCAGGCCATATACTACTTGAGCAAGAAGTTCACACCTTACGAAGCACGGTACTCTCTGCTTGAACGCACTTGTTGTGCTTTAACCTGGACAGCTCAGAAACTGAGGCATTACTTCTGTGCCTACACTACATACCTCATATCAAGGATGGATCCTCTGAAGTACATATTCCAGAAACCCATGCCGACGGGAAAATTGGCCAAATGGAAGATACTATTAAGTGAGTTCGATATCATCTACGTAACTCAAAAGGCGGTCAAAGGACAAGCATTGGCAGATCACCTTGCTGAAAATCCGGTGGGAGGAGAATACGAGCCTTTGAAAATGTATTTTCCTAACGAAGAAGTATTATTCGTAGGATAAGACATCACCGAAGCTTATGGCGATTGGAGGATGTTCTTTGACGGAGCCGCAAACAAAGGAGTGGGCATAGGGGCGGTTTTGGTATCAGAAACGGGTCAGCATTATCCGGTATCGGCAAAACTCAAATTTCCCTGCACTAACAACATGGCGGAATATGAAGCCTGCATGCTAGGGCTCAACATGGCAGTCGACATGAACATTCAGGAGTTGCTGGTAATCGGTGATTCAGATTTGCTTGTGCACCAGGTACAAGGAGAGTGGGCCGCAAAGAATTCTAAGATATTGCCATATTTGCACCATGTGCAGGAATTGAGAAAGAGGTTTACAAAGATAGAGTTCCGACATATGCCCAGAATTCATAATGAGTTCGCCGACGCATTGGCCACTTTGTCCTCCATGATACAACATCCAGATAAGAACTACATTGATCCCATTCCGGTAAGGATCCACAATCAGCCGGCGTATTGTGCTCATGTCGAGAAAGAAGCGGATAAGCCTTGGTTCCACGACGTC
This sequence comes from Nicotiana attenuata, assembly GCF_001879085.1. Classification (NCBI taxonomy): domain Eukaryota; kingdom Viridiplantae; phylum Streptophyta; class Magnoliopsida; order Solanales; family Solanaceae; genus Nicotiana; species Nicotiana attenuata. The sequence goes on along the minus strand of NC_031994.1, from coordinate 47,334,736 downwards.
AAAGAATACTTATCAAAAGGAGAATACCCGGAGCATGCCATTCACACTCAGAAACGCACACTCCGGAGACTGGCAAATCATTTCTTCCACAGCGGAGGGAACTTGTACAGAAGAACTCTCGATTTGGGCCTACTAAGATGTGTTGACGCAAAAGAGGCTTCTAAGCTACTCGAGGAGATACATGCTGGGACCTACGGCCCGTATATGAATTGTTTTGTCTTGTCCAAGAAAATACTTAGGGCCGGTTACTTCTGGGTGACCATGGAGACGGATTTCATTCAGTATGTCCGCAGATGCTTTCAATGTCAAGTGCATGCCGACATGATAAAAGTGCCGCCAAACGAGCTTAATGCAACAAGCTCACCTTGGCCATTCGCCGCTTGGGGAATGGATGTTATTGGTCCAATTGAGCCCACTACTTCAAACGGGCACATGTTTATTCTGGTCGCCATCGACTATTTCACAAAATGGGTCGAAGCTGCGTCTTATAAAGCTGTAACCAAGAAGGTCGTCGCAGATTTCGTCAAGGATCGTATCGTCTGCCGATTCGGAGTTCCCGAGTCCATTATTACTGACAATGCCGCCAACCTCAACAGTGATCTGATGAAAGCTATATGTGAAGCTTTCAAAATCAAGCACAAGAATTCCACAGCCTATAGACCTCAGATGAATGGAGCCGTAGAAGCCGCCAACAAAAACATCAAGAAGATACTAAGGAAAATGGTAGAGAACCACAAACAATGGCATGAGAAGTTACCCTTTGCCCTGTTAGGGTACCGCACCACGATTTGCACATCAACCAGGGCAACTCCCTACATGTTGGTTTATGGTACTGAAGCTGTCATCCCAGCCGAGGTGGAGATTCCTTCTCTAAGGATAATACAGGAAGCTGAACTCAGCGACGCAGAGTGGATAAGAAGTCGCTATGAACAATTGGCCCTTATAGACGGGAAAAGGATGAATGCAGTATGCCACGGTCAGCTTTATCAGAACAGAATGTCCAGAGCTTTCAATAAAAGGGTCAAACCAAGATTGTTTGCACCAGGACAGTTGGTACTGAAGAAAATCTTCCCACATCAAGATGAAGCCAAAGGGAAGTTCTCTCCTAACTGGCAAGGTCCGTACATGGTTCATAGGGTGCTAACAGGAGGAGCACTCATACTTGCAGAAATGGATGGAGAAATCTGGCCAAAACCAATCAATTCGGACACGGTCAAAAGATACTATGCTTAGATTGTTTTACATTTTTTCATCTGATGTAATTGAACTATGCTTGACCTGATTCCCGTTTAAGAGGGGATACGTAGGCAGCCTTATGGGTTTGGTCATATCATAATGAAATTTTCATTTCCCCCAGGATCGAAAACTGGGGCAGAATTTTGAGGAGGACCCTCAAAATTCCGGAGCAAGTCCGGCCAACGCCAACATATATCAAACGGTCAGAAATCATTTAAGAAACTAGGGCAGAATTTTGAGGAGGACCGTCAAAATTCCGATATGAGAGAGTCGCAATGCCTCTAAAATGTGTTACAATCGCTAGTTCGTCCAAAATAACGTGATATTTCACTGTGTTTTTAATAATAACTCTATTTTTTCATCAATAATTGCATATTTTTAAAAACTCAATTTTCATTACAGTCAGGTATCACCCAGGGGAACTCGAAAGGCTTTCAGAATGGAGCAAAGCAAAGCCAGCCAACAGAAGCACGAACCAACCTTCCCTCCACAAAACTTATAATTTTTCTTTGAACGCAGGCACATCTGACGTAATGGTAACATCCACGTAGCAAGATCGCTATCAATCACAGAATACATCTCCAGCTAAGACATACGCTATCTTTATTTACTTCTTGCTCTTTGCATGGGACTAATCCCTGTCCCGCACATCCTGCACGAGGCTAATCCTTGCCTCCCTATTTGCATGAGTCTAATCCTTGACTCCATCCTGCACGAAGCTAATCCTTGCCTCCTATTTGCATGAGTCTAATCCTTGACTCCATCCTGCACGAGGCTAATCCTTGCCTCCCTATATGCATGAGTCTAATCCTTGACTACATCCTGCATGAGGCTAATCCTTGCCTCCTATTTGCATGAGTCTAATCCTTGACTCCATCCTGCATGAGGCTAATCCTTGCCTCCCTATTTGCATGAGTTTAATCCTTGACTCCATCCTGCATGAGGCTAATCCTTGCCTCCTATTTGCATGAGTCTAATCCTTGACACCATCCTGCACGAGGCTAATCCTTGCCTCCCTATTTGCATGAGTCTAATCCTTGACTCCATCCTGCATGAGGCTAATCCTTGCCTCCCATTTGCATGGGGCTAATCCCTGCCTTCCCATTTTCATGAGTCTAATCCTCGACTCCCTGTTTGCATGGGTCTAATCCTTGACTCCATCCTGCATGAGGCTAATCCCTGCCTCCATATCTGCATGAGTCTAATCCTTGACTCCATGAGGCTAATCCCGGCCTCTGTATTTGCATGAGGCTAATCTTTGCCTTGCCGTCTGCATGGAACCAAGCAATGTCCCTCTTTGCATAAATATTGCTCTATTTTTAGTACTATTTATTTGCTTTTTGATCGGGCTAAGCTCTGCCCTCCATTTCACAAGACTAAGCCTTGTCTTGTTAACATCATACTATTGCATGTCATGGGATGAAATATCGCCAACCTATCCAAAGGCGTCATAGTCTAAAGGCATCATCCTCATAGCCGGAAGACACCATGCCATGGCCTGAGGATCTCTCAAATTTGCATATTATTATTCAAAGGCGTCATGGTTCGGAGACACCATTTTCATGGCCCGAGAACATAATTTCATGGCCTGTGAATCCCTCACTAAACAATTCATGGCCCAGGACGTCATGGTCCAAGGATGTCATCTTTAACCGTCCGAAGACAACCATCATGGTCCAAAGGAAATTTGCATCATGTCTAAATTTTCGCAAATACATGTTTGTAGCATCTTTTATCTGCAGGTAACCAGTAAGCAACCGCTGTCCTAGCAGGAGCAATCTCGCTCCAGTTCCCTCCAACCACCCCGAGCTTTAGCCGCTCACAATAGTCGCTTCGGCATCTCGTGTCCGTTCTTGCACGTAATTTCATTCGGCATATTCCGTCAGATGAATCCAGAACTACCATGGCCTGATTCTGTAAAACCAGGGATATGTAGGCAACTCGAAAACCGGAGTCCGGCCCCTGTCCTTCAAAGCATCCCGTCAGGTCAAAATTGGCCATCATTTCTTTACCCAAAAACTCTTTCATCCTTCGGGTAAAGAGGGGCAGCTGTTGATAGCCAATTTTTCCCTATATTTTTTATATGCATAAATACTTTCAAAATAGCATATGCATATAAGCATGCACAAGGTTTTTATAATTTTTCCCATAATTTTTAAAGATTTTAAATTGATTTATCTCCTTCCCTTTTATTCATAAAATCCTCAATAATTATCCCTCAAATTATTGTTATGATGATTTAGATATTTAATTTCTATATTTATGCCAAAATATGATTAAAATATTTTTGTGCATTTTTATAGTTGCATTTTGTATTTTTAAAGCTAAATTGCATATACTTGCAATATTAGCCTTATTAATGTATAATTACATTTATATGCATAAAATTGGTCTCCTATATTTTTAAATGTTAAATATCTATTTGAAATCATATTAGTACACAAAATTATTTTCCAGAAATTATTTGTTATTTATTATAAATTATATGGAAAAAATTAGCTATTTAAAATATAGCCAGACTTGCCTTTCAATTTAAGCCTAATTTCAACCCAACACCCAGCCCAATTCCTAATCGAATTACCCGACCCAAACCCTAAACCCACCAACCCGACCCAGAACCAATTAAATCATGGCCGTTGATCTAAGAGATCAACGACCCGTATTAATCCTTTCCTTCTTTAATTCCAACGACCCCTAACCCTATCTCATTTCCAAATTCCGCCGACTATGTATTCTCTTATCTCTCAACCACTGAACCTAACCCTAGCTCTTCTCAACCGCCGACCTTCTTCTCCGGTCTTCTCCGGTGATCTCCCTTCAACTACTAAGCCTCCAATGGTTCCTCTATTGCCACGCTCACCTTCTCTAAGGTCTTCAAGGGCCTTGGGCCACGCCGACTTGCATCTAGGGTTAGCTATTTGGCTGTTCTTGGTAACTTCAGTGTGATTTCAAGCGAAATCACGCTGTATTTGGCACGATCCTTGACATTTTAGACAGGTTTTTTCATCTCTATTTGGGTTTCTTCTGAAAACCCTAATTTTTGCTTACATCTCCTAGAACTGTACAATTTTTAAACGATTTGAGTCTGTTTCTTTGATGTTTTACACTATCCTTGTATCTCTTTACAAGAATAATCGATTTCAAAGTGTTTTCACCTTCTTCTCAAATTGGGGTTTTCGGAACTTCTTCTAAAACTTTGTTTAAACTAATTCTTTATGTTTAAACTTCTATCGCTTGCATATTTCGACTGATTCTATGATTTTACTACCTCTTCAACTTGCCTATGTTGAAAACCCTAATTTCTTAGTTCTAATCTTGGGTTTCTGAGTTTTGTTTTGATAACGTGTTCAGTTAATCTATATGTTTCTGTGATTCTGTGATTTTACCTATGATTGCTTATTAAGGTTCCTAATTATGGCTATCCCTGCCTATTGTGTGATTTTACCCTATTTTGTTCATCAATGTTTCGGATTCTCCACTTCTCCTGCCTGTATCATGCTTCTTCTACTAATTCAGACTATGCTCTACATGAATCCCTAATTTATATATGATTTTCGTCCTACTCGACCCCTTAGAGTTCTGGTTTTTACCTACTATGTGTTTGTTCTTATAAAGTTGTGCTAAATCAGTGCTATTTTTCTACTTTTGAATCCTTGAATCTTTATGATTGATCTTTCACTGATTTCGCATGATATCTCTACTGATTTTTAACCTTGTAAAATATTTTTTGACCTTATTATACGGCCAATTATGCTATTAATTGATTTCGTAAGTCTTTCCTTGATTGAAATATGTTGAACCTAGCCTCTATTACATGTGTGTACTTGTACTATGCAGAAATTATTTCCTTCTTTGTTATGCTCAGCATTATACGATTTCCTTCCTTATTTGCCACATGTTTATTACCGTTTGAAGTTGACTCCTCAATTAAAGGAGTACTTACCATGATTTCGTGACTGATTGATTCCGAGTCCCCATAATTACTGATGAACTTTGATTTTTACCTTATTTGATACCTGCTTTCAAACTATATATACACACTCTTTCATTAACACAAGACACGAACACTTTGGTTCAAAAGCTCTCTCTCTCTCTCACTTAAAACTTTCTACTCTTTCTTTGTGCTACTTGCTCTTATTCTGAGTTAGCCGCCTGCAAGCCAAGGCTAACTATTGTGCTCTCCTGCTCCTTCACTTTTGCTTACTGTCCTCTTTACTGGTATGTTCTAGTTTCAATTCAAGTTTCAACAACAACATGGTTCTTTTATTTCTTTAGTTCATCTTGTTTCTAGTTTGCTTCTACTTATGGTTTTACTGTGAAACTTGCAGTTAATGTGATTACATAATTAGCATATTATGACCATATTTCCTTAGGATCAGTATGAGCATGTTCCCCTTTTATGTAGTCTATTTTTTTCTGCACTATCTGGTTTATGGTATGAATCCCCCTCTATGTAGTCTACACTCTTGACTTGTATGGTTATGGAGTTAGTCTTAAATCATTTGGATCCTACTAAACCCCCTTAAGTATTGTTGGTTCCGTGACTGTGCTTGATCAGTTGTGTTTGAGCATGTCTGTACCACTTCTTAAGACCTTGGCTGGTTCTGTGTTTACAATCATGTGTTCTATGTATGCCCAATCCCCATCACCCTTGTGTGTAGTTTCTTTCCTCTTGGCTTTGGTCCTGTGAACATTGCTGATGTGATTTTAGATTCCATGTTTGATTTACTGTTGCTTGATCATGTAACTCTCTCTTTTCAAAGCTGTTTTACTGCATGACCTTCTCTTTTATTCTACAAAATTGTTTCAAACAAGTCTCTTTTAACACTGTTTTCTTACTAAAACCCTTTCAAACTATGTCAAGCACTCTCACTCTACTCCTAAGTCAATAAGTTCTGCCCCCTCCAGTATGTGTACTGCCTTGGGATCCTCTTAAGAGCCCTCTGAACTCTGGCATACTGAGGCTGGCCCTTCCACACTGCACTTATTCAATTTTGGTTACCAAATCTAGGTGTAAGCGCTGCCCGGGATCCTTGAGATCCTTAGGGAACTTTGATGCACCTAGATTATGATATTGTCTATGGAATCGAGGCATATGAGGCTATTGGAGGCTTTGGAAATCTGGGTCTAATTGAAGGCTCCCTATAGAATAGCTTCTTATTTTCTTATTTACTTATGTAATTCATTCATATGGTCTGTAATAATTTTTAAACAAATATTGGGGTAATTAGTGAAAGGGGTGGGTAGCAACATGCTTATGGGATAATACGGGTAGAAATCATGCTTATAGGACTTTACATTTTAATCTGATTGCCTTACCAAGTAAAAATCATGCTTATAGGGCTTTACATCTTGTCATGTTTATCTCACCATGCTAGAAATCATGCTTATACGTTTCATGTCTGCAAGTCTTAAAATCAGCTTCACAAATAGATGCCATGCCTATAGGATTTAATCCAGATTCTGTTATAACAAGTGCTTATGTATGTTTCCATACCTGGAAGTCTTTAAAATCAGTATTAAACTTAGATATCATGCCTATAGGGAACAATATATAATTCTGCCTATGGATCTCACCTAGGTTTAGTTTAAATAACTCAATCCGATTAACGTTTAATTCACTTTGAAACTGGTTTAATTAACGCTTTATTTTCCCTGAAACGAGTTCTTTCAAAACTGCCTTAATCTATCATTAGACAGCATGCCTATAGGGATTTAAAAGTTTGTTTTAAAATCTGCCCTGTTTTACTATAAAATGTAGTCATCAGTATTCCGCGTATAGGCAAGCCTGTAGGGCGTTTTCAAAACTTGCAATCCTGAAACTGTTTCTATGACTTAATGTTTTTCTAATCCTAACAGGCTTTTAAAAACCAATAGGCAACTGCCAGGGTCATTACTCCTGAGTTTTATAAAATAAATTGCTTGTCTTCTGCATATTCATCTAGACATCCTGCCTCAGGATACTGTTTAATAAAAAGCCCTTAATTGTGCTTGAGTCGTGCTGTTTATGTGCCTTATTTGAGGAGGAAACTTTGAGCCTCTAATTGCTCTCTTTTATCTTATGTGCTAAAAGTCCTAATTGTTTTGCCCTTCGCCTTAGAATTTTCACCCTTTAAAACCTTAGGGGTCTGTCTAGAACCACCTATAGGTAGAGGTCCTAAATCCTTCCAGGACCATTAAGAAGGGACGGGTAACAGCACGCAATAGAGATCGGTGACCAAAGACTCGCTTTGCATGACCACTAAGGGGATGGGAAGGGTAGATATGGGATATGATGACCGATGCGCTAATGCCACGCGTAGCCCCTTTCTAAGGAGTGATTACCGGGCATTGTACTGATGTGATCCTATAGGCTAACCAACCTAGGACCTCTCTCTCCCAAATCATCTTTACCTGAAGTCTTTTACTCCCCCTTTTTTACGCACACAACTTGTTTAAATTCTTGTTTTATTATTTGAGTTATACAATGCCCAACATGCTCTACTTGCAATTATTTGCTTCAACTGTTTATTTTGTAAATGGACTAATTTGTGAATATAAGTTCGGTTGGGACCCACAGTTGTGGACCAAAAGGGGTGCCTAACACCTTTCCCTCGAGGTTATTTCGAGCCCTTACCCTAATCTCTGGTAATGCAAACCAATCCAAGAGTTAATCGCTCTAGGTGCCCTAACGCACCATAATCCATTAGGTGGCAACTCTTCAAATACCCAATTCCCAAAAGGAAATGAGTTATCACACCCCATGGAATGTCGAAACCCGAACCTCTCTCCGCGGGGAGGGAAAAAAGGGGGCGCGACACATAGCACAGTCCACAGTCATATGTGAACCCTTCTTCAAGATGCTAAGGAAAGATGCCGAAACAAGCTGGACCGAGGATTGTCAGAAAGCCTTTGACAGAATCAAGGAGTACTTATCCACACCGCCAGTACTGGTCCCACCAGAACCGGGGCGACCTTTGCTACGTTATCTATCGGTATTGGATGGGGCCTTCGGATGTGTTTTGGGATAACATGACAAGACAGGAAGGAAGGAGCAGGCCATATACTATTTGAGCAAGAAGTTCACACCTTACGAAGCACGGTACTCTCTGCTTGAACGTACTTGCTATGCTTTGACCTGGACAGCTCAGAAATTGAGGCATTACTTCTGTGCCTACACTACATACCTCATATCCAGGATGGACCCTCTGAAGTACATATTCCAGAAGCCCATGCCTACTAGGAAGTTAGCTAAATGGCAAATACTATTGAGTGAATTCGATATCGTCTATATAATGCAAAAGGCGGTCAAGGGACAAGCATTGGCAGATCATCTTGCTGAAAATCCGTAGGAGGAGCATACGAACCTTTGAAAACATATTTTCCTAACGAAGAAGTGTCGTTCGTAGGAGAAGACATTACTGAAGCATATGATGGTTGGAGGATGTTTTTCGACGGAGCCGCAAATTTCAAAGGAGTTGGCATTGGAGCAGTTTTGGTATCAGAGACGGGTCAGCACTATTCGGAATCTGCTAAACTCAGATTTCCCTGCACTAACAACATGGCGGAGTATGAAGCCTGCATATTAGGACTCAACATGGCAATCGACATGAACATTCAGGAGCTGCTGGTGTTCGGAGATTCAGATCTGCTCGTGCACCAAGTACAAGGAGAGTGGGCCACCAAGAATTCCAAGATATTGCCATATCTGCACCATGTGCAAGAATTGAGAAAAAGGTTTACAAAGATAGAATTCCGACTTGTGCCCAGAATTCAGAATGAGTTTGCCGACGCATTGGCCTCTTTGTCATCCATGATACAACATCCAGATAAGAACTACATTGATTCCATTCCGGTGAGGATCCACAATCAGCCGGCATATTATGCCCATGTCGAGGAAGAAGCGGATGGAAAGCCTTGCTTCCACGACATCAAAGAATACTTATCAAAAGGAGAGTACCCGGAGCATGCAAATCACACTCAGAAACGCACACTTCGAAGACTGTTGAATCACTTCTTCCACAGCGGAGGGAACTTGTATAAAAGAACTCCTGATTTGGGTCTACTAAGATGTGTTGACGCAAAGGAAGCTTCTAAGCTACTTGAGGATGTGCATGCTGGGACATATGGTCCACACATGAATGGTTTCGTCTTGGCAAAGAAGATACTCAGAGCTTGTTATTTTTGGATGACCATGGAGACAGATTGCATCTAGTATGTCCGCAAATGCTTTCAATATCAAGTGCATGCCGATATGATAAAAGTGTCGCCGAACGAGCTCAATGCAACAAGCTTACCTTGGCCATTCGCCGCTTGGGGAATGAATGTTATTGGTCCGATTGAACCCACTGATTCAAACGGACACAGGTTTATTCTGGTAGCCATTGATTACTTCACAAAATGGGTCGAAGCTGTGTCTTACAAAGCTGTAACCAAAAAGGTCGTCGCAGATTTTGTCAAGGATCGTATTGTCTGCCGATTCGGAGTTCTCGAGTCCATTATTACTGATAATGCCGCCAACCTCAACAGTGATCTGATGAAAGCTATATGTGAAGCTTTCAAAATCAAGCACAAGAATTCCACAGCCTACAGACCTCAGATGAATGGAGTCGTAGAAGCTGCCAACAAAAACGTCAAGAAGATACTAAGGAAAATGGTAGAGAACCACAAACAGTGGCATGAGAAGTTACCCTTCGCTTTGTTGGGATACCGCACCACAGTTCGCACATCAACCGGAGCAACTCCCTACATTCTGGTTTATGGCACCGAGGCTGTCATCCCAGCCGAGGTAGTGATTCTTTCTTTAAGAATCATACATGAAGCTGAACTCAGCGACGCAGAGTGGATAAGGAGTCGCTATGAACAATTGGCCCTTATCGATGGAAGGAGGATGAACGCAGTGTATCACGGCCAACTTTATCAGAAGAGAATGTCCAGAGCTTTCAACAAAAGGGTCAAACCAAGACACTTCGCGCCAGGGCAGCTGGTATTAAAGAAAATCTTCCCGCATCAGGATGAAGCCAAAGGGAAATTCTCTCCCAACTGGCAAGGTCCGTACATGGTTCACAGGGTACTAACAAGAGGAGCACTCATACTTGCAGAAATGGACGGAGAAGTCTGGCCAAAACCGATCAATTCAGACGCAGTCAAAAGATACTATGCCTAGATATTTTATATTTCCTCATTTGATGTAACTGAACTACGCTTGACCTGATTCCCGTTTAAGAGGGGATGCGTAGGCAGCCTTATGGGTTCGGTCATATTATAACAAAATTTTCATTTCCCCCCAAGATCAGAAACTGGGGCAGAATTTTGAGGAGGGTCCTCAAAATTCCAGAGCAAGGCCAGCCAATGCTAGCATGTGTCAGACGGCCAGCAATCAGTTAAGAAACTGGGGCAGAATTTTGAGGAGGACCCTCAAAATTCCAATATGAGAGAGTTGCAATGCCTTCGAAGCGTGCTACAGTCACTAGTTCATCAAAATTATTTGATATATCAATACGTTTTCAAAACAACTCTATTTTTATCAATAATTGCATATTTTCGAAAATTCTATTTCCATAACGGTCAGGTGTCACCCAGGGGAACTCGAAAGGTTTTCAGAACGGAGCAAAGCAAAGCCAGCCGACAGGAGCACGAACCAACCTTTCCCCCCACAAAACTTACAATTTTTCTTTGAATGCAGGTACATTCGACGTAAAGATAGCATTCGCAAAACATGTAGGATAATTCACTATCAATCAGGCCATCAGACATCGAATACATCTCCAGCTAAGACATACACTACTCTTACTTGCTGCTCGCTCTTTGCATGAGGCTAATCCCTGCCTCCCCATTTGCATGAGTCTAATCCTTGACTCCATACTTGCATGAGTCTAATCTTTGACTCCCTACTTGCATGAGGCTAATCCCTGCCTCCCCATACCTGCATGAGGCTAATCCTTGCCTCCCCATTTGCATGAGGCTAATTCCTGCCTCCATACTTGCATGAGTCTAATCTTTGACTCCCTACTTGCATGAGGCTAATCCCTGCCTCCCCATTTGCATGAGTCTAATCCTTGACTCCCTACTTGCATGAGGCTAATCCCTGCCTCCATACTTGCATGAGGCTAATCCCTGCCTCCATACTTGCATAAGTCTAATCCTGACTCCATACCTGCATGAGGCTAATCCTTGCCTCCCCATTTGCATGAGTCTAATCCTTGACTCCATGAGTCTAATCCCTGACTCCCTATTTGCATGAGTCTAATCCTTGACTCTATGAGGCTAATCCTTGCCTCCCCATTTGCATGAGTCTAATCCTTGACTCCATGAGGCTAATCCCTGCCTCCATACTTGCATGAGGCTAATCCCTGCCTCCATACTTGCATGAGGCTAATCCCTGCCTCCATACTTGCATAAGTCTAATCCTGACTCCATACCTGCATGAGGCTAATCCTTGCCTCCCCATTTGCATGAGTCTAATC
>NC_031994.1:47261867-47322536 GCF_001879085.1 Nicotiana attenuata | reverse complement strand
CTAATCCCTGACTCCCTATTTGTATGAGGCTAATCCCTGCCTCCATATTTGTATGAGTCTAATCCTTGACTCCATACTTGCATTGAGGCTAAGCCCTGCCTCCCTATTTGCATAGGACTAAGCATTGTCCCTCTTTGCACGAATATTGCTTTATTTCTAAGTACTCTTTATTCGCTTTCCAATCGGTCTAAGCTCTGCCCTCCATTTCACAAGACCAAGCATTGTCTTGATAACATCATGACTATTGCATATCATGGGCTGAAATATCGCCAATCTATTCAAAGGCATCATAGTCTAAAGGGCTGAAGAAAACAACTGTAAGGTTCTCAAACTCATCTCCCTCACTCTCACTCACTAAAACTCCTTCAACTCTCACTCCTAACTGCAAGAATCCAGGTATGAAAGCTTACTCATTCTGTCTTCCTCTTCTTCATCTTCATCTTCTCTTTTATTCTTCTTGAGATTCTGCAACCCTAGAGTCAAATGGGTATCATTCTTAGCACAAAATTGTTCAAGATTGTTTTCAAAACTTACACTGATTTCTGGGTGAGGTTGGTTAAGAGTGTGTGATGATGTTCATTGTAAAAAATTTGGGGAAGTCTGAGTATCCAAAACTTGTCTAATGGAAGTGAAGTTTGTGTGCTTTTCATGTGTTCGATAAAAGGCCCGAATGAAATTCTTGGCCAAACCATCGNCGGTCAAAATTGGCCATCATTTCTTTACCCGAAAACTCTTTCATCCTACCCGGGTAAAGAGGGGCAGCTGTTGATACCCAATTTTTCCCTATATTTTTTGTATATATGCATAAATACCTTCAAAATAGCATATATATGCATATATAAGCATGCATAAGGTTTTTGTAATTTTTCCCATAATTTTAAAGATTTTAAATTGATTTATTTCCTTCCCTTTTACTCATAAAATCCCCCAATAATTACCCTCTAATTATTGTTGGGGTGATTTAGTCATTTAAATTCCATATTTATGCCAAAATATGGTTAAAATATTTTTCGTGCATTTTTTATAATTGCATTTTGTATTTTTAAAGCTAAATTGCATATAATTGCAATATTAGCCTTATTAATGTATAATTACGTTTATATACATAAAATTGATCTCCTATATTTTTAAAATGTTAAATATCTATTTTAAATCATTTTAGTGCACAAAATTATTTTCCAGAAATTATTTATTATTTATTAAAAATTATATGGGGGAAAATTAGCTATTTAAAATGTAGCCAGATTTGCATTTCAATTTCAGCCTTAATTTAAACCCAACCCCAGCCCAATTTCGTATTAAAAACACCCGACCCAAACCCAAAACCCGCCTACCGATCCAGCAACAATTAAATCTTGGTCGTTGATCTAAGAGATCAACGGCCCGTATTAGCCCTTACCATTTTTAATTCCAAACGACCCCTAACCCTAGCCCATTATTCAGAGATCGTCGCCTCTGTATTCTCTCATCTCCTCTCCTCTCTCAACCACTCAACCTAACCCTAGCTCCTTCAACCGCCGACCTCCTTTTCTCCGGTCTTCTCCGGTGATCTCTCATCAACTCCTAAGCCTCCAATGGCTCCTCTAATGCTATGCTTGCCTTCTCTAAGGCCTTCAAGGGCCCTGGGACACGCCGACTTGCATATAGGGTTTGTCATTTGGCTGTTCTTGGCAAGTTCAGTGTGATTTCGAGCAAAATCACGTTGTACTTGTTACGATCCTTGGCATTCTAGACAAGTTCTTTCATCTCTACTTGGGTTTCTTCTGAAACCCTAATTTCTGCCTACATCTCCTAGATCTATACGATTTTAAAACAATTTGAGTCTGTTTCTTTGATGTTTTACACTATCCTTGGAACTCTTTACAAGAATCATCGATTCCAAAGTGTTTTCACCTTCTTCTAAAATTAGGATTTTCGGAACTTCTTCTAAAACATTATTTAAACTGATTTTTTATGTTTAAACTTCTATTTTCTCGCATACTTCGACTGATTCTGTGAGTTTACTACCTCTTCAACTTGCCTATGTTGAAAACCCTAATTTTTCTAGGTTTCTTCGTTTGATTTTGTGACTAGCCTGTTCTTGTTTGAGTTTCTATGACTATCTCGCTTCGAATGTGTTTCTACCGAGTTTCTTATGCCTAACTTATATCACCTCTATGTGCTTATGATCATCTTGACTGTTCAGACTTGCCTCTTTCTATTGATACTGTTTAACCCGCATGTTTGCTATGTCTGGTTATTCTTATCTTCTCTATTTATATGTTGAATACTGAATTGTGACTTCCTCTTTGATTGATTCTGGATTTCCTATTTTTATGATTTGATTGAAAGACCTTCCTTTAAACCCTCAATTTCTACCTCTTCTATTCGAAGTAACTGATTCACCTACCTTGTCTGCTGTGGTACTTTATTCTTACTGACTATTTCATTAATTAGAGTGTTCTGAACTTAGCCCTAATTGTTTAACATATACTTACTGAATTTGAATCTTTCCTTATTAGTCATACACTGATTTATTTCCTTATCTATTACTTGTTATTACTGTTTGAATTAATTTCCTCAACTTCAGGGAGTACTTGTCCTGATTTTGCTCTAATTGATTCTGAGTTCCATATTTACTATGCTACTATGATTCTTACCTTATTTTTATCTAATTTCGAACTACTATATATACACACTCTCTCATTAACACAAACACACGAACATTTTGGTTCAAAAAGCTCTCTCTCACACTTAAACTTTCTGCTCTCTCTTTTGTGCTACTTGCTATTATTCTGAGTTAGCCGGCTGCAAGCCAAGGCTAACTATTGTGCTCTCTTGTTCCTTCACTTTTGTTTACTGTCTTCTTTACTGGTATGTTCTAGTTTCAATTCAAGTTCCAACAACAATATGGTTCTTTTATTGCTTCAGTTCATCATGTTTCTAGTTTGCTTTTACTTATGGTTTTGCTGTGAAACTTGCAGTTAATATGATTACATGATTTGCATGTTATGTACTCCCCTTCCTCAGGATCAGTACGGATATGTTACCCCCCTCCCCCCCTATGTAGCCTGTCTCCATGTGATTTTGCTATATCTAGTTCCTGGTATGAGTCTCCTTGTGAAGTAGTCTGCACTCCTGAACTTGTATGGTTCTGAGATTGATCTTAAATCATGTGGATCCTATACTGAACCCCCTTAAGCATTGCTGGTTCTGTGACTATGGCTGATCAGTTGTGTCTGAGCATGTCTGTACCAATTCCTAAGACCTTTGCATGTTATGTGTTTACAATCATGTGCTCTATATATCCCTAATCCCCATCACCCTTGTATGTAGGTTCTTTCCTCATGTTTTGGTCCTGTGAGTATTACTGATGTGTTTTTGGGCTCCATGTTTGATTTGCTGTTGTCTAATCATGTAACTCTCTCTTTTCAAAGTTGTTTTACTGCATGACTCCCTCTTTTACTCCACAAATTATTCAATTTGGTTACCAAGTCTAGGTGTAAGCACTGCCCTGGATCTTTGAGATCCTTAGGGAACTTTGATCCACCTAGACTATGACATTGTCTATGGAATTTGGGAATTTGAGGCTATTGGAGGCTTTGGAAATCTGGGCCTACTGTAGGCTCCCTATAGAATAACTTCTTATTTTCTTATCTACTTATGTAATTCATTCATATGGTCTGTAATAATTTGTAAACAAATATTGGGGCAACTAGTGAAGGGGGGGGGGGTAGTTACATGTCTGTGGGGTAGTACGGGTAGAGTCACGCCTATAGGACTTTACATTTCGATATGATTGCCTTACCATGCCAGAAACCATGCCTATAAGACTTTACATTTTTTGCTATGCTTGCTTTACCATCTTAAAAATCATGCCTATAGGTCTTAAGTGATTCCATAATGGAAATCATGTTTGTAGGTCTTAAAATCAATTTAACAAGTAGATGCCATATAATCCCGATCCAGCTTCCATTATAACAAGTGTTTACATATTTTTTATTTGTCATCATGCCTGCAAAGTTTCTGAAATCAGTATTAAAACTAGATACCATGCCTATAAGGAACGCCACCAGAAATTCTGCCTGTAAATCTCAACTAGTTTAGTTAAATAAATCAATTCGATTAACGATTAGCTCACTTCGAAACTAGTTAATTAATGGTCTATTTCCCCTAAAACAAGTTCTTTCAAAACTGCCTTAATCTATCATTAGACAGCATGCCTATAGGGATCAAAGAGTCTGTTTTAAAGACCTGCCTTGTTTCACTATATAAAATGTAGTCATCAGTATTTCGCGTATAGGCAAGCCTATAGGATTTTTTCAAATCTTGCAACTCTGAAACTGTTTCTATGACTTAATATTGTTCTGGTTTAATAGGCTTTAAAAAAAATTCAGTAGGCAACATACTAGGGTCATTACTTCTGAGTTTACAAAATAAACTACCTGTCTTCTGTATATTTCACTTAGACATCATGCCTTAGGATACTGCTTAACGGAAGGCCCTTATTTATGCTTGAGTCGTGCTGCCTATGTATATTGTTTGAGGAGGTAAACCTGAGCCTCTAATTGCTCCCTTTTATCTTATGTGCTAAAGTCCTAATTGTTCTTGCTTGTCGCCTTAGTATTTTCTCCTTTAAAACCTTAGCGGTCTGTCTAGAACCACCTATAGGTAAAGGTCCTAAATCCCTCCAGGACCATTAAGAAGGGACGGGTAGCAGCACGCAATAGAAATCGTTGACCAACACTCGCTTTGAATGACCACTAAGGAGATGGGAAGGGTAGATATCGGATATGATGACTACGCGCTAATGTCACGTGTAGCCCCTCATTGAGGAGTGTTTACCGGACATTATGTGGGGTGATCCTATAGGCTAATCAACCTAGGACTCCTCCTTTTCAAAATTCCTTTTTGTTTTATAATACAACTTGTCCAATACCTATGTCTTATTATTTGAGTTATACAAACATGCCTTATTCGTAATTATTTGTTTCAAGTATTTATTTGGACTAATTCGTAAGTATAAGTTCGACCGGGACTCACAGTTGTGGACCAAGAGGGGTGCCTAACACCTTCCCCTCGAGGTTATTTTGAGCCCTTACCCTAATCTCTGGTAATGCAAACTAGTCTAAGAGTTAATCGCTCTAGGTGCCCTAACGCACCATAATCCGTTAGGTGGCGACTCTTCAAAAACCCAATTCCCAAAAGGAAAAGAGTTATCACACCCCATGAATGTCGAAACCCGGACCTTCTTCCCCGTAAAAAGGGATGGAAAAAGGGGGCGCGACAGGTCCGTGTTAGGTTATGGGACTTGTTGGTATGTTCGGACGGGGTCCCCAGGGGCTCGAGTGAGTTGCGAACGTATTTCATATCATTTTACTTTATTTTGGCCTTGCTGGTTCCTGTTAGTGTCTAGTGCACCAAGTCTTCTTCGCGATCGCGAAACTAGAAATGCAATCGCGTAGGTGAAGATCTGGAGTTGAGTAGTTCCTTCTTCGCGTTCGCGAGTAGCTTTACGCGATTGCGTAGTTTTATGGAGATTGGGCATCGGGTTCGCATGAGTTAGATCGCATTCGCTTAGTGATGAGTTGAGAAGCTGGGGCTAGAGAATTTCTTCAATGCGTTCGCATAATATTAGACGCATTCGCGAAGGTCTGAGGCAATGTTGTTCGCGTTCGCATGAGTTATAACGCGATCGCGTAGTGCTTTTGTTGGAGGCAGTGTTGCCTTTCTTCGCGATCGCCTAGCCTTGTCCATGGTGGCATAGGTATTTTTGTGGCAGTGCTTTTTCTTCTTCGCGACCGCGATGGTATTTCCACGATCGCGGTTTATTAATTCTCCTAGTGGTTATAAAGTACGCAATTTCGGAGGTTTCAGCCATTTTTACAAATTTTGAGCTTTAGAGCTCGGATTGAGACGTTTCTTGAAGCAATTTTCACCATGAGGATTGGGTTTAAACCCGTTCAGAAGTCATTATTCGCCGGGTAGCATTTTTGGAGCATCGCTTGGCTTGCTCGGTATTGTATTTGGCTTGTTCGGGATAAGGTGCTGAGGGTATGACCCCCTAAATATACATTATATGTGTTTGGTGTTGAGGTGACGCACATTCTAGGTCACGAGCGTGTGGGCGGGCACCGTGTGAATTGTGACTCCGTTATTTCTATGGTACTCTGTAGTTACCTGATCTTATCTGTAACCATGAAATCTCTAAGTACTAGAGCTATTGACCAGTGATCCATGTTAGAAACCATGTCTAGGCTACATGTTTATTCTGTTGGGACCCACTAAGGTAATTTCTGCTGTTGAGTTATTTGCTTACATTGCAATTACATAATCAGTTGCATATCATATCTGAGTCTCTGTCACCATTTATTGATACATCACATCATTATTTTTGGGTTGATTTTCAAGACATTGTGAGCCCGAAAGACTGGAGGGATTGATGACTGAGTGAGGCCGAGGGCCTGATTGTGAGGATATTTATGAGATCGGGCTGCACGCCGCAACAGGTATTATTGATTCATGATAGGATCAGGCTGCACGCCACACCATGTTTATTTGTTTCATGCCATGATTGGCTTATTATATCACTTGGGCTGACGGAGCCCCTCCGGAGTCAATACACACCCCAGTGAGCGCAGGTACCTACTGAGTGCGAGTGTCGAGCGCGATTCCCGAGCATGAGTGCAGGGTGATTGGGAGGATTGAGCGAATGTGAGGACTAATTGGCTGTAAGGACTGAGTTACTGTGAGGATTGAGTGATTGGGATGACTGACTCATTGATACACCGAGAGTGTGCATATAGTTTTATCACTGCATTGTATTACCGTTGGCATGCATACAATGACATGTAGGCGTAGTGATGTATTTTCCTCAGGCCATTTGATAATGAAAAATCTTATCTGTTGTTGAAAAGTTTTGGAAAAAAATCACAATTTTACAAACTTACTCATATTTTTGTGATTTCGGTAAAAGATTTGGGTTTTCACTGACATACTTGAAAAGCATGCCTATTTTCCGGAACTGTGAAAGAGCTGAGCATCTTATCTCTGAGTTACTTCTTTTAGCACTTTTATTATGTTGTCATGAACTGTTGTTGGCTATTGGTGGTAGGACCCGACCTTTGTTCCTGCTCGTCACCACTTTCTAGCTAAGGTTAGGTTTGTTAATTATTGAGTACATGGGGTCGATTGTACTCATACTATATTTCTGCACTTTGCGTGCAGATTTCAGATGCTGATATTGTTGTGTATGACGGAAGCTAGCATTGAAGACGTACCTGTGTTCCGGTTACAACTGCCTCTTGTTCGTGGTAGCTCTAGACGTATGAAAATATATTATGTACATTCGGACATATGATGTATTTTTTTCATACTAGCTTTGTAAGCTCTAAATCTTAGAAGCTCATGATTTGTACTACCAGTCCTTGGGAATTCTTTGTATAATAGTTCAATGGTATTATCATTTCTTCTCTTAATAAATATCATTGAACAGGTTTATTGTTACTAGCTTACCTAGCGAGTTGGGTTAGGTGCCATCACAGCTAGTTGTATTTTGGGTCATGACAAGTTGGTATTAGAGCTCTAGGTTCATAGGTTCTATAAGTCATGAGCAAGTGTCTAGTAGAGTCTTGCGGATCGGTATGATGATGCCTATACCTATCTACGATAGGCTACAAGGCATTTGGGATAAACTTCCCATATTTCTTTCCCTATCGTGCGGTATTGATTCAGTTTGAAGCGTAACTCTTTGAATTCCTTCCACGCATTCGTATGCGCATGTGAGCGTTCGGTATTAGCTATGCATCGGCAGCTTGTAATTCCATGGATGAGGTGCGAGATGTGATTTCTGTGTGCTGATGATGGGCCAGGATGGAGGACTTGAGGTCGGGTTTTGACTGTAGCTTGAGCACGGGGACTTCGGTTATGTGAGCACGTATTTTTTGACTTATGTGTCTGGTAGTGTTCCTATGAGTGGAATTTGTGGCTTGATGGGTGGCTGGATAGCTACGTGATGAGTATGATGTGCTTGAGATGTAGAAAGAACTATTGGGTGCTTGATTTCTGTCTTGGTGTGACGTATAGTCTCGAGTTATGAGTGTATTGGAATATATTTCATGATTGTCTAATTGTGGAACAAATTGAAATTTCATGTCTTGTTGATGGGTTCAGACTCAGGAAGATTAAGTGATTGCGTAGTAGTTGTGGCTTTGAAAGGGTATAAAGAGATGTCAGTTTGAGGCTAAATAGGTGGGTTATAACCTGCGAGGTAATCTACAGATATGTGATTTTTATGATGTTGTGTGGAGGCTTTCTTTTCTACCAGCGGGTTATATTTGTGCAATTTGATTTTGGATCGGTTGTAATAGTTTACCTGACCGTCACAAGGATGAATGCGGGATTTGTAGATGATTTGAGGTATTAAATGGTTTGTGTTGCATGAGCTTATGAAGGATTCAGTTGAATCTCACTGCGGTATTATGGCAGTAATGGGGTATAGTTATTATAAGTTATCAGATGTTTTATTCCATGGCTTTGAGCCAAGTGGGGGAGTCTGCTATCGACGAGTTGATTGCACGGTTATGTGTTGTAATGGTTTTGGTTTGAGGTATACTTGTGAATCAGTTATGACTTGTAGAGGTTGAGATCAAAGATGACTCGAGTAAAGGAATTTTTGGATATGGGTTGTATTACACTCTATAGATATATGGGAATCATGGAATGATTGAGTGGTTATTCGTGAAGGATGTAGTGTGCATGGAATAGGAATTTGCTTGGTTGCGTTAAGGTGGGGTTACTTCTTTGGGTGTCATCGTGCTAACGGGGCACAAGTTGTTTCGCCTGTTTGGGGCAGTGTAATTGAGATTGAGCAGAGTGGATATCTCTCGAGAATGGTTCTAATGGATTCAAGATTTATATGTAGAAATTGAGAATTTCAGATTGGTATATGGCTAGAATCTGAGATTTGCATTGGATGGTGTCGAGACTCGTGGTATTTCTATATCATTACAGGTTCTACATTTCAGTATTAGGAAGGTGAAGGAAACGGCTTTAGATTTATAGAAGGTCTCTTCAGAGTGGGTGTTGTGGCATTTTTGGGGTGCTTAAGAGGAAATACAACGGCTTATGGGCCTTAGAGCAGTGTGGTTTTATGCTAGGATATCTTGTGGTGAGCGTTGGGTTAAGGGTCGTAGTCTACTAGCAAGGAGAAGTGTCAACTTGAGGGTAATTCGAAAGGAACTCAAAGAAATAGGACAACTTGGTAGTAGGTTGGATCAACACAGTAATGGTATGATCGGTTCTTTGGATACTTATGATGTGGTGAGTCTCTATAGATGTTTTGTGGTAATGTTCTTGGGTTTGGCAACCTACATGGCTTGGTTGAGTTAGAGTGATTCGATTTTGATGGCCTGGTTATGTGAAAATGGGTTTCGAAGAGTTCTCGATGATTTCTATCACGGTTCGAGGTGGATATTTTCCACTGGCGTGAGGAACATGTTGCGTATTGGGATTTTCTCCTGGATGAGATCAAATGGAAGGTTTCTAACTGATCGGGTATTTATTATGCTTATGACTCAGAGTTGATTATGAGATTCTTGTACTTTTCATATGATGGCATGATAGATACGGTGTGTTGTGTGGGATGGAGATTTGCATGTGCAAGGTCACGGTTCAGTTTTGAAGGGAAGGTCATGAATTCTTAGACAACATAGATGGTTTCCAATGTTTAGATGGATGCTACTACTTGGTATTGCTTGAGAAGGGTGCGCATTTCAGTAGGTGCACTGTGTTTTGACTTACGGATGCTTCATTGGTATTGCGGACTCGCCTGGTTGATCAGCCACTGATAATAGCACGGAGGAATTATCAAAATATTCCTCGTGGGATGATAATGTATAAGAGACGTGTTAGACATTCGGTCGGTGGAGGTGGGATCAGATATGGTGATTCATGTGTTCTATGGATTTGGAGACCGGGAATTCTTAGAAGCAGATTGTTTCGTGGTTGTGGACTGTGAATATGTGGCCAAAGCTAGCCAGAGGAAAGTATGTGTTATGATTCAGTCATTGTGGACTTTTGGAGGGTTATTTATCTATTGTGGGTGGCCAGAGTTGATTTGGGGTCCATTGGTAGGCCCAATAAGGATGTGTATTCTACACCGGTCGAATTGGTTGACTCCGTACTGCCATTGTGAGGGATGTTCCATTCGGTTAGTGTTGAGCTTATCCGTGTTTTGATATGTTCTATGAGTTACCCTTCTATGCTACGAGGGGTTGTGATTCGTTGGTTATATGCACACATGGTGCGGTTCTATTAAGGCCTTATAGCGGAATTTGAGCAAGATGGGTATTTGGGTGTTGCATGATTGATTGCGCATTGGTTATGTTCTTTCGGGTTTGTGTGGAATTGTGTCATTTGCTTCTCTGTGGTTATGGTCATGCACCTTGGGTACTTGATGTCGAATTGGGCGTGGTTATTGATTTTGAGCAGGGTGGCTTGAAATCTTTCATATGGACCAATGTTTGGATGAGGCCATGCATTGCAGCGGAGTTATGTTGAGATATGATCCTTTGTGTTAAATTCGTGTGTTATGATTCTACGGTGTGTGATGGGTTTTAGCATTGCATGTGGCGGTACTTGTTGAGCTTGCGGGACGCTTCTCTCGTTTGATTCATTTTGCATGTTTGAATATATTTGACTTGTTGCGTATTGGTGCACGGATTGCACGGTTTGTGGCTCTGGTAGTATTGGTGCGGCATATTAGTAAAGTAGCTCGTATTTGATATGATGAGTTCGTCGGATCTTGGATGGGTGCTATCGGATTTGATTGCGGTATATTTAAAAGGATAATGACGCTGATCGGCTTACAAATTTGCTATAGTTCTTGTTGAAGGAGAGAGAGAGAGCTTCATGACTTGTTGATCTGATGAATGGTTATAAGTTTTGCGTGTTTCTTTCAGCATCGGCAATGCACTGAGGTTTTAGAACAAGGTTTTGTTTGATATGAGGTTTATTACCGGAATTGGATTATTTTGAGCAGCTACTGTGATCGGAAATTTTGCTATGGGTATTTGAGTTATGTGGTATATCCTATGATTATGTCTTAGGTTATAGTTATGGCTTGATACAACTTGTTCAGACTTATACAGTGTGTAGATTGCGAGGTTCGGGTCTTGTAGGAAATTTTGGATGTTGGAAATTGGATTATGTGGTTTATGCGCTAAGTTTGAAGTAATGATCTTCAGTATGTAGTGTTGTCGGGCCTATATGGAATAGGGTGACGTGGGATCACCCGTGGGTATGTGCACGGTCACTACAAGAAAAAAAGCCTTTAGTGACAATAAATATTCATTTTATTGCCGCAAAAACTTTTACCGGCAATTAATCATTTCCCGCTGCATCCAGCGTCGCTAAAGGCTTTAGCGGCAATTATATCGAGTGCTCGTAAAGGTCCCAATTATTGCCGCTAAAAGATCAAGTTTTTAGTAGCATTTGGGTACTGGCAATTACAATGGCCACTAAAACAACCCCTCAATAAGCCTTTTATTCTGATTTAATAGCATTTGTTATGGCCAGTAAATATCCATTTTATTGCTAATAAAGGTAACATTTTAATAGCGATTATAACAACAACTAAAATTATACCCAAATCTGCCATTATACTAATATTTAAATCCTTTATTGTTGTTAGATCATAAATAGTCTTTCGTATGCGATTCTAACATCATAAATATACTACTCATTCAAGAAAGCATAACAATGTTTCATTAAATTTATAATATATACAAAAGCAACTACTAATGCATAAACGAGTATCAACATAAAAAGAAAAATACATCATTCGAATCCAACAATAGTTGTTTCTCCTTTTACAAGCCTAGTTTCATACAATGTCAATTGGCCTCCAATGACATCATCATCAACAAAGCATTTGTTCTCTCAATCGATATTTCTGCCCTACGTAAATCAGATGATATCGGGTCATCATCCATAGTATCTTGAAAAGGCTAAACCAACATGGTCGGTTCTTGATAACTCTAGCAGTTTACATTGATTAGACAGTGACTTTTTAGCCATGTCATTTGTGGGTTGTAGCTTTGAATCAAACAACACAATAGAAGTTGTTAGAAAATTTACGACATCAACTCATGAAATGAAATTAACATATCTGCAGTCGAAGAGAGACTATGAAAGTAACAATAAACCTTGATTCTCTTCAACTTAGTACTCTTAGCTTATTGTTCATTGAGAATCACATGTGACTAATTTCTGTTAAAACAGTAAAAACACATATTCAGACAAGGAAAAAAATTGAATTCAATTTTTGAAAAATATAAGATAACAAATAATGCACAAATAGTTACTTTATCTGAGAAGCAAAACTAATGTTGCATAATTTCTTTAACTGGTCGTGCAAGGGGTGTTGCAGCCTACTCGATCATGCACAACGCAGTGCAAGTACAGATATGGATATAATGGTCTTCACATCAGCTGTCAATTGTGAAAAATAAATGTAGCTGCTAATGGATAACACAAACTATGAAAATTCTTTTAACACTTACCATATATATTAGATGCAATTCCAAATTTATCTTTTCCCCCTCACAAAATCACAACGTTGCATCACCTCCCCATCTTTCTAAATTCAAGAATCATCAATATTTTATTTCTTACCGGTAAGGTTACATGGTGATTTGATAGCTTTGGAACAACTTTTGGCACGTTCAAAGACGAACGTATGTTTAAGTGGGGGAGAATGTAATGACCTGACCAGTCGTTTTTGGCATTTGCAGTTCACTCAGTAGTTTGAGGGAATGAGTAGCTCCGTATGATGTATTATGACTTATGTGAATCGTCAGTTTTGGCTTTCAGGTTATTCGGAATCGATTTGGAAGAATGAATTTTATGATTTAAGCTTTAAGTTAGAAGAGTTAACCAAGTTTGACTTTTTAGTGTTTGACCTCGGATTGGAGTTTTGATGGTTTCGTTAGGTCCGGATGGTGATTTTGGACTCGGACAAATGCCTGGATTTGCATTTGGATGTTTCCAGAAGGTTTTGGCACAAATTGGCGTAAGATGAAAATTTGAAGGTTTGGAAAGTTCATAAGTTTGACCGAGAGTTGACTTTCATGATATCGGGTTCGGATTGTGGTTCCGGGAATTTGCATAGCTTCATTATGTCATTTGGGACTTGTGTGCAAAATTTGAGTTCATTCCGAGTTGATTTGATGTGATTCGGTGCGAGATTTAGAAGTTGAAAGTTCAAAGTTCATTTAGGTTTGATTTGAGGTGCGATTCTTCGTTTTGATATTGTTATACGTGATTTGAGGCCCCGAGTAGGTCCATGTTAGGTTATGAGACTTGTTGGTATGTTCGGACGGGGTCCCGAGGTGCTCGGGTGAGTAACGGACGTGTTTCAAATCAATTTCCTTCATTTTGGCCTTGCTGGTTCCTGCTGGTGTCTGGTAGACCAAGTCTTCTTCGCGATCGCGAAACTAGAGATGCGATCGCATAGGTGAAGATCTGGAGTTGAGTAGTTCCTTCTTCGCATTTTGAGTAGCTTTACGCGATCGCGTAGTTTTCTAGAGATTGGGCATCGCGTTCGCATGAGTCAGATCGCGTTCGCGTAGTGATGAGTTGAGAAGCTGGGGCTAGAGAATTTCTTCAACGTGTTCGCGTAGTATTGGAAGCGTTCGCGAAGGTGTGAAGCAGTATTTTTCGTGTTCGCATGAGTTATAACGCGATAGCGTAGTGCTTTTTTTGGAGGTAGTGTTGCATGTTCTTCGCAATCCCCTATCCTTGTCCGCGATCGCATATGGTATTTCTGTGGCAGTGCTTTTTCTTCTTTGCGATCATGATGGTATTTCCGCGATTGCGATTCATTAATTCGCCCAGTGGTTATAAAGTACTCTATTTAAGAGGTTTCGGCCATTTTTACAAATTTGGAGCTATGGAGATCGGATTCAGACAATTCTTGAAGCAATTTTCACCATGAGGATTGGGTTTCGAGCCGTTCAGAAGTCGGTACGCGCGGGATGGTATTTTTGGAGAATCGCTTGGCTTGCTCGGTATTTGATTTGGCTTGTTCAAGGTAAGTAACACTTCTATGCTTGGTGCTGAGGGTATGAACCCCTGAATATACATGATATGTGTTTGGTGTTGAGGTGATGCACATGTTAGGTGACGGGCGTGTGGGCGTGCACCGTGTGAATTGTGACTACGTTATTTCTGTGGTACTGTCTAGTTACCTGATCTTATCTGTAACTATGAAATCTCTACGTGCTAGAGCTATTGACCTGTGATCCATGTTAGAAACCATGTCTAGGCTACATGCTTATTCTGTTGGGACCCACCAAGGTAATTTTTGATGTTGAGTTATTTGCTTACATTGCAATTACAGACACAGTCCTACACATTCATTTGCATATCATATCTCAGTCTCTGTCACCATTTATTAATGCATCACATCATTATTTTTGGGCTGATTTTCAAGACATTGTGAGCCCGAAAGACTGGAGAGATTGATGACTGAGTGAGGCCGAGGGCCTAATTGTGAGGATATTGATAGGATCAGGTTGCACGCCGTAACAGGTATTATTGATTCATGATAGGATCAGGCTGCACGCCACACCATGTTTATTTGTTTCATGCCATGATTGGTTTATTATATCGCTTGGGTTGAAGGAGCCCCTCCGGAGTCTATACACACCCCAGTGAGCGCATGTACCTACTGAGTGCGAGTGTCGAGCGCGAGTGCTGAGTGATTGGGAGGATTGAGCGACTGTGGGGACTGAGTGGTTGTGAGGATTGTGCGACTGGGAGGACTGAGTGTATTGATACACCGAGAATATGCATATAGTTTTATGACTGCATTATATTACAGTTGGCATGCATACATTGACATGTAGGCGTAGAGATGTATTTTCTCATGCCATTTGATAATGAAACATCTTATCTGTTGTTTAAAAGATTCGGGGAAATCACAGTTCTACAAACTTACTCATATTTTTGTGATTTCAGTAAAAGATTTGGGTTTTCACTGATATACTTGAAAGGCATGCCTATTTTTCGAAACGAGAAAGAGCTGAGCATCTTATCTCTGAGTTACTTCTTTTAGCACTTTTATTATGTTGTTATGAACTGTTGTTGGCTATTGGTGTTGTGCCCCGACCTTTGGTCCTGCTCGTCACTACTTTCAACCTAAGGTTAGGTTTGTTACTTATTGAGTACATGGGGTCGGTTGTACTCATACTACACTTCTGCACCTTGCGTGTAGATTTTGGAAGTAGATGTTGCTGTGTATGACGGAAGCTAGCATTGAAGACGTACCTGCGTTCCGGTAACAGCTGCCTCTTGTTCGTGGTAGCTCTAGACGTATGAAAATCTATTTATGTACATTCAGACAGATGATGTATTTATTTCATACTAGCTTTGTAAACTCTAAATCTTAGAAGCTCATGATTTGTACTACCAGTCCTTGAGAATTCTTTCTATAATAGTTCACTTGTATTATCATTTCATCTCTTAATAAATATCATTTGAATTGGTTTATTGTTACTGTCTTACCTAGTGAGTTGGGTTAGGTGTCATCACGGCTAGTTGGATTTTGGATTTAAGCTTTGAACACCTCATTTTATCCCTCCTCGATTTGCGTGCACATTCCGAGCGTGTTTTCGGAAAGATTTTATGTTAAGAACTGATAAAAATAAGATTTTTTGCCTAAAAACTTCATTTGAGTTGACTTTGGTCAACATTTTTTTAAATAGACCCAGATTCGTGTTTTGACGGTCATGGTGGGTCCGTATCGTGATTTGGGACTTGGGCGTACGACCGGAATCGAATTTGGAAGTCCCTAGCCCAAGATATCGGACTTTGTCGAAATTTGAAAGTTAAAGGCTTAATGGAATGGAAATGTTTGACCAAGGTTTGATTTTTTGGATAACCGGTCCGTATTTTGGTTCCGGACCCCGGTATAGGTCCAATACCACATTTTGTCTGTGAAATTTGGTGAGAAACAGAGTTGGTTTAACGTGGTTCGGACGTCCGGTGGTGAAAATAGAAGTTTCAAAGTCTTCTTGAAAATTTCATTTGATTTGGTGCTCAATTCGTATTTCTAGGCAAATATGCGAAGAGTAGCTGGGCCACATAGATTTTGCATTTGCGAAACATTCTCGCATTTTCAAAGTGAGTCTAGGGAAGGCAGTGATCGCAAATGCGATCATAGGGTTGCAATTACGAAGGGTCAGGTTCGCATTTGCGAACTAATCTTCGCATTTGCGAATTGATCTTTGCATTTGCGAAGAAAGCAGAGGTGTGAAGGGCTTTGCATTTGCGATGGTTCCTTCGCATTGCGGGGTTCGAATTTGCGAAGCCCAGGTCGCAAATGCGACATCTGTAGCTGAACAAAATATGACTTAGACGGGATTTTTGGTTCATTCTTCAAATTTTCAAAACCTAAAACCTTAGAGGCGATTTTTCCAACACTCTTTCTTTCCCAAATCGATCGTAAGTGATTCTAACATATTTCCTTTCAATCTTTCACTACATTTCACAAGTTTTCAACTTAAAATCTAGAGTTTTCATGGTGGAATTGGGGGTTTTTGGGTAGAAATTAGGGATTTGGTAAAATGGGGATTTAGACCTCTAATTGAGGTTGGATTCCAAAACAAATCACATAACCGGGCTCGGGGGTGAATGAGTATTCGGGTTTTGGTCCGAATTTTGGGTTTGGACTAAGCGGGCTCGGGTGTTGACTTTTGTTGACTTTTTCAATATAACCTAAATTGAATTCTTTACAATCGTGGGTAGCTCCTAAGGCTTAATTTGAATCGTTTGGTTGATAAATTGCTAGATTCTATTGGTTTGAAAGCTTGTTTGAAAGGCAAAGCGGTGGTTGAGCTTTGAGTTTGGTCTTTGGAGCGAGTGAAGTGTCGTGGTTAACCTTAACTTGAGGGATTAGGACCTATTTGCCTATTTGCTACTTGTTTAGATGTTGGGTATAACATATATGTGAGGTGATTAGTACTTATGCCTTATTATCGGGTTATAGCATGCTGGTGGGACTTGTTCTTGTAATTGTTGCTTTCCTTGATCATATTATCCATGCTTAGACTAGTTAATTATTAAATTGATCGTTCTTACCATGTTTATGAGCTTTTGTGATAATGGATTGTTGATTCCGAGTTGAGATTGGTATTGTGGAACCGTTGTTGAAATAAGGCCTATACCTATTGATCTTATCTCCCTATTTTGTACTAGTTCATTGTTATGTGGTAAGGAAGAGTGTTAATGCACGAAGGGTGATGTCATGCCATGTGTGATTGTTAATGCACGAAGGATGATGCCGTGCCATATTGTGAGTGTTAATGCACAAAGGTGATGCCGTGCCATGTTATGAGAGTTAATGCAAGAAGGGTGATGTCATGCCGTTTCTATTGATTTATATGGTGAGGTCGAGAGTAAAAGCACGAAGGTGATGCCGTGCACTTTTCTTTACTGTGTTTAATTGTTTTCACCGGTTCATGGCATATCGACTTTTCTGGTTATCATTCCTGCTGTGGTTTTCTTATCTCATATCCCACTCAGTATGTTTCCCCCTTCCTATATTTACTTGTCTAGCTTCTATTTGTTAATATTGTGTATATATTGTTAAATTGCAGGGGTTTATTATGTATGTGTCTTGTCATGGCCTCGTCATTACTTCGTCGAGGTTAGGCTCGACACTTACCAGTACATGGGGTCGGTTGTACTGATGCTGCACTCTGCACTTCCTGTGCAGATTTTGGTACTGGTCCGAGCTGATCGTGAAGGTAGCCGTTGGATTGATTAACAAGACCCAAGGTAGATCTGCTGGCGTCCGCAGACCCTGGAGTCTCTCCCTAGTCTTAGTATTTTACTGTTTCTTTTCCTCCAGAACAGTGTATTTCCTTTCGTACTCTATTTGTAGTTAATTGTAGTAGCTCGTGAGTTATGACTCCAGATACTAAATGTTTCAAATGTTATGGGTTGATGTTATTACGCAGTGGAGTTTTTAATTTCTGTTCATCTTAATTATTCTCATTATTGAAATTGGTTAAAGTTGGTGTTAAGAATCCTCTAACGTTGGCTTGCCTATTAAGTGAAATGTTAGGCGTCATCACGGTCCCGACGGTGGGAATTTCGGATCGTGATAAGTTGGTATCAGAGCACAAGGTTGCCTAGGTCTCACAATTCACGAGCAGGCTTAGTAGGGTATGGAGGATCGGTACGGAGACGTCTGTACTTATCTTCCAGCGCTACGAAGTTTAGGAACAAATTTCACTTCTATTATTCTCTGTCGTGCGCTTTTGTTCTCTTATTACTAATATAACTCTTCTACTCTTGTTCTCTCGCAGATGGCGAGAACACGTACTGCATCTTCAACTGAGCAGCTCCTATGAGGGGAAAGCTCGAGGTCGAGGCCGTGCCAGAGGCCGAGGCAGGGGCAGAGCTCATCCCAAAGCTCGAGTAGTAGCACCAGCAGCGGAGCCTCAGGTGGAGTTTTATGAGGAGGTTCCAGCCCAGACTGTTCTAGCAGGGCCAGCTCAGGTCCCGGAGGGGTTCATCGCCACCCCAGTGCTTCAGGATGCTTTAGTCCGATTAGTGGGTCTTATAGAGAGTGTGGCTCAGACCAGCACATTCCCTATGGAACCAGGCGTCTCTCAGGCTGGGGGAGGATCGCAAACTCCCACTACTCACACTCCGGAGCAGATGGCTCCCCAGTTTTAGACTTCAGCAGCTCAGCCCGTTGGGGTAGTTCAGCCGCTAGCTGCAGCACAGGCCGGTGATGAACCAGCTATGTCTTTTGAGGGCTTATTGAAATTGGACAAGTTTACTAATCTCTTCCCAGTTCACTTCAGTGTTGCACCTTCTGAGGACCCACATGATTACCTTAGCTGCTGCCATGAGGTGCTGCGCAACATGGGGATAGTTGAGACCAATGGGGTCGATTTCGCGGTGTTCCAGATTATGGGTTCCTCCAAGAGATGGTGGAAGGACTTTGTATCGACCAGACCATCTGGGTCGCCTGCTCTCACTTGGGACTAGTTCTCTCAAACATTTCTTGAGAAGTTCCTTCATGTCACATTGAGAGAGGACTATGGGAGGAAATTCGAGCGTCTTCAGCATGGTACTATGTTTGTCACTCTGTACGAGACCCGATTTGTGGAGTTGGCCCGTCATGCTATTCTTCTGCTTCCTACCGAGAGAGAGAGAGGGTGAGGAGGTTTATTTAGGTACTTGCTCAGCCTATCAAGTTGCAGATGGCCAAGGAGACTGGGAGTGAGATTTCTTTTCAGACAGCCGCCAATGTCGCCCGGCGAGTTGAGATGGTTCTAGCACAGGGGGGGAGGTCAGGGGTCTGACAAGAGGCCTCGTCATTATGGTGTATTCAGTGGTGCCTCATCTGGAGGCAGGGGTACTTTTGGTAGAGTCCATCCTCCTAGGCCATTTCATTCAGCACTGCAGGCATCCCACGGTGCTTCAGGTGGTCGTGGCTCTCATATGCCTTATTCCGATCAGCTAGCCTTCCATGCACCACCAGCTCCAATTAGTGCCCCTCCGTTCCAGAGTTTTCAGGGTGGTTACTCAGGCCGACAGGGTCAGTTTCAGGGTCAACAGTCACAAAAGTCGAGGTCTTGTTATAGTTGTGGTGATCCGAGGCACATTGCTAGATTTTGCCCTCGAGCATCGAGCAGTTCTCAGCATCAGGGTTCTCGTGCAATGGTTTCGGCACCAGGTGTTTCACCGCCCGCTCAGCTAGCTAGGGGTAGGGGTCAGGCAGCTAGAGGTGGAGGTCAGGCCATTAGAGGTGGAGGTCAGGCCGTTAGAGGTGGAGGCCAGCTACCCAGGGCCCGTCCTCGAGATGTAGTTCAGAGTAGTGGGGCCCAGCCCCGATGTTATGCCTTTCCAGCCAGGCCTGAGGCTGAGTCATTTGACACGGTTATCACAGGTACAGTTTCAGTTTGCAGTAGAGATGCCTCAGTTCTATTTGATCCGGGTTCTACTTATTCCTACGTGTCATCCTATTTTGCTTCAAATTTGGTTGTGCCTCGTGATTCTTTGAGTGCTCCTGTGTATGTGTCCACACCTGTGGGTGATGCTATTGTTGTAGATCGTGTTTATTGTTCATGTGTGGTTACCATTGGGAGTCTTGAGACTCGTGTAGATCTCCTACTTCTCGATATGGTTGATTTCAATGTCATTTTGGGTATGGATTGGCTGCCACCTTATCATGCTATATTGGAGTGTCACGCCAAGACGGTGACCTTAACCTTATCGGGGTTGCCTCGATTATAGTAGAGAGGGACTCTTGGCCATTCTACCAGTTGGGTTATCTCTTATGTGAAGGCTCGGCATATGGTCGAGAAGGGGTGTCTAGATTATTTGGCTTATGTCCGCGAATCTAGTGCGGAGGTTCCTTCCATGGATTCAGTACCAGTTTTTGGTGAGTTTCTAGAGGTGTTTCCTGCAGACCTGTCGGGGATGCCACCCGACAGAGATATCGACTTTTGTATTGATTTGGCTCCGGGCAGTCAGCCCATTTCTATTCCGCTATACCGTATGGCCCTGCCAGAGTTGAAAGAATTGAATGAGAAATTGCAAGATTTTCTTGATAAGGGCTTCATTAGACCTAGTGTCTTACCTTGGGGTGTGCCTGTGTTGTTTGTGAAAAAGAAGGATGGATCGATGAGGATGTGCATAGATTACCGGCAATTGAACAAGGTCACAATCGAGAACAAGTATCCATTGCCGAGGATTGATGACTTATTTGATCAGCTTCAGGGTGCCAAGGTGTTTTCAAAGATCGATTTGAGGTCTGGCTACCATCGGTTGAGGATTAGGGCATCCGATGTCCCTAAGATAGCTTTTCGGACTCAGTATGGGCATTATGAGTTTCTAGTGATGTCATTTGGGTTGACAAATGCCCCATCAGCATTTATGGATCTGATGAACCGGGTGTTCAAGCCTTATCCGAATTGCTTTGTGATTGTGTTTATTGATGATATCTTGATCTACTCCCGCAGTCCAGAGGAGCCTGAGTAGCATCTTCGGATCGTTCTTCAGACTCTAAGAGACAGCTAGTTATATGCCAAGTTTTCAAAATGCGAGTTTTGGTTGAGCTCAGTTGCTTTCTTGGGGGCACGTTGTGTCGGCAGAGGGTATTCAGGCGGATCC
The DNA here is from genome assembly GCF_001879085.1 of Nicotiana attenuata. Taxonomy (NCBI): domain Eukaryota; kingdom Viridiplantae; phylum Streptophyta; class Magnoliopsida; order Solanales; family Solanaceae; genus Nicotiana; species Nicotiana attenuata. The sequence continues at coordinate 47,301,362 of NC_031994.1, read as the reverse complement.
TAAGAAGATTGAGGTAGTTAAAAACTGGCCTAGACCCAATTCAGCTACAGAGATCCAGAGTTTCTTGGGATTGGTGGGTTATTGCCGTCGGTTTGTGGAGGGATTCTCATCTATTGTAGCCCCAATGACCAGGTTGACCCAGAAGGGTGCCCCATTCAGATGGTCAGGCGAGTGTGAGGCGAGCTTTTAGAAGCTCAAGACTGCTTTGACTACGGCACCGGTATTGGTGTTGCCCACAGGTTCAGGACCTTATACAGTGTATTGTGACGTATCTCGTATTGAACATAGTGCGATATTGATGCAGGATGGCAGGGTGATTACATATGAGTCGCGATAGCTGAAGGTTCACGAGAAGAACTACCTTGTTCATGACTTAGAGCTGGCAGCCATTGTTCATGCGCTGAAGATTTGGAGGCACTATCTTTACGGTGTGTCGTGTGAGGTATTCACGGATCATCGGAGTTTGCAGTACTTGTTCAAACAAAAAGAGATCAATTTGAGGCAGAGGAGGTGGTTGTAGCTATTGAAAGACTATGATATTGCCATCTTGTATCATCCCGAGAAGGCCAATATGGTGGCCGATACCGTGAGTAGAAAGTCAGCGAGTATGGGCAGCCTTGCGTACATTCCAATCGGTGAGAGACCGGTTGCATTAGATGTTCAGGCTTTGGCCAATCAGTTTGCGAGGTTGGATGTTTCAGAGCCCAATCGTGTTCTAGCTTGTACGGTCACTCGGTCTTCATTGTTTGAGCGCATCAGGGAACGACAGTATAATGACCTTCATTTGCTTGTCCTTAGGGACACAGTGCGTCATGGTGATGCCAAGCAGGTTACGGTTGGAGATGATGGAGTTTTAAGGATGCAGGGTCGTGTTTGTGTACCTAATGTAGATGGACTTCGTGAGTTGATTCTAGAGGAGGCCAACAGTTCCTGGTATTCTATTCATCCGGGCGCCGCCCAGATGTATCGAGACTTGCGGCAACATTATTGGTGGAAGAGGATGAAGAAGGATATAGTTGCATATGTAGCCCGGTGTCTAAATTGTCAGCTAGTAAAGTATGAGCATCAGTGACCTGGTGGTTTGCTTCAGAAGTTAGAGATTCCTAAGTGGAAGTGGGAGCGTATTACTATGGATTTCATTGTTGGACTCCCACGAACTGAGAGGAAGTTCGACGCAATTTGGGTTATTGTGGACAGGCTGACCAAGTCAGCACATTTCATTCATGTGGCAGTTACCTTTTCTTCAGAGCGGTTGGCTGAGATTTACATCCGTAAGATCGTTCGTCTTCACGGTGTGCTCGTGTCTATCATTTCTGATCGAGGTACGCAGTTCACCTCGCACTTCTGGAGAACAGTACAGCATGAGTTAGGCACGCAGGTTGAGTTGAGCACAACACTTCATCCTCAGACGGACGGACAGTTCGAGCGCACTATTCAGATATTGGAGGACATGCTTCGCGCTTGTGTTATAGACTTTGGAGGCTCTTGGGATCAGTTCTTGCAACTTGCGGAATTTGCCTACAACAACATCTATCAGTCGAGCATCCACATGGCTCCCAATGAGGCATTATATGGTAGACGGTGTCAATCGCCGGTTGGATGGTTTGAGCCGGGGGAGACTCGATTATTGGGTACAGATTTGGAACAGGATGCCTTGGATAAGGTCAAGATTATTCAGGATAGACTTCGCATAGCTCAGTCCAGGCAGAAGAGTTATGCCGACTGTAGAGTTCGTGATGTTGCATTCATGATCGGAGAGCGGGTATTGCTCCAAGTTTCACCCATGAAGGGTGTAATGAGGTTTGGAAAGAAGGGCAAGTTGAGCCCAAGGTATAATAGACCTTTTGAGATTCTTGAGCGAGTGAGAAAGGTGGCTTACAGACTTGCGTTGCCACCTCGTTTATCAGCAGTCCATCCGGTGTTTTATGTGTCCATGCTCCGGAAGTATCGCAGTGATCCATCCCACGTGTTAGATTTTAGCACTGTCCAGTTGAACAAGGATTTGACCTATGAGGAGGAGTCCGTGGCTATTCTAGCCCGGCAGGTTCGTCAGTTGAGATCGAAGAGTTATCCTTCAATTCGAGTGTCGTGGAGAGGTCAGCCCGTTGAGGCAGCTACCTGGGAGTCCAAGTCAGACATGCGGAGTAGATATCCCCACCTTTTCACCAATCCAAGTACTTTTCTATGTCTGTTCGAGGACGAACGATTGTTTTAGAGGTGGAGAATGCGATGACCCGAAACGTCATCTTATGTTTTAGAACTCAATTCTACGCTTTTAAGCTTTGAACACCTCATATACCTTATTGATTTGCGTGCACAGTCCGGGCGTATTTCCGGAAAGCTTTTATGTTAAGAACTGATAAAAATAAGAATGTTTGCCTAAAAACTTCATTTGAGTTGGCTTCTGTCAACATTTTTTGTAAACGGATCCAGATTCGTGCTTTGACGGTCTCGGTGGGTCCGTTTCGTGATTTGGGACTTGGGCGTATACCCGGAATCGAATTCGGAAGTCCCTATCCCGAGTTACCGGACTTTGTCAAAATTTGAAAGTTAAAGGCTTAATGAAATGGAAATGTTTGACCAAAGTTTGACTTTTTGGATAACGGGTCCGTATTTTGGTTTCGGAACTCGGTATAGGTCCAATACCACATTTATGACTTGTCTGTGAAATTTGGTGAGAAACGGAGTTGGTTTGACGTGATTCGAACGTCCGGTGGTGAAAAAAGAAGTTTCAAAGTTTTCTTAAAAATTTCATTTGATTTGGTGCTCAATTCGTAGTTCTAGGTGTTATTTTGGCGATTTGATCGCACGAGCAAGTTCGTATGATATTTTAAGACTTGCGTGCACTTTTGGTTTAGAGCCCCGAGGGCTCGGGTAAGTTTCGGATAGGCTACGGTGAAATTTGATTTAGGAAATGTTGCTAGTGTTTCAGTTCTGTTGCAGGCCTCTGATCTCGCATTTGCGAGATCAGGCATCGCATTTGCGACCTCTGAGGGGTTCGCACTTCCGAGCTACTCATCGCAAATGCAAAGAGTAGCTGGGCCACACAGATTTCGCATTTGCGAAACATTCTTCGCATTTGCGAAGTGAGTCTGTGGAAGGCAGTGATCGCAAATGCGATCATAGGGTCGCAATTGCGGAGGGTCAGGTTTGCATTTGCGAAGAAAGCAGAGGTATGAAGGGCTTCGCATTTGCGGGCTTCGCATTGCAAAGCCCAGGTCACAAATGTGATATATGCAGCTGAACAAAATATGGCTTATACGGGATTTTTGGTTCATTCTTCAAATTTTCAAAACCTAAAACCTTAGAGACGATTTTTCCAAGACTTCTTCTTCCCCAAATCGTTGGAAAGTGATTCTAACCTATTTCCTTTCAATCTTTCACTATATTTCACAAGTTTTCAACCTAAAATCTAGAGTTTTCACGGTGGAATTAGGGTTTTTGGGTAGAAATTAGGAATTTGGTAAATTGGGGATTTAAACCTCAAATTGAGGTCGGATTCCAAAATAAATCACATAACCGGGCTCGGGGGTGAATGGATAATCGGATTTTGGTCCGAATTTCGGGTTTGGACTAAGCGGGCCCGGGTGTCGACTTTTGTTGACTTTTTCAATAGTGACCTAGATTGAATTCTTTACAATCGTGGGTAGTTTCTAAGGCTTAATTTGAATCGTATGGTTGGTAAATTGCTAGATTCTATTGGTTCGAAGGCTTGTTTGAAAGGCAAAGCGGTGATTGAGCTTTGAGTTTGGTCTTTTGAGCGAGGTAAGTATCGTGGTTAATCTTGACTTGAGGGATTAGGACCTATTTGCCTATTTGCTACTTGTTTAGATGTTGGGTATAACGTAATAATATAATTGAGCATAATTTTCACGAATATAAAATGTATATTATAAAAATACCTTTATTTAAATAATTATTTTTACGTGCATGAAATATATATTTTACAACATTTATTTTCTTTCATTCTGAATTGTGTAAATAAATTTTTGAATATTTATTGTTTACACTAAAATTATTATTACTAACAAATTATTCTAATTAATTTTTTTACTATGCTCATTATTTTTTTATTCCAGCATTATATATGCTTAAATACTTTTTATTTTTTTATTTATGAATAAAATTTATTTATTCTATAGGTACGTCCATAATATAAATTAAAAAGGAAAAAATTATAATATTAAAAAGTTTTAAAAAATAAAAAGAAGATAAATGTTTATAATTTAGAGGGTATAATAGGTATTGCATAGTTCAGTGACTTTGTTGTTATAAACGAGAGAAAAGTAACTTTAGAAGATAATTTGGGATAGTTGAATGACCATTTGCGTAATGGACTCATTAATTGCATCTACCAATATTAATTTTGTATCTTTTCAAAGAAATAACACGATAAAGATATAGTAAAAGTAGCTAAATTTCATACTTTATGATCCAAATTCTGATATATTCAATTCCCACCACTAAGGAAGAAAGTGTATTTAAGTTCTTTCTACCTTTCCTCTCCAAGTTAAATTACATTCTGATATAATTTTTAGCTTTCCTCTCCAACTTAACTACTTTCTAACTTCATCGATCTTGCTAACTTTTTGTTTGCTTTTGATATGTTATAAATTTGCCTTCGAAGTAAAACAAGAAAGACTAACATCTGTTTTTTTTTTTTTTTTTCATTTGAATATTTATTTATCTCTATGCAGAAATCACGTTATTTTATATTTGCATATTATTGAATATTGAGCTCAAACATTGATTCGTAAGACATCACGAAATTTGAGGGATAAAGATGCATATTAAATACATGAAAACATCCTTGTTATTAAATACATGAAAACACAAAATATTTACAGTCACAAAATTTACAAAAATGAAATCTAGTTTTACCCAATTAAATAGTTAAATTAATAAGTTTTGACGGTGACTATTTATAGCTTGATAAAATAAGAGTGTTGTTTCTCTACATTACAGTTGGGGACTTCCAAGATGATCCAAACAAAAGATCTTTGTCCTACTTCTTTCAATTGCTCATCTAGATTCTATGAGTTGGGTCAAATTTGGGTGTGTCAAAATAGATAAATTCAATAATTAGTTATAAGTAATTGATTCAAAGTTTGTTTAGGTCAAAATGAGTTAAGTCAAATAATGGGTCATAATTCATCCCGCTCAATATGGCCCAATATCCCTTCTTTTTATTTTACTTTTAGAAAAATATGGTGAAATTTAATGTATATTTCTTAGATTATTAGCTTAAGTTCTTTAAAAATTACATCATTCTTAAATTAATGTATTTTTCTTAGATTTTAATCTCAAAATTTGATTGTATATCTGAATTTAAATTACAGTTTGACTCATTAGATTACAACTTGACCCATTTTGACCCAATAATTTAATGGACCATTTTAGGTTGAACTCCTCGTATCAAGTCAACTAAGGCGCCATTACCCATCCCATTTAAACATGGATAAATTTGGCGGGTTACTAAAGTAGGTTCATTTTATCATCTTTGTCTTCAACCTATTTGTCCCAATGATAAAAATAGATTCACAATTTCGAGAAGTTGCCAAAAATTGCTTATTTTGAAAAGTGTTTTTGTTTAAAAGTACTTTTTGAAAAAGTACTTTTATAAAATAGCAGTTTGTATTTGCCCAATTCGTTTGAATTGTGCTTTTTACAAGCTCATTATGTTTGGCTAATTTTTAAAAAAAGCACTTTTAAGTATCAAATTACAAAAAAGGATAGTAAAAGTTCATTTTGCGAGTAGTATTATTTAAAAAGGAAAAATAAATTTAAATATTTATTATAAAATAATTAAATTAAACTATAAAACATAAAGTAAAAATATAAATTAAAATTTTCAATCAACATAAAATATAGTTATTCCAAAGCAATAACATTGAGTGTTTGGTATTACTTATTGTTTAGATGATAATTAAAATATGTCAAATACATCATTCTATATAAATTTGGAATCTACTCGAATAAGATTACACTTAAGCTATTTGTATAATTAATAACATGAAAATTTCTTTATTTTTCTTTTGTCTCCTATCGTATTTCAAATAATGTAAACAACACTTAAGCTATTTGTATAGTTAATAACATGAAATTTCTTTATTTTTCCTTTGACTCCTATCGTATTTCAAATAATGTGAACATAAATTTTCAATAATTTACTATTAACGTGTGACGTTATAAATTAAGATTTTGGAGGTCTACTTTATTTCTTCATTATATACTGGTGGCCTTTAGACCCATAAAACCTTAAATGTGGCATTAATTTGTTACTATTATTTTTTGGTTTGAATTCTTTCTCTAAATTAAGAAGAGTGTTAATTTTGTTTTGATTTATTTTATGGAAGGTGACAGGAGCTATTAACTCTAAGGCAGTTGGATAGTAGTTTCCACTTTCCACAATCGTGAAAGATGGAGGTTGTTGAGACTTGTGGAAAAGGAACTCTTTCTTCTGCAGAGCCTTCCACCAAACGCAGTTTTTCATCAAACTGATGATGAAGTTTGTTTACCCTGGAATCCGGATAACAATTGAATTTATATGGGGTTTTAAGGATCCGTGAACTACAAGATACAAAAGGTTTGGATTGAGGAAAATAAAAGATAAAGACTCAACAATTGCTGTTAAAGTAAATAATCGCAGAATATAATATTGCTTAGAACAATTGTGCTTGATAGCGTACAAGAATTGAGAGAGATGGTACTGTAGTGTAATGGTTTCCGATCCCCTCTTTATGGGGTCTTCTCCCCTTTTATACATTCTGATTAAGGGTAAAAATAAGGTAGGTAAATTAATTACATCGTGGATCCCTGTAATTACGCCTTAATGGCCTGAAGTGGTTGAGAAAATCACGTTTGGGCGAGATATCCGGCGACGCTTGGTTATCCGTTACGAGTCCGGCTTCCGACCTTGTGTGTTTCTCCATCCGGTGGTGACTCATATCGAGCTCTGCAACGGTCTCGAAATGACTCGACCTCGGTTGTTGACGTGGCCGTCGTTCTACCTTGCATCCAGGTCGGGTTCGATGGCCCCGACTTGCCCCGGACCGGACCCAACCCGGTCGGGCTCAAGCAAAAAAGGGTATCACCCAATACAAAGTTGTTGGCTTTGAGAAAGATGCAGAAAGTATAATGAAGAAGTTGATTCAAGGAACAACGGAGCTAGATGTTATCTCAATCTTTGGAATGCCAGGTATCGGAAAAAACAACTTTGGCCAGGAAAGTGTACAACAATCCTTCTAATATTGTTAATCACTTTGATGTTAAAGTATGGATTTCTGTTTCGCAAACATATAATAGGATGAAGTTGTTGATTGAGATTTTCAAACAAGCAACTAGTGATAAGAGAGAAATCAAAGAGGATGATGACGTAGCTGACAAGTTGCAGAAGACTTTAAAAGGCAGGAGATATCTCATTGTCTTAGATGATATATGGGAAGTCGATGCATGGGAGGATTTGGGGTTATGCTTCCCTAAAGGTGAAGATGGAAGTAGAGTAATAGTAACAACTCGAATTGAAGGAGTGGCTAAGCATCTTCAAAACCGCAGTGATCCTTATTCTCTTAGATTTCTGACAACGGAAGAGAGTTGGGAATTACAGCAGAAGAAAGTATTTCGAGTAGAGAGTTGTCCTCCGGATCTACAGGAAGTAGGGTTACAAGTTGCAGAACACTGTAAGGGATTGCCTCTTGTGGTTGTCTTGATTGCTGGAATTATTATGAAAATGGAAAAGGAGGCGTCCTTGTGGCTTGAGGTTGCATATGACTTAAGTTGTCATGTTTTAGGAGAGCAAAGCATGAAGGTAATGCAATCAAGTTATGATCATTTAGAAGACCACTTAAAATCTTGCCTTCTTTACATGGCATTCTTTCCAGAAGACCATGAGATTTTAGTGTCTGATTTGCTGAAGTTCTGGATGGCCGAAGAGTTTGTAGAGAATATTGACACAAAATTATATGGAAGAAACATCTGGAATTTTCTTGAATGATCTACTTAAGAGAAGCCTAGTGATGGTCTCTAAGAGGAGTTTTAATGGTGACACAGAACACTGCATAGTTCACGATGTAGTGCGTGAGTTTTGCTTGGCAAAACTTATAGAAGAAAAGTATATGCAGCTGACAGTGCCATACAGTCCAAATCAACATGTGTATTCTAAGGAATCACGCTTATGCATTTATATTCATGATGATCTAGTTGAACAATTAGATCATTGTGAATATCGGCTGGATAAGATTCCAATGCTCGAGTCCAAGATGGAAACTAAGTGTTCTGGTGAATGTCCTAAGCCTTTGGAGTTCATTGCTCATCCAGTACAATTTAACACATGGAATTATTATCGATCAGATCCTTTACCTGTACTGGTTAAATTAAGACTTGTTCGAGTGTTGCGTTTGACGGATGCGGACAACTTGCCAAGTTCTTGGACTACTGCAATACAATCTCTAACTCACTTGAGGTACCTTGAAATTTCTGTCAGAGATTTTGATTTCAAGTGGATAACTCACCTACTCGATCTTCAAACTCTAGTGGTTCATTCAATTAGAAATCCAATGACATTGCTGGATCTATGGAAATAGACAAAGCTAAGGCATGTGTATATAACCGATTTTTCCTTCGTATGGGAAGACGATGACCGGGCAGTTTTTGAACAATCTTCAACAACTATGCTAGAGAACTTGAAGACATTTGGCATGTGCTATACATATGTGGATGATATGAATCCAAGGTTCTGGTGGAGGTTCCCCAATCTTGAACGACTCCGCCTCAAAATTGAAAATGTACCTAGTCGTCCTTTGTTTCCCACACCGGAAATTCATACTCGCCTTCAATCTCTTGAACTTGAAGTCAAAAGTAGCAGGGAAGAAGGATACAATACTTCAGTTGGATGGGACAACTACGTTGTCTTCCCTTCAAATCTTAGGCGTTTGAGCATTTGCTACATGCCGCTAACGAAAAAGATAATGTCAAACATTGCAGGACTGCAGATGCTTGAGAGTCTCACAATAATAAGGGCAGACAACATTCTGGACTACTACTGTTGGGACGTCGGAGATGTCGTGTTCCCTAAACTCAAATACTTGACATTACGGTTTGGCGATTTCAGAGGAATCCTTTCCCATGCTTGAAAAACTAGTTTTCAAATCTTATTGCCGCCTTAAGGAGATTCCTCAGTGTTTTGAGAATGTTCTAACGCTCCAACTTATTGAAGTGCACAAATACTGCGAGGAATCTCTTGCAGTTTCAGCTACGAATATTAAAAAGGAAATTGAAGAAACTACAGTGTGACGACCCAAAGGGTCATCATCGGATTTCTCTCCTTTTCGTGCTTCCAAGGCCTTGAAAACCTCATTTCTGCTTGCCACGGTTTGCGTGCACAGTCCGGGCGCGTAGCCGGAAGCTTATATGTTAAATTCTGTGAAAATTTCAAAATGTGGCTTTAAAATGATTAAAGTTGACTTTGGTCAACATTTTTGGTAAACAGACCCGGACCCGTGATTTGACGGTCTCGGAGGATCCGTAGAAAAATATGAGACTCGGGCATATGCCCGGAGTCGAATTTCGAGGTCGACTGCCCGAGAAGTGAATTTTTCTGTGAAATTATTTTCTGAAATTATTAAGGAAAATGGAAATGAAAATAGATTAAAAGACTATGGTATCGGGCTCATATTTTGGTTCCGACGCCCGGTACAAGTCTTAAATATGTGTTAAGCGCTTTCTGTAAAGTTTGGTCAAAATCGGGTGTCATTTGACGTGTTTCGGACCTGAATATCTAAAGTTAGAAGTTTAAGAAGTTTGAAATGAAAATGATGATTTTGAGGTCGGGTTCATTGATTTTGATGTTATTTTGGCGATTTGATCGCTCGAATAAGTTCGTAGTATGTTATTGAGTTAGTGTGTGTGTTTGGTTGGGAGCCCCGAGGGCTCGGGAGTGATTCGGAGGTGGTTCGGGGTAGTTTTACACTTAGAAAACATAGCAGATTTTCTGCAATTTTTGCACAGCAAATCCCTTCTTCCCGTTCGCGTTCCAGTCACGCGTTCGCGAAGCTTCAGTGGTCCTTCTTCATCGTGTTCGCGGACAATACCCCGTGTCCGCATAGCCCAGGCTTCCCCTTCACCGCGTTCGCGAGTCCTCTCACGCGTTCGCGTACTAGCCAGTCCCAGACCCCAGCCCCTTCTTCTACGCGTTCGCGATTAGCACCTCGCGTTCGCGATGCCTTAAACCATCCACCATTCACGAACGCATCCTCATTCACGCGAACGCAAAGGGCATTTTTGCCCAGCGAATTTTTAAGTTAAAAACAGAACAGTAGCTCGGGATTTTCATAAAAATACACGAACTCCTTTCTTCTCCTAGCACTTAGGCGTCCATTGAAGCTCCCTCTCATCAAAACTTCTTGGGTAAGCATTGTTCAACTTGTTTTCTTCAATTTCCTCTATTAATTACTAAATTCCTAGCCCTAAACCTTGAAATCAAAGTAGAAAATGGGGGTTTGGGTAGAGTTAGGGCTTTGGGCATTCAGTAGAAGTTCATGAGTTAGTGACACCAGATCTGGGTAGAGGTGTATTTGAATTTCCGCACTTGGTTTCAGTTATTTATGTTTCGAGACTTCCACTTTTATATTAATTGCCTCGTTCTTCTTTACTGTTAATGATGTTGAGAGAAGTGTTAAATTAATTGGCTTGCCTAGCTCCTATTAGTAGGCGCCATCACGACTCCCGAGGGTAGGAAATCAGGGTCGTGACAAGTTGGTATCAGAGCACTAGGTTACATAGGTCTCACAACTCACGGACAACCTCGGTAGAGTCTGAGGGATTGGTACGGAGACGTCTGTATTTATCCCCCCAGAGGCTACGGAGTTAGGAAACGTTTCACTTTTGTTCTTTCCTGTCGTGCGATTCTGTTTCTCACATACTTATTGTCTTTCTACTCTGTTCTTTCGCAGATGGCGAGAACACGTGCTTCCTCTTCTACCGCGCAGCAGCCCGAGCCCCCAGCAGCAGCTCCTGCGAGGGGCAGAGGCTGAGGCCATGCCAGAGGCCGAGGCCGGGGCAGAGCTCAGCCCCGAGCAGCAGTCCCAGAGGTGGAGCCTCATGTTGATTATGATGAGGAGGCTCCAGCCCCAGCAGCTCCGGTGGGCCCAGCTCAGGTCCCAGAGGGGTTCATAGCCACCCCAGTTTTTCAGGACGCTCTGGTCAGATTGGTAGGCTTTGTGGAGAGAGTCACTAGAGCGGGTTTGCTTCCAGTAAGCACCAGCCACTTCTTAGGCTGGAGGAGGGGTTCAGACTCCTGCTACACGTACTCCGAAGCAGGTAGCTCCCCAGGCACAGGTTCCAGTGGTTCAGCCAGCGGTGGCAGTTCAGCGAGGTATTGTGACTCAGATCGGCGATGGAACGGCTATGTCCTCAGATGCTTTGTGGAGGCTTGATAGGTTCTCCAAGCTCTTCACCACCACATTCAAAGGTGCTTCATCAGAGGATCCCCGGGATTTCTTATTCAGCTGCCATGAGATCCTTAGGACTATGGGTATTGTGGAGACCAATGGGGTCGACTTCATCACCTTCCGGCTTGCAGGATCCGCCAAGACTTGGTGGAGGGACTATTGCCTATCTAGACCAGCAAGGTCTCCAGCATTGACATGGGATCAGTTCGCGGAGTTGTTTTTGGAGAAGTTTCTCCCAGTTACTCAGCGGGAGGCACTACGCAGGCAGTTCGAGCGCCTCCAGCAGGGCTCTATGACAGTCACACAGTATGAGACTCGGTTCATTGATCTGGCACGCTATGTTGTTGTTATACTCCCCACCGAGAGAGAGAGGGTGCGGAGGTTTATTGATGGATTGATTCAGCCGATCCGTCTCCAGATGGCTATGGGAGCTGGTAGTGAGATTTCTTTTCAGGAGGCGGCCAATGCGGCCCGTAGAGTTGAGATGGCTCTTGCACGGGGAGGTGGTCATGGGTCAGACAAGAGACCCCGTCATGCAGGTAGATTCAGTGGTACCTCGTCTGGAGGTGGGGATTCCTATGGTAGAGGCCATCCTCCGAGGCCCTTTCAGTCAGCCCTACAGGTCTCACATGGTACTTCAGGTGGTCGTGGCTCTCGGCCGCAGTCTTCTGACCAACAGCTTTTCAGTTCACCATCAGCACCTATCAGCGCACCACCACTCCGTTATTCTCAGCAGCCGAGGGCTTGTTACACGTGTGGCGACACGAGACATATTGCCAGATATTGCCCTCGAGCTTCTGACAGCTCTCAGCAGCAGGGTCCTCGTCCTATGATTCAGGCATCAGGTGATCCACAGGCCGCCCAGCCAGCTAGAGGCGGGGGTAGAGGCCATAGAGGTGGAGGTAGAGATCATAGAGGTGGAGCTCGGACCGCCAGAGGTAGAGGCCAGCCAGCAGCCGATCGTCCCAGAGATATGGTTCAGGGAGGTAGGGCCCAGCCCCGGTGTTATGCTCTTCCAGCCAGGCCAGAGGCTGAGTCTTCAAATGCAGTTGTTACAGGTACTATTCTAGTCTGTGATAGGGATGCTTCAGTGCTATTTGACCATGAGTCTACGTATTCATATGTGTCGTCCTATTTTGCACCCTACCTGACTATGCCTAGTGATGCTTTGGGTATTCCTGTTTATGTATCTACACCGGTGGGTGATTCTATAGTGGTCGACCGAGTTCATCGTTCTTGTGTGGTAGTGTTTGAGGGTCTTGAGACCCGTGTTGATTTATTGCTCTTAGACATGGTGGATTTCGACGTTATATTAGGGATGGATTGGTTTTCCCCGTATCATGCTATCTTGGATTGTCACGCCAAGACCGTGACCTTGGCTTTGCCAGATTTACCCCGATTGGAGTGGAGAGGAACCCCAGGTCATGCCACCCGCAGTGTTATCTCATATGTGAAGGCTCGACGCATGGTCGAGAAGGGGTGTCTAGCTTATCTGGCGTATGTTCGCGATTCCAGCTCAGAGGTTCCTTCTATTGATTCTGTTCCTATTGTTCGGGAGTTCCCCGAGGTTTTCTCTTCAGACCTGCCGGGTATGTCGCCCGACAGGGATATTGATTTCTGTATTGATCTGGCCCCAGGCACGCAGCCCATTTCTATTCCGCCGTATCGCATGGCTCCGCCAGAGTTGAAGGAGTTAAAGGACCAGTTGCAAGATTTGCTAGAGAAGGGTTTTATCAGGCCTAGTGTTTCTCCTTGGGGTACGCCGGTGTTATTTGTGAAGAAAAAGGATGGATCGATGAGGATGTGCATTGATTACCGGCAATTGAACAATGTGACGATAAAGAACAAGTATCCACTGCCGAGGATTGATGATTTGTTTGACCAGCTTCAGGGTGCAAAGGTGTTTTCAAAGATAGACTTGAGATCTGGCTACCATCAGCTGAGGATTAGGGCATCTAATGTCCCTAAGACAGCATTCCGCACTCGGTACGGGCATTATGAGTTCCTGGTCATGTCGTTTGGGTTGACCAATGCCCCAGCAGCATTCATGGAGTTGATGAACCGAGTGTTCAGACCATATTTGGACATGTTCGTGATAGTCAGTTATATGCTAAGTTCTCGAAGTGCGAGTTCTAGTTGAGTTCGGTTGCATTCCTGGGTCATGTTGTATCAGCAGAGGGTATTCAGGTGGACCCGAAGAAGATTGAGGCAGTCAAGAATTGGCCTCGACCAACATTAGCTACTGAGATTCGGAGTTTCTTGGGGTTAGCAAGTTACTATCGTCGGTTCGTGGAGGGGTTTTCATCTATTGCAGCCCCGATGACCAGATTGACCCAGAAGGGTGCCCAGTTTAGATGGTCGGAGGAGTGTGAGGCGAGCTTTCAGAAGCTCAAGACAGCTCTGACTACGGCACCAATATTGGTTTTGCCCACAGGCTCAGGACCATATACAGTGTATTGTGATGCTTCCCGTATTGGGCTTGGTGCGGTATTGATGCAGGATGGCAGAGTCATTGCTTATGCTTCGAGGCAGTTGAAGATCCACGAGAAGAATTATCCGGTTCATGATCTCGAGTTGGCAGCCATTGTTCATGCTCTGAAGATTTGGAGGCATTACCTATATGGTGTGACGTGTGAGGTGTACACGGATCACAAGAGTCTACAATACTTGTTCAAGCAAAAGGAGTTGAACTTGAGGCAGCGGAGGTGGTTGGAGCTATTGAAGGACTATGATGTTACTATTTTGTACCACCCGGGGAGAGCCAATGTGGTGGCCGATGCATTGAGTAGGAAGTCCGCCAGCATGGGTAGTCTTGCTTATGTTCCGGTCAGCCAAAGACCGCTTGCTTTGGATATTCAGGACCTGGCCAATCGATTTGTGAGGTTGGACATTTCTGAGCCTAGCAGAGTGTTAGCTTGTACGGTCGCTCGTTCTTTATTATTGGAGCGTATCCGTGATCGGCAGTTTGATGATCCCCATTTTGTGTGTCCTGAGAGACACGATGCAGCGTGGAGGTGCCACGAAGGTGACCTTAGATGATGATGGTGTTTTGAGGTTGCAGGGGCGAGTTTGTGTGCCCAATGTCGATGGGATTCGAGAGTTGATCTTAGCGGAGGCCCATAGCTCTCGGTATTCTATTCACCTGGGCGCCGCGAAGATGTATCAGGACTTGCGGCAGCTTTATTGGTGGCGTAGGATGAAGAAAGATATTGTTGCATATGTGGCTCGATGTTTGAACTGTCAGCAGGTTAAGTATGAGCATCAGAGGCCTGGTGGTTTGTTTCATAGGATTGAGCTTCCCGAGTGGAAGTGGGAGAGAATTACCATGGATTTCGTTACTGGACTTCCGATGACTTGGAAGAAGTTTGATGCTATTTGGGTCATTGTTGATAGGCTGACCAAGTCAGCGCATTTTATTCCTGTTGCAGCCACTTATTCATCGGAGAGGTTAGCTGAGATCTACATCCGAGAGATTGTTCGCCTTCATGGGGTGCCGGTATCAATTATTTCGGATCGGGGTACGCAGTTTACCTCGCGCTACTGGAGCGAAATTCAGTAGGAGTTGGGCACCCAGGTTCAGTTGAGCACAGCGTTCCATCCTCAGACGGACGGCCAGTCCGAGAGGACTATTCAGATATTGGAGGATATGCTCCGAGCTTGTGTCATTGATTTTGGAGGCTCGTGGGACCAGTTTTTGCCTTTAGCAGAGTTCGCCTACAACAACAGCTACCAGTCCAGCATTCAGATGGCTCCATATGAGGCGTTGTATGGTAGGCGATGTCGGTCTCCAGTCGGATGGTTTGAGCCAGGGGAGGCTCGGTTATTGGGTACAAATTTAGTTCAGGAGGCCTTGGACAAGGTCAAGATCATTCAGGACAGGCTTCGTTCGGCTCAGTCGCGGCAAAAGAGTTATGCGGATCGTAAGGTTCGAGATGTAGCTTTTCATGATTGGTGAGCGGGTCTTGCTCCAAGTGTCGCCTAGGAAGGGCGTGATGAGATTTGGGAAGAAGGTCAAGCTTAGCCCTAGGTTCATTGGCCCATTTGAGATTCTCGATCGTGTGGGAGAGGTGGCTTACAGACTTGCCTTGCCGCCCAGCTTGTCAGCCGTGCATCCAGTGTTTCATGTGTCCATGCTTCGGAGGTATCACGGCGATCCAGCCCACGTGTTAGATTTCAGCACTGTCCAGTTGGACAAGGATCTGTCCTACGAGGAGGAGCCGGTAGCTATTCTAGACCGGCAGGTTCGACAGTTGAGGTCGAAGAGTTTTCCTTTAGTGCGTGTCCAGTTGAGAGGTCACCCTCCTAAGGCATCGACCTGGGAGTCCGAGTCTAATATGCGGAGCCGTTATACTCATCTATTTCCCGACTCAGGTACTTCTTTCTTCTGTCCGTTCGAGGACGAACGGTTGTTTTAGAGGTGGAGAATGTGACGACCCAAAGGGTCATCACCAGATTTCTCTCTTTTCCGTGCTTCCAAGGCCTTGAAAACCTCATTTCTGCTTGCCTCGATTTGCGTGCGCAGTCCGGGCGCGTAGCCGGAAAGCTTATATGTTAAATTCTGTGAAAAATTTAAAAATGTGGCTTTAAAATGATTAAAGTTGACTTTGGTCAATATTTTTGGTAAACGGACCCGGACCCGTGATTTGACGGTCCCGGAGGGTCCGTAGAAAATATGAGACTCGGGCATATGCCCGGAGTCGAGTTTCGAGGTCGAGTGCCCGAGAAGTGAATTTTTCTGTGAAATTGTTTTTATGAAATTATTAAGGAAAATGGAAATGAAAATAGATTAAAAGACTATATATCGGGCTCGTATTTTGGTTCCGATGCCCGGTACAAGTCTTAAATATGTGTTAAGCGCTTTCTGTAAAGTTTGGTCGAAATCGGGTGTCATTTGACGTGTTTCGGACCTGAATATCTAAAGTTAGAAGTTTAAGAAGTTTGAAATGAAAATGATGATTTTGAGGTCAGGTTCTTTGATTTTGATGTTATTTTGGCGATTTGATCGCTCGACTAAGTTCGTAGGATGTTATTGAGTTAGTGTGTGTGTTTGGTTGGGAGCCCCGAGGGCTCGGGAGTGATTCGGAGGTGGTTCGGGGTAGTTTTACACTTAGAAAACATAGCAGATTTTCTGCAATTTTTGCACAGCAAATCCCTTCTTCGCGTTCGCGTTCAAGTCACACATTCGCGAAGCTTCAGTGGTCCCTCTTCATCTCGTTCGCGGACAATACCCCGTGTCCTCATAGCCCAGGCTTCCCCTTCACAGCGTTCGCGAGTCCTCTCTCGCGTTGGCGTACTAGCCAGTCCCAAACCCCAGCCCCTTCTTCTACGCGTTCGCGATTAGCACCTCTCGTTCGCGATGCCTTAAACCATCCACCCTTCGCGAACGCGTCCTCATTCACGCGAATGCAAAGGGCATTTTTGCCCAGCGAATTTTTAAGTTAAAAACAGAACAGTAGCTCGGGATTTTCATAAAAATGCAGGAACTCCTTTCTTCTTCAAGCACTTAGGCGTCCATTGAAGCTCCCTCTCATCAAAACTTCTTGGGTAAGCATTGTTCAACTTGTTTTCTTCAATTTCCTCTATTAATTACTAAATTCCTAGCCCTAAACCTTGAAACCAAAGTAAAAAATGGGGGTTTTGGGTAGAGTTAGGGCTTTGGAAATTTTGGGTGATTCAACCTCAATTTGGGGTCGAATCTTGAAATAAATTCTATATTTGAACTCGTGGGGTTATGGGTGATTGGGTTTGGGTCCGAGCCTCGTGTTTGGACCATGTGGGACCGGTGTCGAATTTTGGTATTTTTGGAAGAATGATAGAAATTTCATTTCTAGGCTATGAGATTATGTTTTTGAGCCCTTATTGATATTATTGAACTAATTATGCCTAGATATCATTGTTTCGGAGTTGGATTGTAGAGGAAAGGCGGTATTAGTGAGTTGATTGCTAATTTTGGACCGAGGTAAGTGTTTGTTCTAACTTTGGCTTGAGGGAATAGGATTAGAATGTTATTTGCTACTTGCTAAATGTGGAGTACGGTGTATAGACATGGTGACGGTTGTCTATGCACCGGAGTCTAGAATGACCGTGAGTCTTAATTGCTTTTAATTCGAATGATGTGACACAACTTCCTTGTTTAATTGATAAATTTCATATAATGTGAACGGTTGAGGAAGAATTGTGATTGGTATATTTTGGAGCGTTGGCTCGAGCAAGAATGTGATAGTTGAGAAAGAAGTGATTTAAAAGAGGATGTGTTGTGATTATTCCCTTGCCGGGACGTGTTGCCGGGATATTTGGGTTGTTAGTTGTACCCTTGCCGGGTTAAAGTGTTATGTTGTCGAATTCCCCTAATGGGGCCTTCTTTACAAAGCCAGATATTTTGAACTATGATATGGGATCGTGTGGCGCGTCGTCCACTTATATACTATAATATGGGATCGTGTGGCACGCCGTCCACTTATATATATATATATATATATATATATATATATATATATATATATATATATATNCAAAGTCAGATATTTTAATATGGTATCGTGTGGCACGCCGACCACTTATATATTATGAAATGGGATCGTGTGGCACGCCGTCCACTTATGAATTAAGAAATGGGATCGTGTGGCGCGCCGACCACTTATATATGAGCTATGGTATTGAGATAGTTTCGTCGTTATATCCGTTGATCTGTATTCGCTGTATTTTTCCCCGAGCATGCCCCCTTCCCCTTTTTAGTTGATATTCTCTGTTGTTATTTCTGTTGCCTTTGTATATATATATCTGCACAGGTTGTTTTTGGTAGGTCCTGTCTAGCCTCGTCACTACTTCGCCGGGGTTAGGCCAGGCACTTACCAGCACATGGGGTCGGTTGTGCTGATGCTACACTTCTGTGCTTTTTGCACAGATCATAGTACCGGAGCAGGAGCCTTTGGTCAGCAGTAGGAGTGTTGGGAGCTTACTTCAGTCCGGAGATTTCCGAGGTAGCTTGCTAGCGTCCGCATGGCCCGGAGTCTCTCTTATCTCTGTCTTTCGTTTGATTTCCCTTGTATCGGATCAGACAGTACTGTATTCTTATTCAGACTTTGTTTTTGGCATTCAGTAGAAGTTCGTGAGTTAGTGACACCAGATCTGAGTAGAGGTGTATTTGAATTTCTGCACTTGGTTTCAGTTATTTATGTTTCGAGACTTCCGCTTTTATATTACTTGCCTCGTTCTTCTTTATACTGTTAATGATATTGAGAGAAGTGTTAAATTAATTGGCTTGCCTAGCTCCTATTAGTAGGCGCCATCACAACTCACGAGGGTGGGAAATCCGGGTCGTGACATACAGGATGTGACAGTCTCCAAGTTCGTATACTGGAGTAATTAAGCCACCAGTTCAGCACCTCTTTTTCCATTTGATCATATGGAAAACAGTTTTTATTAGCTTCTGTATGTGTCTTGCATTATTATTTTTATCATACTTAAACAGCAGGTTGGAATTCTTCTACTATCATCTTTGTTCTGTAGTTTTCCACTTCATTACTACTACATAGTTGTTTTTCCTCCAATATCTCTCTTCTTTTTTTCTTTTAATTATAACTGTTGGAGTGGCCTTCATTTTCTTGATATTCTTTGAGCTTTGCTTTTCATTTGTAATCCCTTCATCTTTCTATATGATCTCACCTTCCTAGGTTTAGACTTCAATGAATCTATTGAAGGAGATGAAATGAGTTGTTCTACTTTGTGGGTTGTTTGATTCTGCATTATTTTCTTGTTACCTATTGGTTCATCAGATTTGCTTATTTTTTTGAAATGTTTGTCACAAATTCTATTACCACCGACGATGAATTAATGAGTATGTTTCAATACCACGAGGGGCAATATGAGGGAATTCACTTAATTATTTCTGAAATTGCGGTTACCTTAGTAGTGTTATAGTAAACTGTGTTCAAGGCAGAAAATCAGAAAAGTAAAAAATCTGAAAAGCAGAACATAGAACAGAAATGTAAAAATATTCCGAGTCCACGAATTTCTTGTGTATCTTTAAGGTATTTAATTTTCTTACAATTGCTCAAGGTAATTGGATCAATTCCAGTGACAAATTCAAAACTTACAGGTTGTGGATTCTTATCTGATTATAGTATAAATTTCACCCATTGGAACTTTGTCACAGTGGATGCTTATGGCTACTTTATAGACTTTTTTGAGTATTATATATGGATAGATAAATAAAATAGTTTGTCCAAACACAATGGGTGTTGAAGCACCCATACCTTCAAGCATAGATCCGTCATTGATTAATTCCTCCGAGAATAAAATCGAAAACTATTATGTAATAGTGGAACTCTAAATTACAAAATTATGGCGAACTCAATTGACGTTACAAATCACACAATGTAAATGATTTTAGAAATATGCAAAAACTTTTGGAATTTTTGTTATATAAAATTTGAAACAATGAGTCAATGTATATTTATAAGCAATAAAAATGTGATATGATGAGGTACAATCCAAAAAGTGTTATCTAGCATGTTTGGCTAAGCTTCTCGGGAGCTAAATTTTTTAATTTTCTTTTTTGGAAATTTGATGTGTGTAAGCATTAAAATTTTATTGAATTCAAATCAATAAAATAATATGGACTATATTTTGAATATGCTAGTCAAATAAATATTATGGGCTAAAATTATTGGATTAATCATGTAAATCCAAGGGAAACTTACACAAATGTCCCATATAAATCTCAACTTACCAACATCTAGCCATTAGTCATAGACTTACCAAAACTAGCCAACAAAAATTGAAAACCCAAATAATAGGGTTCTTTCTATCAAAGAATCACATGCAAAAATCACCTTCCATATTTTTAAGCGTGATTAACAACATTAGATACAAGACGGAAAGGAAATTTCATGGACGGGGTAGCAAATAAGGTGATGAAATATAAAAATCTATACAATATTCCAAAAATCTAAACAAAACAGGAACTTTTTCAATGTGTATAGTTGAAATTCATTAAAAATATATAGATAAGTCAATATACAAAATTTGAGGAAGATTGGAGGTGATTTGGACTAGTTTTGTATCAAAATTCTTAGTTAAATCGAGTTCAAAAAAGTCTTCTGCGACATATGTATCAAACACGTATCACGCATGTATCTCACACACAGGTATACATGGATATATACGTGATACATAATTGATACAAATATGATACATATGTGATACACATATAATTTTTTTTTCATGTTCAGCTTTTACTTCGAATTTTCAATTCAAACCACCTCAAAACTTCACCAAATCATCCCAAAAATAAGATTCAAGCTCCTTAAGTTGTGCCCAATCTATTCTAATAACACCCACTCAAAACAAAGCAAAAATTGATATTTTTTTGCTACAAATAGCTAATTGGCTAATTGGCTAATATTAGTAATATTTTATCAATTGGCCAATTTTTGTAATGAGCTATTTATAAATGGACATGGCTGGTAATTTCCCTAAATCCAACACGTATGGGTTAAATAAAGAAGTCCAATCTATTTGGACTAGCCCATTTAATTGGACTAAAGTGATGAACCCTCTTCATTAGGCCCAAGATGCCATCTTCCTAAAGGCCCAGTTTGGTGCCACGTGTCAAATGACGTGGCGCGCCAAATCAAACGGAAGAGCCAATAGGATCGTGCCACGTGTCAAAATGACAAGGAATGTCAAATCACATTAGAAGGCCAATGAAATGGCGCCACATGTGCAAGTGACATGTTCTGGACAATCAAATGCGGCCATGTCACACTTCAATTTGATTGGTCGGAAAGAGTTTGTTCTTATCACAACTCCTCCCTTCTACAACTATAAATAGGGGTCTTCATAACCCATAAAAGACACCAGAAGTTACAACAAGAAGCAAGAAAGAACTCGTGGATCAACGCTGCAAATTCCTCCACAAGTTTCAAGCTTCAAGCAATCAAGTTCAAGCTTAAGAACGAAGAACAAATCAAGTTCAAGCTCAAGAACGAAGAACAAATCAAGGTCAAGTTCAAGCAATCAGGCTCAAGCTCAAGAACAAGATAATCGTTTGTGGCAACAACTACATATTCAAGATCAAGCTCAAAGGCCCTTGAATTTATTTACAATTGGAAAGAAGAATCAGAGGATTCATAGAGATTGTACACTCATATTATTTGAAATCAAATACTACGATTGTCGCAATATTTTCGGTCTCGATTATTTTCTTGATGCAAATTTATTGTCTACAGATTCTGGCACGCCCAATGGGACAATCTCTACCTCTCATCTCAACTTTTCAATCACCAAAGTTCAAGAACATTGAAATGGCTTCAAAGAAAATCAACTCCAGTTCAACTTCCACCAAGGCTGCTAATTCCAGGTTCTATGCCGATGTGGAAAGCATCCTCGATGTTAACTTTGGTAGCTTTGGACCAGTTACGAGGTACCTTGAAATTTCTGTCAAACAATTTGATTTTAAGTGGATTTCTCACCTACTCGATCTTCAAACTCTAGTGGTTCGTTCAGCCATCTCCGATCCAATGACATTGCTTGCTATCTGGAAAATGACAAAGCTAAGGCATGTGAATATAACCAAATTTTCCTTGGTATGGGAAGACGATGACCGGGCAGTTTTTGAACAATCTTCAACAACTATGCTAGAGAACTTGAAGACATTTGGCATGTGCTATACATATGTGGATGATATGAATCCAAGGTTCTGGTGGAGTTTCCCCAATCTTGAACGACTCCGCCTCAAAATTGAAAATGTACCTAGTCGTCCTTTGTTTCCCACACCGGAAATTCATACTCGCCTTCAATCTCTCGAACTTGAAGTCAAAAATGGCAGGAAAGGATACAATACTTCAGTTGGATGGGACAACTACTTTGTCTTCCCTTCAAATCTTAGGCGTTTGAGCATTCGCAACATGCATGTCACTAACGGAAAAGATAGTGTCAAACATTGCAAGATTGCGGATGCTTGAGAGTTCACATTAATAAGGGGATTCTGGAATCTGGACTACTATTGGGACGTCGGAGATGTCGTGTTCCCTGCACTCAGATACTTGACATTACGGATTCACGATTTGGCAGAATGGAATGTTTCAGAGGAATCCTTTCCCATGCTTGAAAAACTAGTTATCAAATCTTAATTATTGCCACCTTGAGGAGATCCCTCCTTGCTTTGTGGATGTTCCAACGCTCCAACTTATTGAAGTGCACGAAGACTGCGTGGAATCTCTTGGAGTTTCAGCTATGAATATTAAAAAGGAAATTGAAGAAACTACAGGATGTTACAGTCTCCAAGTTCGTATACTTGAGTAATTAAGCCACCAGTTCAGCACCTCTTTTTCCATTTGATCATACAGAAAACAGTTTTTATTAGCTTCTGCGTCTTGCATTATTATTTTTATCATAATAGTGAAAGTTGACATTTTGGGTGAATTTTATAAGTTTGGGTTGAAGTGGAATTTTTTATTATAGATGTCTGTTTGGGATTTCGAGACTCGGAATAGCTCCGTATGGACTATGGTGATTCTGGACTTAGGAGCGCATCCGGAAGTGGATTTGGAGGTCCGTAGGTCGTTATGGGGTCATTTGGCGAAAATTGGAAATTTGAAGTTTTTGGAAAGTTTGATCGAGGGTGGACTTTTTGATACGGGGTTCATATTCCAATTCCGAAAGTTGGAGTAGGCCTGTAATGTCATTTAAGACTTGCCCACAAAATTTGGCATCATTCCGAGTTGATTTGATAGGAATTGGACGTGTAGAACTATTTTTTGAAGTTTTTGAGTTCATGAGTTAATCCATGCGTTTTGGCATCCGATTCGTATTTTTTGTTGTTATTTCAGTGTTTCGATCGTGCGAGCGAGTTCGTATGATATTTTTAGACTTATGAGGGTGTTTGGTGTGGAGCCCCGAGGGCTCGGGTGAGTTTTGGACGTTCGGGAGAATGAGAAAACATCAGTTTTTGCTGGTGTTTCTTGGCAGCTATTGCAGGTCTCGCAAATGCGAGAATTTGTTCGCATTTGCGAACCTCGCATTTAAGAGGAACGGTTCGCAATTGTGAAGAAGCCTGAGCTGGGCAGTGTTCGCATTTGCGACACTTAGGTCGCATTTGCGACCTCAACAGTGCTTGCATTTGCGACGGTCGCATTTGCTACCTTGGCAGCATAAGCCCAGGTTTGCATTTGCGATGGATTTTTCGCATTTGCGACCTTCGCATTTTGCAAATGCGACATCTGAGACATGTGCACAACTTATTAAATGCGGGACTTAGGCCATTTAACTCAGTTTTTTTTCAACTCTTGGGCGATTTTTGGAGCTCTTGGAGGAGGGTTTTCACCTAGCACTTTGAGGTAAGTAATTTCTACACAACATGAGTTAAATACATAGATTACGGGTAGATTAACAAGTAAAAATTGGTGAAATCAAGGGCTTAGATGAAAACCTAGGTTTTTTATAACAAATGAGATTTAACCACGAAATTGGTTATGGAATTTAGTGAAAATCATATATTTGAGTTCAAGGGGTTATGGGTAACAACTTTCTTCAAAATTCGGAATCCGAGCACGTGGGCCCGGGGTGAATTTTGGGGATTCTTCAAATAGGCTTGGGAAATCACTTTGATAATTAGAATATGAACTTTTGAGCATGTATTGATTATTTTATATAATATTTGACTAGTGTCGAGTCGTTTGGCACCAAATTTGGAGGTTTGAGAACAACCTTGGACCGGAAGTAGGCTTTGAGACGAGGTAAGTCTCTTTTCTAACCTTGTAAGAGGGAATTAACCCCATAGGTGAATTAATTAATATGTGTTTCTATTTGTGGGTGCTGCGTACGAGGTGATGAGAGTCAGCTACTGATTATGCTATTGTCCGGGTAGTCTAGGACCGACATCATGTTATACTTGCAATATTTGCCCCTACTTGATAACTTAATTACTTAAGTCATATTGAAATTTGATAAAAGAGTTGTAAAAGGTTAAATTTCACTTACTTGAAGTTGTAAATGGGATGCTTGACTGTTATTGAAAATTGTGTTTCCTTGAAGTATTTTCTATTTGTGGAGCGGGTCGAATGCCTCGGTGGTAGATAGATGCATCTGTGGTTCGTGCCGTTCGACCCTCGGCAGTGCACAATCTAAATATTCTTATGTTGGATCGGGCAGTACGACCTCGACATAATTTGCGCATGATAAATCTTTAGAACTATTCATAATTGATATTGCTTAAATGCTTTGAGATACAAACTGTTAAATGATGAAAATAAACTTGGGACTTAATATTTGTGAAAGGAGTATTTACTACTTCCTGTTATTGAGTTTTCTGTATTATTCATGTAATCCATGCTCAGTATATAATTTTGATATATTATTGTTAGCCCATAGTAAGTGTCAAAGTCGACCCCTCGTCAATACTTCTTTGAGGTTAGACTGGATACTTACTGGGTACATGTTGTTTATGTACTCACGCTACACTTCTTTACTTAAATGTGCAGGATCTGAGGCAGGTGCATCTGGGTATCAGTCCGGTGCGCACGCTTGACTCTTGGTACGAGACTACACGGTGAGCTGCCTTTCCGAGCCGTTCTGCAGCAGCCGAAGTCTTTCCGTTGTTATTGTTCTGTCTATTTTATTTCAGACAGTAGAGGATCTTTTGCATATTCTACTAGTAGCCCATACTCTTGTGACACCAGGTCTTGGCACACACACTAGTAGACTCGTGGTTTTGGTTTTTATTGCATGATTATGATTGCACTCAGTTGCTTTCGTGTTATTTATTTAAAATCTATTATTTTTTAAATCTTTTTAATTTAACGAAAGTTTAACCCCTTGGAAAAATTTATTTAAAATGAGGAAATCACGTGGCTAGTTCACAGTTGGCTTGCCTAGCAGAGGCGTTAGGCGCTATCACAACTTATTTTATAATTGGGTCGTGACATGCACGTAGCAACATAAAACGCATAGCTAATTATTAATTTAAGCGAAATTTCAAGAGTTCTCTTCGTTATTGTTCGGCACTAATTTAGGAAACGGAAAAAGGGCCAAATATGTCCCCGGTACTATCGAAAATAGTTTAAATATACCCTTTGTTATACTATCTGGTTATATAAGACCCTACCATTATACTATAAAACAAATATACCCTTATTTTTAACGGAGTGCCACGTGGCTTCACCATATTAAATTGACCCATTCCTTTCTTTTTTTAACCCGGTTCACTTGCAAAAAATACTACCCGACCCAAAGTCCATCCCCATTGCTTCTCTCTCTCTCTCTCTCCTCTTTTCCTCCTCTCTTCTCCTCACCTTACTGTAATGACCATGGCTGGAATCTCCACCGACGAACTAGCCGTAAATCATGGAGAACCTTTAAATTTGTCACCTCACACCTTCTCTTCGTTTTCTCTACACCTATATATACATTTATAAACAGATCTGGAGAAATACATAAAAGAGGTCGGAGATCTGAAAGTTTTGGGTCTGGATTTTATTGGATCTGGCCGGAATACATTTTTCTCCAAGTCATCTACTTTCCTTTTTGATATTTTCCTTTTATTTTACGGATCCGGAAGAGAGACGAAATAGATAGCCGAAACTCCGACCTCGGTGTTTGGTCAGAATCTCGCCGAAGAAATTCCGGCGACCTTTGTGCAGATGTTCCCTATGTTCGTTGCTCCATTGTCTAACGCCTTTGTAGCAGCGTCTCAGGCGACTTTTATTGTCTATCTGATGGTTAGTTCATTTTTCAAAACCAAAATTTTGGGTTGTGGTATCAAATTAATCTAACTGGTTTTGGGATTAGATTTTAATTTGGAAATCTGCCAGAATCTTGATATCCAAACTTATTAAATTGCTAGAGAAATTGCAATTTTTTATTATTGCCATGGTCTCATCGACAGTGTTGGTATTGCTTCATCGGGTTTTACTAACTTTGTATGGTTTGTTTTGATGTTTCTATATAAACCATTTTTTACGGTTCCGGCAAACCTCCAATAATTTATGCACAATTCTTTATTTCTTGTTTTGTCACTAACAAGTAAACTTTGGGTCGTAGTATTTTTTGCAAGTGATGTAGTGAACCGGGTAAAAAAAAAGGAATGGGTCAATTTAATCTGGTGAAGCCACGTGGCACTCCGTTAAAAATAAGGGTATATTTGTTGTATAGTATAACGGCAAGGTCTTATATAACCAGATAGTATAACGAAGGGTATATTTAAACTATTTTCGATAGTACAAGGACATATTTGACCCTTTTCCGTTTAGGAAATTGTGTCCGCTAAAAGAGAAGAATTGTAACCGCTTTGGACTTTTTTAAGGAATTGAATGTTCTGAATTTTTTTGGAACGTGATTCTTAGTCCATATAATTTGTAGCTTCCTGGTAAGAATGTATTTATTTAGCTGCCTCTTGTAATACCTACTGATGCTAAGTATCTGGAAAATTTCTTAAATACTGACTACTTATATTTTTTTCTCGTAGTGTACTACTTTCCAAAGAATATATTACTGCTCTAGTAATTTAACTAAGGAACTCACCCTTCGGATCAAACAACCTGGATATGGTACAAACACTTTGTTAGTAAGTTGAAGAAGAAAATGTACTTTGTAATTTCTTTATACTATTGAAAATGATAAAATGCTGGAACAAACAATTTGCAGTTAGACAAATGAAAAAGTTAAGAGAGAAAGAAACCAAGCAAAAATAAAAAAGGAGGCTCAGATGCGCCTGTTATATCGTCTGGTATCAGACTCGGTGAAGACCCAAATTCTCACCTGTGGCACATTAATCATCACAGCACTCGGAATGCACCAGCCGGGAATCGAACCCGGGTCTGTACCGTGGCAGGGTACTATTCTACCACTAGACCACTGGTGCTTGTTGGCCTACCTCCGTCGATTGACCTGTTAGTAGAACGCAAAGACAAAATGAAAATGTAAGTTATTATTTCAGTAAACACAATGTGGAATGGAATAAGTATTTGGTTGGAGATAGCTTGGAAAAGAAAGTATGTCGTTTTCTAATTGATAAAGAGTAATAATTAGGTTATAAAATTAATTTGTTTGACAAGTAGGTTATAAAATGTTTAATTTACAGATTTATCGGTTCAACTGAACCCAACATTTTGACACGGAACTTTTATATATATATATATATATGCGGATAAATTACTAAAATTTCAAAATAACTTTGAAATCATAATCATGAAATTGCAATGGATTAATCGGTAAGAACATAAAGATTGCACCCATCATATTTAAACCCTGGATCCACCTCCGGTTCTGAAATATCTTAATTTCAGGTGGATGGAATTTCCAGACAGGAGTTATTTGCTCAGATAGACTTAATTGAAGCTATTTGACCTGCAAGATGTTGCAGTAACATGGCATTGTTGTAATTAACTTGTAAGTTCTTGTATCTCTCAATATTCATGCTTTGTTTTTTGTTTTCCTCTCCCTCTCTCTCTCTATTAAGGCAGAGGAGGAAAGAGGAAAGTTATCCTCATCCTTTAGTAGATAATAATTAATATGGACCAATGTTAAGAATTATAAAAACTTCACTTTCAAAGTTAAAATAAAAGTTCCTTAACCATGTATATTTTAACTTCCACAGAACAGATCAATTTGAACCCTTCAACTTTCCAGCCACAACAAAAAAGAAACATTTTATTTTACACACTTCAACTTTTACACAAAGAAAGTGTAAAATCATTTCCCATGGATAATTGTATATATATCAGATACCTAAAACTAACTTGAGAATTATAGTACTACATAATAACAACTATCAACATGGAAAAAAACCACAGGCATTTTGAAGTTCAATTATATCTTGCATTATTATTTTTATCATACTTAAACAGCATTTTGGAGAGTATGCATAAAAGTTTCATGCATATACTTCATAAAATGCCTCCCTCCTAGTGTACAACTGGTATTCTAACTATAGCTTTAGAGGCTTTCCTACTTTTAATATAATACGATGATGATTATATATGCTTTGGAAAACAGTTCAGAAATGCAGAAGAGAGAGGAGAGTGTTTTTTTAATTTCGATGGTGAAAAATGAGGCTAACCCTCTGTATTTATATCCAACGAAATTGAGTTCCAATAGGTGCGAAGATGTCTGTTCGTTCGATAAGGAAAATAAGTTGTCCAAAAAACTATCAATCAAATCAATATATTGACCAAATCCAAATCCGAATTTGAATCCGAGCGAGTGACGGCGACGCGAGGCTTGCTCTTTTCTCAACTCTTTAAGAGCTAGAAGAAGTGCTTTTATATATGGGACAAGAATTTTCCTCTTTCTACCCAACGAGGGACAAAGTTCCTTTGTAAAAAAGAACCAATTTACAATTTCATTTTCCCTCCATTTCCTATTCACACCTTTACTCTAAAAAAAACACACACATGCAGTCCTTCTCTTCTACCCATTTCTCTCTACCGATAACTCTGTCAAGCTTTTCCGCTGCCCAATCCTGTAGCGTTGCAGAAGTATCTGCACCCCCTCCCCTCTCCGACAAGATCCTATCATAAATCAAGAACGTAATACATAATTATTAATCCGACCAAATTAAATTCTTGTGCGATATAGTACTAGTGTTCTGCACATTAATGATGTAGAGACACAAGGATATGGATGTAGCTTTGGGGCAACAGCTATGCACCACCATTGTATTCATCTCGAACTACATATATTATACTGATTTATTAGTAGTAAGTTTGTACTAAATCTATGTTGTTTTAGCATAAAGTAGTATTGACTAGTGAGTGCAGTTGTATTCTGTACAGTAGTTTAAAATTATCGATCCACCTACTTAGAATACACAATCTTCTTTCTCAAGCTTTCAGAAGTGGATTGAAGCTACTGCTTTCATATGAAAATGTCATGTTTATACATCATCAGGTTGTGTTCTAAAGTGCCACCATCTTTTACAAGCAAATGAGTCACTAATTTCCTCAAGTCTCCTAACACCAATCCCTCCTTCCTCCTTAGGCCAACATAATTTTTCACATGAACTCCAATAGTACTTGTGCTTGTCATTATCTTTGCCCCAAAAGAATCTTGCTAAATGTCTCTCGTTAAGTTTAAAGGTCCCCTTAGGTGGATCTATTGCTGCAAGAGTATACACAGGAATTGCATGTAGTACATGCTGTATGAGGATCACCTTACCACCATATGATAGCCGTTTACTATGCCACCCAGAGAACTTTTTAACAATTTTAGTCACTAGATCATCAAAGTACACTAATTTTTTACTTCCAATAAATAATGGGCACCCCAAATATGTGAGTGGAAAATGCCTATGTTTGAAGCCAGTTCTGTCTATCATCTTGTTGAATCTAGAGATTGGTGCTTTTGAGGATGTACAGAAAAAACTCTTTTCTTCGTTGACCTTTTGTCCTAAACTTCTTTCGTATAACCTCATCCGTTTCATCGTGAGCCTGACAGTTTCTTTCTTCCCAGCACAAAAAATCAGAATATCATCAGTATATGCTAGGTGATTTACCATAGGTCCTCTGTGATTCATTGCAAAAGGGACAAAGTCTGGATTATCATGTAATTTGTTCAGCAATCTTGACAACACCTCAGTGCCAATAATGAATAGGGAAGGAGATAGTGGATCACCCTGCTTCAATCCCTGTGAAGAAGTGAAGAAACCTGTTCTTGAGCCATTAATAATAAATGAGTACCACACCTCTGAGACCATCCTCCAAATTGTATCTAGCCACCAATCCGAGAAATCCAACCTCCTTAAGACAACAATAAGGAAGCTCTGTGATAGTCTATAGTACGCTTTTGCCATATCCAGCTTTATAACAAGATTCCCCCCATATTCTCCTGATTTACATCCTATACAATCTCATGTGCAAGTAATACATTGTCTGTAATCATTCTTCCCTTCGCGAATCCACTTTGGTTCTCTGAAATCAACTTTGGGAGTAAAGGTTTAAGTCTTCTAGCCAAGACTTTAGAAATAATTTTAGCAGAAAAATTACTTAGGCTAATTGGCCTAAACTCTGAAAAAGATGAAGGGGCTTCAACCTTAGGGATCAATGCTAGACAAGTATGGGAATAAAATTTTGTCAATTTATTTTCCCTGAAGAAACCCTTCACAAACTCTATTACGTCATCTTTGATGATATCCCAACATTTGTGATAAAACATACCATTAAAACCGTCTGGTCCTGCTGAGCTAGTGGGGCTCATGTCACTGCTTCCTTTATTTCCTTTTCAGTTGGCATGTCTGATAGCATTACATTATCTTCTTCTGATATTATCTTGGGAATACAGTTAATAGTATTGCTATCAACTTCAACAGGTGAAAAATTTAAAAACTTTTTGAAATGTCTGGCTGCAACCTTGGAAATTTTGTTCTCGCCCTGTATCCACCTCTCTCTGCTATTTTTAATTTTATAAATATGAAGCCTTCTTCTTCTTTCTTTAATGGTGTTGTGAAAAAACCTACTATTGCAGTCTCCCTCCTCAAGCCATTTGACTTGGGATTTCTGATTTAGTAGATCTTCCTGCTTGGCCATCCACTTAACATACTCAGCATGTGCTTTGTTTTAGATTTTCCCTGGAGCTCTCAGTATTTTTATTAATATCTAGCTCTTCCAAATTCTGCATAGCAATTTCCCATTCTTGAACTTTTTGGTATACATCCCCAATGTCTTCCTTAGATCACCTACTCAGCTTTCTCCCCAACACTTTTAGCTTTTGTTGTAACCTCCACATAGGATTTCCAGTTAGTTGCATGTCCCAAATGTCTTTAACCAGATCATAAAAACCAGGTTGATTCACCCAGAAGTTTAGAAACCTAAAATATTTGATGCAGTCTTACTGATCTGTAAAGCACTTTAACAATAGGGGCATGTGATCCGAACCAACCCTGCTAAGAGGTCTAACAACAATATGCTGGAACGTATCACTCCATTGGTCATTAACCATTATTCTATCCAACCGTTTCCAAATTCTTTTCCTAGGTCTTCTATTGTTACACCATGTGTAATTAGAACGACCATACCCCGCATCAACCATACCACATTCATCCTTACAAGAAGCAAAGTCAAAGCTCCTATGAGCCCTGTGTGGTCTACCACCCAATTTTTCTATAGGATCCAATACTACATTGAAATCCGCCCTATACACCAAGGTCCTTTGACCTGGGTGTCTAATGTATTTACTCTCCTAAAGATCCTTTCTTTCCATTGTAGTGCGCTTAGCACATACTGCAGTGATATGTACCTCCTTCACTCTAGTAGAGTCTTAAAATTGTATTGTTACTTGTTGATCATCACTGTAAGTAACAACTCCTTGCAAGTTGTAACTCCAGAAACACCAAACTTGCGCCACGTCATTGGCAGCACAATGTTGAAAGCCCAAAATTTTTCTATAACCCTCTATTTTTTTCTTGTTGATGAAAGGTTCAAAGATTGCTACAAATTGCACACTATTTTTT
This sequence comes from Nicotiana attenuata, assembly GCF_001879085.1. NCBI lineage: Eukaryota > Viridiplantae > Streptophyta > Magnoliopsida > Solanales > Solanaceae > Nicotiana > Nicotiana attenuata. The sequence continues at coordinate 47,269,469 of NC_031994.1, read as the reverse complement.
TCAATCAAGTGCTTCAATCTGTGAATTGCTTTTTTCGATCTAACTCCTCTAATGTTCCAAAAAATTGCACTGATCATTAAGGATTAAGATTGAGTATTTTTGTCCTTCCCTTCATATACGGGACAGACTGATTTCTTAGTTTTCTCCCATTCTGCCTCTGCTCACTTCTTCCCCTTCTAGCCGGTGACAACCCTCCTTTATTTATTACCTCTTTCATATGTGCTTGTGTTGGATTGACAAACTCAATTTATGTATCTCTTATCAGTGAAAACCCCTCGCTTTGTCTGTTCTCATCTCCTGATTCTATGTCCGCGTGCTCTGTTGATCGTGTTTGTAGAAGAAAATCATTCAAATCAACTACTAGTTGAATGCCCATTTGCCTTTTGATTTCTGACCCCAAGCTGGATAACTCCATTATAGACTCTTCCACCATCTGAGTATTGCTCCCTTCTATTGAGAGTGTTGGTAATATTCTAATCTCTTTAGAAGATGTATCAACGACTTCTTTCCCATTTGTTTATTTCTGAACCTCTTTCATGATCTGTTTAGACATGTTGCCTTCCTCCACTGCGTTCAGATTTCTAATATAAATTCGTGTGCCCTGGTTACCAAACCCCTGGTTACTCGCCTCTTGAGCCTTATGATCTACCTGTTTGTTCTTTCTTTTCTTTGTATTCAGTTGTGCAGAGAATCCTGGTTTGAAAGTCACTTTCGCTTTCTTCTTTGCCACCTTCTTTGTCTTTCCTTTTTTCTTCTTTTTGAGTTTAATCCTTTCAAACATTGTCATCTTATTTTTAGAACTATCTGGTTCAATTGTCTTGTTTGCAGTATTCTCCTCATTTCCAATGCTATCTTCCACTCTTGTTTCCTTCATAATGTTCTTCCCCGTATCTTCCTTCTGATTTGATTGTTTTCCTTTGCCTATGGTATCACCTGCTATTTTTTAGCACTTATCTCCTTTTCCATTTGCTTTTCTTTGGTTGTATCTTTGCCCTATACCTCTGCTTCCTTGTTTCCAACGATCCTTATTCATTCTAGAACTCTACAATTTATCAATGCGTGTCCTAGCTTCTTGCAGTGCTTGCAATATTTGGGAACATTCTCATACTCTAGCTGCTGCACGGAGCTTTTCAGTGGAGAATCTTTATCTTTATCTGCCACCCAAACACTATTAAGAAAAGGCTTTAGTAGATCAATTTCCACTCTAACCTTTGCCATACTTGGTCGGCTTTTGCCCCTAGTTGCGACATCCATCTCCAATGGTGTGCCAACATCCCCTGTAATTTGACGTAAGTAATTGTCACGACCCATTTTCTAAACAAGCGGGGACCGGCACCCGATCACTAAACATGACCGAGCGATCCATCTGCGCTTATCAAATCTATTATAACTTTAAATTTTTATATGCCACAAGGCACTACTGCAACCAAATACCTTTAAATAATTTAAATATCTAAAACAATCCAACTTCAAAACTTTATTTGTAATAACCAATGAAATACTGCTAAGTTATTATAAAAAACATCTGAATCTTAACCCGCCGACTGTGTCTATGAAGCCTCTACCGATAAACTGACGCACTGCTCAGGACATGAGATTTCCTGGCCAGTTCTCTAAGTAACCAAAGAAATAGCTAAATAAAAATGACTCTAAGGAATACTCCACGAACAAAAGCGGAGCTCACCAATAGCACTGGAAGAGAAGGAAGTCCTAACTCGTAGCCTGCTCGCCTGCAAAATCGGTTCCTACGTTGTACCGCAGACCAACGTAGGTTCCCAAAAGAGAACATCAGTACCATCGATTGTACTCAGTGAGTCTCAACGACAGGGGACGAAACTTTAATAACATATACATTACGAGTAAAGATTCTAAATGGATGTAAAACACAAAGCTTATAAGAACAATTCTAAAATAATTGCATAATAGCAGTTTATGAATATTCTGAAAAAAATTCTTTTCTTTTTATTTCTTATAAAAAAAATACTTCACTTTATACTTTGGGAGTTCCAACTATCCCGACTTAATTCTGTCTCAGTCACTGTGTGATCAGCACGGGTTCGATCCCAACCTGATCGAATAGGCCCAATCCACGAGGTGTCACTCGCTTCATGGTTCTCAGCGCTCATATATCATACCTTAGCATGGCTAAGTAGATTCTCAGCAACGAGACCCTCGGCTCGTGTGCTCCCTACTTTGGTACAAGTAGTTTCAGGAAGTCAACGCCTTGGTCAGGACCCTAGGGCTGGACTATGACCCCTTCTGAGAATAAAGGATACTCCCAAAAATCTTTTCTTTCTAAAACTTCCTCTTGTGACTTTTCAAGTCTAAATCTTTTACAAGCAAATGAGTCACTAATTTCCTCAAGTCTCCTAACACCAATCCCTCCTTCCTCCTTAGGCCAACATAATTTTTCACATGAACTCCAATAGTATTTGTGCTTGTCGTTATCTTTGCCCCAAAAGAATCTTGCTAAATGTCTCTCGTTAAGTTTAAATGTCCCCTTAGGTGGATCTATTGCTGCAAGAGTATACACAGGAATTGCATGTAGTACATGCTGTATGAGGATCACCTTACCACCATATGATAGCTGTTTACTCTGCCACCCAGAGAATTTTTTAACAATTTTGGTCACTAGATCATCAAAGTACACTAGTTTTTTCCTTCCAACAAATAATGGGCACCCCAAATATGTGAGTGGAAAATGCCTATGTTTGAAGCCAGTTCTGTCTATCATCTTGTTGAATCTAGAGATTAATGCCTTTAGGGATGTACAGAAAAAACTCTTTTCTTCATTGACCTTTTGTCCTAATCTTCTTTCGTATAACCTTACCTGTTTCATTGTGAGTGTACTACTCCTCAAATCTATAAAAGTTTCAAGACGCGCTAATGATAGAATTAAATTATTATTATTATTATTATTATTCTTGCCTATATATNCCTACGCGTTCGCATAGAGTAAACCCAGGACCCCAGCCTCTAGCCTTCTACGCGTTCGCGTTCCTTCCCACGCGATCGCGATGCCTACCCAGCTTACCCTTCGAGAACGCGGCCCCTTTCCCGCGAACGCGAAGGGCATTTTCGCCCAGTGATTTTTAAAGTTCAATACAGAACCATTACGGGATTTTCACATTCTTTCATAAAACTTGTCTTCTTCAAGCTCTAGGGGCGATTTTTGGAGCTCTTCTTCACCAAAGTCTTTGGGTAAGTAATTTCCCACCTAATTCCTTCACTCCTCTTCATTAATTACTGAATTCCTAAACCTAAATCATGAAAATCAAAGTAGAAATTAAGGGTTTTGGGTAGAGCTAGGGTTTTGAGAATTTTGGTGATTCAACCTCAATTTGGGGTCGAATCTTAAAACAAATTGCATATTTGATGAGGTTATGGGTGATTGGGTTTTGGTCCGAGCCTCGTGTTTGGACCATGTGGGCCCGGTGTCGAATTTTGGTACTTTTTGAAGAATGCTAGGAAATTCATTTCTAGGCTATGGGATTATGTTTTTGAGCCTTTATTGATATTATTGAATTAATTATGCCTAGTTACCATTCTTTCGGAGTCGGATTGTAGAGGAAAGGCGGTATTAGAGAGTTGATTGCTATTCTCGGACCGAGGTAAGTGTTTGTTCTAACTTTGGCTTGAGGGAATAGGACTAGGATGTTATTTGCTATCTGCTAAATGTGTAGTACGGTGTATAGGCATGGTGACGGTTATCTATGCACCGGAGTCTAGCATGACCGTGAGTCCTAATTGTGTTTGATTCGGATTTTTGTGATACATCTTCCTTGTTTAATTGATAAGTTTCATATAATCTGAATGGTTAAGGAAGAAATGTGATTGGTATATTATTGGAGCGTTAGCTCGAACTGGAAATTGATAATTGAGAAAGATGTGATTAAAAGAGGAAGTGTTGTGATTATTCCTTTGTCGGGACGCGTAGTCTATTATTGTTGTTGCTCCCTTTCCTGGATTTAAGCATTATATGTATTGTGCCTTGCCGGGATATTTGGGCTGTTAGTTGTACCCTTGCCGGGTTAAATCGTTATGTTGTTGAATTCCCTTATTGGGGCCTTCTCTAGAAAGATTATATGTATTATTAAATATGAAATGGGATCGTGTGGCACGCCGTCCACTTATGAATTATGAAATGGGATCTTGTGGCGCGCCGACCACTTATAAATATATACTATGGAATCGTGTGGCGCGCCGACCACTTATAAATATATATTCTGGGATCGTGTGGCATGCCGACCACTTATATGAGTCACAATATTGATGTAGTTTCGTTATTATATCCGTTTATCTGTTTTCACCGTATTCCCCCGAGCATGCCCCTCCCTAGTCTTATTTGACGTTTTCTGTTGTTATTTCCGTTGCCTTTGTATATATATATATATATCTGCACAGGTTGTTTTTGGTAGGTCTTGTCTAGCCTCGTCACTACTTCGCCGGGGTTAGGCCAGGCACTTACCAGCACATGGGGTCGGTTGTGCTGATGCTACACTCTGTGCATCTTTTTGCACAGATCCAGGAGCAGCTTTTGGACAGCAGCAGTAGGATTGCCCGGGAGCTGTCTTCAGTCCAGGGACTCACGAGGTAGCCTAGCTGGCGTCCGCACGCCGAAGTCCCTTCTATGTTTTAGTTTGTTTTCTTTGTTTCGAGACAAACAGTATGTAATATCATTTCAGACTTGTTTTTAGTACTCTATAGCAGTCCGTGAGCTAGTGACACCAGACTCTGGGTAGAAATGTGTTTCAACTTCCGCAAATTTTATTTTAGTTATATAAGATTAAAGTCTTCCGCTTTAATTAAAATGCCCCGTTTATTTTATATTGTTAAAATGTCATCAGTGAAAAGTTTTGAATATTTGGCTTGCCTAGCTCCGACAGTAGGCGCCATCACGACTCCCGATGGTGGAAAATCCGGATCGTGATATTTTCATATTGTAAATTCATGAAGGATCAAGAAAGCCATCTCCTCTTTACTATGTATTATTATTAGGTTATCAAGTTAACTATGTTATATGGACTAGCTATGAACGAAATAGAAACCAATCTAGGTTTGTGCAACAGTATTGTTTAGTATGGTACTTGCGCAGATTTTACTAAAGTTTTGTGTATGTAAACAATGTAGGACGTAACATTTGATGAGTATGAATATAAGGAAGAATTCATACAGAACAGTTTTAAGGTTTTAGATGCCAGTGTTTTATTATATCATTTTATGATGGCAGTATTTGAGTCAATTTGTACCTATTTCTATTATTTTATTATTGAATATTTATTTCATTCTTATGCCATGCCTTATATTTAAGGATATCGGTATGATTATGTGTAAAAGATTTAGACTGGAAAAGTAGCAAGAAGAAGTTTTAGAAAGAGAATATTTTTGGGAGTATCCTTTATTCTGAGAAGTGGTCATTGTCCTGGCCGAGGGTCCTGACCAAGGCGCTGACTTCCTGAAACTACTTGTGCCAAAGTAGGGAGCACACGAGCCAAGGATCTCGTTGCTGAGAATTTACTTAGCCATGCTAAGCTATGATACATGAGCACTGAGAACCATGAAGCGAGTGGCACCTCGTGGATTGGGCCTATTCGATCAGGATGGGATCGAATCTGTGCCGATCACATGGTGACTGAGACAGAATTAAGTCAGGATAGTTGGAACTCCTAAAGTATAAAGAGAAGTAATTTTTTTTTAGAAAAAAAGAAAAGATTTTTTTTTAGAATATTCATAAACTGCTATTATGCAATTATTTAGGATTATTCTTATAAGCTTTACGTTTTACATGCATTTAGAACCTTTGCTCATAATGTATATGTTATTAATGTTTCGCCCCTGTTGTTGAGACTCACTGAGTACAATGGATGGTACTGACGTTCTCTTTTGGGAACCTACGTTGGTCTGCGGTACAACGTAGGAACCGAATTTGCAGGCGAGCAGGCTACGAGTTAGGACTTCCTTCTCTTCTAGTGCTATTGGTGAGCTCCGCTTTTGTTCGTGGGGTATTCCTTAGAGTCATCTTTATTTAGTTATTTCTTGGTTTACTTAGAGAACTGTCTAGGAAATCTCATGTCCTGAGCAGTGCGTCAGTTTATTAGTAGAGGTTTCATAACATAGTCATTGGGTTAAGATTCAGATGTTTTTGATAATAACTTAGCATTATTTCATTGGTTACTATGAATAAAGTTTTGGAGTTGATTTATTTAAATATTTAAAATTGATCAAAAGTATTTGGTTAGAGTATTGCCTTGTTGCATATAAAGTTTGGAGTTATAATAGATTTGATAAGCAGAGATGGTTCGCTCGGTCATGTATAGTGATCGAGTGCCAGTCCCGGCTTGTTCAGGAAATGGGTCGTGACAACTTGGTATCAGAGCCTCAGGTTTATGGAGTCCTAGGGGTCTATGAAGCCGTGTTAGTAGAGTCTTGTTTATGGGTATGAAGCGCGCCATACTTATAAACAGGAGGCTACAAGCATTTGGGAAAAGTCTCATTTTTTTCATACGTTAGATCGTGCAGTAGAGCCTACCTCGAAGAAACTATCTAATGTATTCGTTTCTTTAAAACTCACAGAAATGGCTCGTACTCGCAACTCTGACACCGACACTCAGGATGATGCTCAAGAAACTATTGCTACTATTGTGGCCCAAGGCAAAACTAAAAAGGCTTCAACCCAGAAAAGGAAGAGTAATTCCACAAAGGGGGTTCAAGTACCCCGGGTTGAACATGAAGAAAGGGTGGAGCATAATGATCCAGTACCTCAGGATCCAGTACCGCCCACAACAGCAGCTCCGGCTCAGGCAACTATATCTTCCGAGGTGGGTCAGATGTTTAATGCTGTCAATAGCGCTATGTAGATGTTTAAAGCCTTCATGGCTAACCAGAATGAGAGAAGAGATGAGATTCCACCTCAATCAAATAGACAGAACAATTCTGAATCCTCAAGAGTAAATGAATTTTTAAAGTTGAGTCCTCCAGTGTTCCATGGTTCTCTAGTTGATGAAGATCCGATGTTGTGGCTGGAGGGTGTCAAGAAAGCTCTGTGAGTGATGAAAGCATTTGATGATGAAGCTGTGGAGCTAGCTGCTTACCAGCTTAGAGATGTGGCCGTCGCTTGGTTTGAGATATGGGAAAAGGAAAGAGATGAAGATGATGGTCCGCCTACTTGGGAAGAATTTGAAGAGGCCTTCATGGCTAACTTTATCCCAAAAGAGGATAGGGAAGCTAAGGCTACAGAGTTCGAACAGCTCAAGCAAGGGAATAAAAGTGTGCAAGAGTATTACATGGAATTCATAAGGTTAGCTAAGCATGCTCCTCACATGGTTAAGACTGAAAAAGCAAAGATTCGCAGGTTTGTTGGCGGTTTAGCTTACCACATTAAAGATACGACATCAGCTGCAGCAATAGGGATGAAAGCCTTCTCTTCTGTTGTGGGATTTGCCAAGCACTTAGAAAAAGACAGACAACTAAGGAGAGAAGAAAAAGACCATAACAAGAAAGCCCGGACAACGGGCAGGTTTAATGGTACATCCAGCGGAGGTGGAAGGGATTCCTCTAATAAGGAGTCATTAGCACCAGCTCAGTCCAGTCATCAGTCAGGTG
>NC_031994.1:47220958-47261835 GCF_001879085.1 Nicotiana attenuata | reverse complement strand
ACGTTTTAGTTTGCTCACATAATGCTTATGCCATAATGGATCCATGTTCAACGTTTTCATATATGACTCCATACTTTGCAATTAACCTCGGACTAGAACCTGAACAACTTAGTGAGCCATTCCTAGTATCTACTCCAGTTGGCGAGTCAGTGAAAGTCACAAGAGTCTATAGAGGTTGTATAGTTTCAGTCCAAGGTCGCAACACCAAAGCCGATCTCATAGAGTTAGAAATGGTGGATTTCGATGTGATCATGGGTATGGATTCGTTATCTTCCTGCTATGCCATGTTAGATTGAAATGCCAAGATAGTCAGGTTCCAATTTCCAAATGAAGAAGTCTTAGAGTGGAAGGGTAGTTCAGCATCGCTTGTAGGTAAGTTTATTTCTTACCTTAAGGCACAACGAATGATCGGTAAAGGGTGTCTCGCCTATTTGGCTCACATCATTAATCCAGAATTAGAACCACCAGCTTTTCAGTCTGTGCCAGTTGTTAGAGAATTTATAGAAGCTTTCCCATATGACCTTCCCGGACTTCCTCCTGAAAGAATCATAAACTAAGGCATTGATCTCATGCCAGGCACTCAGCCCAAATCTATACCTCCTTATAGGATGGCTCCAGCAGAACTTAATGAGTTGAGAGAACAGTTCAAAGACCTCCTTGACAAGGGCTTCATCAGGCCGAGCGTTTCACCGTGGGGTGCCCCGGTCCTGTTTGTCAAGAAGAAAGATGGGTCTCTTAGAATGTGCGTCGACTATCGGCAGTTGAATAAAGTTACCATTAAGAACAAGTACCCACTGCCAAGAATTGATGATTTATTTGATCAACTTCAAGGTGCAAAGTACTTTTCAAAAATAGGCTTGAGGCCGGGGTACCATCAGTTGAGAATCAGAGAAGAGGATATATCTAAAATAGCCTTTAGAACTCGCTACGGGCACTATGAATTTCTAGTGATGTCCTTCGGGTTGACAAATGCTCCAGCTGCATTCATGGACCTCATGAACAGAGTTTTCAAGCCATTTCTGGATACCTTTATTATTGTGTTTATAGACGATATTTTAGTGTACTCTAAGAGCAAGGAAGATCATGAAGAACACCTCAGAATAGCCTTGCAGACCATGAAGGAGAATGAGCTTTATGCCAAGTTTTCAAAATGTGAGTTCTGGTTGCAGTCAGTGACATTCTTAGGCCACGTGGTATCTAGTGAAGGAACAAAAGTAGACCCTCAGAAGACAGAAGCAGTCAAGAACTGTCCTAGGCCGATAATGCCAACCGAAATTAGGAGTTTCTTGGGGTTAGCTGGCTACTATAGAAGGTTTGTAGAGGGGTTTTCGTCACTTGCAGCTCCATTAACTATGTTGACTCAGAAAGCAGTTAAGTTCCACTGGTCAGACGCTTGTGAGCAGAGTTTTCAAGAGTTAAAGAAGAGGTTGACCACTGTACCTGTATTAACCTTGCCGACAGGTTCGGGTGGGTTCACAGTGTATTGTGATGCCTCCAGAGTTGGTCTCGGTTGTGTTCTTATGCAAAATGGAAAAGTTATTGCTTATGCTTCCAGGCAGTTAAAGAATCATGAAAAGAACTATCCCACACACGACTTAAAGCTTGCAGCAGTGGTGTTTGCATTAAAGATATGGCAACACTACCTTTATGGCGAGCATTCTGAAGTGTTTACAGATCACAAAAGCCTCCAGTACATTTTCAAGCAAAAAGAACTAAATTTGAGACAGAGAAGGTGGCTCGAGCTATTGAAAGATTATGACATCAATATCCTTTATCACCCGGGCAAAGCTAATGTGGTAGCAGATGCACTTAGTAGGAAGTCAATGGGTGCCTTGGCCCATCTTGCAGTACAAAGGCGATCTTTGGGTCGAGAAATTCAAAAACTAGCAAATGATGTAATTAGATTGGATGAGACCGAAGAAGGAGATATAACTGCTTATGCCTTAGCGCAATCCTCCCTTGTTGCGCATGTTAAGGCTAAGCAAGACGAAGATCCGTACTTAGTAAAATTAAAAGAAGGAGTCAGAAGCAAAGAAATTACTGCTTTCACTCTAGGAAGTGACGGAGTTTTGAAGTTGAATGATCGGTTATGTGTGCCTAATGTAGATGGTCTTAGGAAGGCCATAATGGAGGAAGCTCATAGTTCGAGGTACTCTATCCACCCAGGTGCTACCAAAATGTATCTAGATTTGAAAGAGTCGTATTGGTGGAAAGGCATGAAGAAACAAGTAGCAGATCATGTGGCTAAATGTTTAAATTGCCAGCAAGTCAAAGCCGAGCATCAGAGGCCTGGTGGCCTAGCTCAAGACATAAAGATACCACAGTAGAAGTGGGAGATGATTAATATGGATTTCGTAGTAGGTCTACCTCGCACATACCGTAAGGATGATTCAATTTGGGTTATTGTAGACTGACTGACAATGTCCGCACATTTCCTACCAGTAAAGACAACAGATTCTGCAGAGCAGTATGCGCAGTTGTACATCAAAGAAATAGTCCAATTGCATGGTACTCCAGTTTCAATCATATCTGACAGAGGCCCTCAGTTCACGGTGCATTTTTGGCAGACATTTCAGAAAATATTAGGTACCAAGGTCAATTTAAGCACCGCTTTTCATCCACAGACCGATGGCCAGGCAGAAAGGACCATTCAGACTCTCGAAGATATGCTGCGTGCGTGTGTTATAGATTTTGGAGGTAATTGGGATGATCACTTGCCACTTATAGAATTTGCTTACAATAACAGCTATCAGGCCAGAATTGGTATGGCTCCTTATAAAGCGTTGTATGGGCGGAGATGTAGGTCTCCAGTGGGTTGGTTTGAACCAGCAGAGGTGTCGTTGATTGGTCCAGAGTTTGTTTGTGAGGCCTTGGAGAAAGTTAAGCTAATTAGAGAAAGACTTAAAGCGACTCAGAGTCGTCAAAAGTCTTATTCTGACAAGAGGCATCGTGAGTTAGAGTTCATGGTTGGTGATAAGGTGTTTTTGAAAGTTTCACCAATGAAAGGAGTTATGAGGTTTGGTAAGAAAGGGAAACTTAGCCCTAGATTTATCGGACCTTATGAAATTCTAGAAAAGAAAGGAAATGTGGCTTATGAGCTAACGCTACCCGTTGAGTTGTCCTCTGTTCATCCCGTCTTTCATGTGTCTATGCTTAGAAAGTACCTCCATGATGAGTCGCATATAATACCTGCTGATACCATAGAAATTAAAGAAGGCTTGACTTATGAAGAGGTACCTATAGAAATTCTCGATAGGCAAGTAAGAAAGTTGAGAATAAAAGATATAGCATCGGTAAAAGTTTTGTGGAGTAATCATGATTCAAAAAAGTCTACGTGGGAGGTCAAGGAAGATATGAGGAAGAAATATCCATATTTATTTGAGGAAAAAGGTATGTGAACCTAGGTTTAGATTGGCATTTATATTTTATTTATTAAATACAAGTTAGCATGTGTTTATGTCCTTGCTTGATTATACTTAGTTGTTGAAGTAATTTAGTTTTTGTCAGAGTATATTTAGTTATTTAATAATTTAGTGACATGCCAGAGTACATTTAACTCCTTAAATTGATTTACTTTTGCTAAAGTGTTGTGCTTTAGATTCTTGTTGGTTATTGTGGTACCTCCTTGCCGGAGTGTGAGTAATTAATTTATGAGTTGTGTATGGTGCCTAAGAATGGCCTGTTTTGGTATATTTGGTTGTTGTTGGTGTAGTTGTGGTATTTGTGACAGGGATATTTTTTTGGATAGTCCAATTTACAAGGAAAACTCTACCGAAATTTTTGAAAATTTAGGGAGTTAGCCAAAATTTTGAGTCCCTTGGAAGAGTGAGTAATGCAAGAAAACTTAAGAGGTTCAAGGACTTAAGGAATAATTGTTAGCTTAAGAATTAGGCCCTAGCAACATTCGAGGACGAATGTTTTTGAGGATGGAAGAATGTAATACTCCTAAAATCTATAAAAGTTTCAAGACGCGCTAATGATAGAATTAATTATTATTATTATTTTTCTTGCCTATAATGGAAATATATATATATATATATATACACACACACACACACACACACACACACACACACACACACACTTAAATAATTGGATATACAATTAGGAAAATATTAATAATTTTAATATTGTTAATTATTAAAAGTGGATATCATTAAATACTAGTTAAGTCAAAACAAAAAGGGAAAAAGGACTTAAAGCCCATAAAATGGGCTGTTGGCAAACAAAGGCTTTAAGCCTTAGGAAAATAAGGTTTTGGTCATTCACGTAAAGAAAAAAGGGCAGAAGGCAAAATAACAGAAACTTAGGTTCTGTCATTCTCGTAAACAAAGACAGAAGGCAAAAGCACGTTCTATTCACTCACGAAACAGAGAGCCGGGCAACAGAAAATCTAGGTTTCTTTATAAATCACTAATTCTTGAACTCAGGGATATAAAATTCCCTATTGTCAATTACCCTACAGTAGTAATAGGTAAGAATTGAATAGTTAATTTCCTTCTTCCTCTATATCAACAGTAAATTTCATGTTTAGGTGTGAAACTTTAAAGTTGATTAAAATACACTGATTGTTGTAGAATCGATTGTTTGACTGGTGTCAATTGGACTGGGCCTACGTGTTGGCTCGAGAAGTTTTGAGGTGAGTTGATATAACCCTTTACCAAAGTGGTTTAACTCACAAAAGTATGCATACAAGGTGTTTGATGAATTGGCTAAAAAAGTGAATATGTACTTAATTGAAGTGAGTGAGTTCCTATTAGCTTAGAATTATTTTTTTTGTTAAAGTTAGATGAATTATTTTGATATATGTGCATAAATTTTCAGATTTTTGTGTTATTCTTATATGCCATTTTCGTGTTGAAAATTCATGAAAAAGCAAGAATAGTTAGAAATAATTTTGAATGTTTATTTCATTCTTATGCCATACCTTACATTCAAGAATTTTAGAATATGTATGTTTGAAAGATTTAGACTTGAAAAGTCACAAGAAGAAGTTTTAGAAAGAAAAGACTTTTGGGAGTATCCTTTATTCTGAGCAGGGGTCATCGTCCAGGCCGAGGGTCCTGACCAAGGCGTTGACTTCCTGAAACTACTTGTGCCAAAGTAGGGAGCACACGAGCCGAGGGTCTCGTTGTTGAGAAAATTACTTAGCCATGCTAAGGTATGATACATGAGCGCTGAGAACCATGAAGCAAGTGGCACCTCGTGGATTGGGCCTATTCGATCAGGTTGGGATCGAACCCGTGCCGATCACACGGTGACTGAGACAGAATTAAGTCAGGATAGTTGGTACTCCCAAAGTATAAAGTGAAGTATTTTTTTTAAGAAAGAAAAAGAAAAGAATTTCTTTTAGAATATTCATAAACTGCTATTATGCAATTATTTTAGAATTATTCTTATAAGCTTTATGTTTTACATGCATTTAGAACCTTTGCTCGTAATGTATATGTTATTAAAGTTTCGCCCGCTGTTGTTGAGACTCACTGAGTACAATGGATGGTACTGACGTTCTCTTTTTTGGGAACCTACGTTGGTCTGCGGTACAACGTAGGAACCGGTTTTGCAGGCAAGCAGGCTATGGGTTAGGATTTCCTTCTCTTCCAGTGTTATTGGTGAGCTCCGCTTTTGTTCGTGGAGTATTCCTTTGAGTCATCTTCATTTAGTTATTTTTTTGTTTACTTAGAGAACTGGCCAGGAAATCTCATGTCCTGAGCAGCGCGTCAGTTTATCAGTAGAGGCTTCATAGACATAGTTGTTGGGTTAAGATTCAAATGTTTTTTTTAGAATAACTTAGCAGCAATTCAGTAGTTACTACGAATAAAGTTTTGGAGTTGATTTATTTAAATATTTAAATTAATTAAAAGTATTTGGTTAGAGTATTGCCTTGTTGTGTATAAATTTTAGAGTTATAATAGATTTGATAAGCAGAGATGGTTCGCTCGGTCATGTTTAGTGATCGAGTGCCGGTCCCGGCTTGTTCAGAAAATGGGTCGTGACAGTTTCTTTCTTCCCAGCAAAAAAAATCAAAATATCATCAGCATATGCTAGGTGATTTGCCATATGTCCTCTGTGATTCATTGCAAAAGGGACAAAGTCTGGATTATCATGTAATTTGTTCGGCAATCTTGACAACACCTCAGTGCCAATAATGAATAGGGAAGGAGATAGTGGATCACCCTGCTTCAATCCCTGTGAAGAAGTGAAGAAACATGTTCTTGAGCCATTAATAATAAATGAGTACCACACCTCTGAGACCATCCTCCAAATTGTATCTAGCCACCAATCCGAGAAATCAAACCTCCTTAAGACAACAATAAGGAAGCTCCGTGATAGTCTATCGTACGCTTTTGCCATATCCAGCTTTATAACAAGATTCCCCCCATATTCTCCTGATTTACATCCTATACAATCTCATGTGCAAATAATACATTGTCTGTAATCATTCTTCCCTTCACGAATCGACTTTGGTTCTCTTAAATCAACTTTGGGAGTAAAGGTTTAAGTCTTCTAGCCAAGACTTTAGAAATAATTTTAGCAGAAAAATTACTTAGGCTAATTGGCCTAAACTCTGAAAAAGATGAAGGGGCTTCAACCTTAGGGATCAATGCTAGAAAAGTATGGGAATAAAATTTTGTCAATTTATTTCCCTGAAGAAACCCTGCACAAACTCTATTACGTCCTCTTTGATGATATCCCAACATTTGTGATAAAACATACCATTAAAACCGTCTGGTCCTGCTGAGATAGTGGGGCTCATGTCACTGCTTCCTTTATTTCCTTTTCAGTTGGCATCTCTGATAGCATTACATTATCTTCTTCTGATATTATCTTGGGAATACAGTTAATAGTATTGCTATCAACTTCAACAGGTGGTAAATCAAAAAACTTTTTGAAATGTCTGGCTGCAACCTTGGAAATTTTGTTCTCGCCCTGTATCCACCTCTCTCTGCTATTTTTAATTCTATAAATATGCAGTCTTCTTCTTCTTTCTTTAATGGTGTTGTGAAAAAACCTACTATTGCAGTCTCCCTCCTCAAGCCATTTGACTTGGAATTTCTGCTTTAGTAGATCTTCCTGCTTGGCCATACACTCAACATACTCAGCATGTGCTTTGTTTAGATTTTCCCTGGAGCTCTCAGTATTTTGATTAATATCTAGCTCTTCCAAATTCTGTATAGCAATTTCCCATTCTTGAACTTTTTGGTATACATCCCCAATGTCTTCCTTAGACCACCTACTCAGCTTTGTCCCCAACACTGTTAGCTTTTGTTGTAACCTCCACATAGGATTTCCAGTTAGTTGCATGTCCCAATTGTCCTTAATCAGATCATAAAAACCAGGTTGATTCACCCAGAAGTTTAAAAACCTAAAATATTTGATGCAGTCTTGATGATCTGTAAAGCACATTAACAATAGGGGCATGTGATCCGAACCAACCCTGCTAAGAGGTCTAACAACAATATGCTGGAACATATCACTCCATTGGTCATTAACCATTATTCTATCCAACCGTTTCCAAATTCTTTTCCTAGGTCTTCTATTGTTACACCATGTGTAATTAGAACCAACATACCCCACATCAACCATACCACATTCATCCTTACAAGAAGCAAAGTCAAAGCTCCTATGAGCCCTGTGTGGTCTACCACCCAATTTTTCTATAGGATCCAATATTACATTGAAATCCCCCCTACACACCAAGGTCATTTGACCTGGGTGTCTAATGTTTTTACTCTCCTAAAGATCCTTTCTTTCCATTGTAGTGCACTTAGCACATACTGCCGTGATATGCACCTCCTTCACTCTAATAGAGTCTTAAAATTGTATTGTTACTTGTTGATCATCACTGTAAGTAACATCTCCTTGCAAGTTGTAACTCCAGAAACACCAAATTTGCCCCACCTCATTGGCAGCACAATGTTGAAAGCCCAAAAATTTTCTATAACCCTCTATTTTTTTCTTGTTGATGATAGGTTCAAAGATTGCTACAAATTGTGCACTATTTTTTTCAATCAAGTGCTTCAATCTGTGAATTGCTTTTTTTGATCTTACTCCTCTAATGTTCCAAAAAATTATTTCTGATTATCAAGGATTAAGATTGAGTATTTTTTGTCCTTCCCTTAATATCCGGGACGGACTGATTTCTTAGTTTTCTCCCATTCTACCTCTTCTCACTTCTTCGCCTTCTAGCTGGTGACAACCCTCCTTTATTTATTACCTCTTTCATATGTTCTTGTGTTGGATTGTCAAACTCATTTTCTATATCCCTTATCGGTGAAAACCCCTCGCTTTGGCTGTTCTCATCTTCTGATTCTATGTCCGCGTGCTCTGTTGATCGTGTTTGTGGAAGAAAATCATTCAAATGAACTAAATGCCTTTTTGCCTTTTGATTTCTGACCCCAAGCTGGATGACTCCAATATAGACTCTTCCACCCTCTGAGTATTGCTCCCTTCTATTGAGAGGGTTGGTAATATTCTACTCTCTTTAGAAGATGTACCAACTACTTCTTTCCCATTTGTTTATTTCTGAACCTCTTTCATGATCTGTTCAGACATGTTGCCTTCCTCCACTGCGTTTAGATTTCTAATAGAAATTCGTGTGCCCTGGTTACCAAACCCTTGGTTACTCACCTCTTTAGCCTCATGATCTACCTGTTTGTTCTTTCTTTTTCTGTGTATTCAGTTGTGTAGAGAATCCTGGTTTGAAAGTCACTTTCGCTTTCTTCTTTGCCACCTTCTTTGTCTTTCCTTTTTTCTTCTTTTTGAGTTTAATCCTTTCAAACATTGTCATCTTATTTTCAGAACTATCTGGTTCAATTGTCTTGTTTGCAGTATTCTCCTCATTTCCAATGCTATCTTCCACTCTTGTTTCCTTCATGATGTTCTTCCCAGTATCTTCCTTCTGATTTGATTGTTTTCCTTTGCCTATGGTATCACCTGCTATTTTTTAAGCACTTATCTCCTTTCCATTTGGTTTTCTTTGGTTGTATCTTTGCCCTTTACCTCTGCTTCATTGTTTTCAGGCGATCCTTATTTGTTCTAGAACTCTACAATTTAACTATGCGTGTCCTAGCTTCTTGCAGTGCTTGCAATATTTGGGAACATTCTCTAGCTGCTGCACAAAGCCTTTCAGTGAGAATCTTCATCTTCATCTCCTACCCAAACACTATTAAGCAAAGGCTTTAGTAGATCAATTTCCACTCTAACCTTTTCCATACTTGGTCGGCTTTTGCCCCTAGTTGTGACATCCATCTCCAATGGTGTACCAACATCCCCTGTAATTTGACACGACCCATTTTTTAAACAAGCCGGGACCGGCACCCGATCACTAAACATGACCGAGCGAACCATCTGCGCTTATCAAATCTATTATAACTTCAAATTTTTATATGCCACAAGGCACTACTGCAAACCAAATACCTTTAAATAATTTAAATATCTAAAACAAGCCAACTTCAAAACTTTATTTGTAGTAAGCAATGAAATACTGCTAAGTTATTATAAAAAACATCTGAATCTTAACCCATCGATTGTGTCTATGAAGCCTCTACTGATAAACTGACGCACTGCTCAGGACATGAGATTTCCTGGCCAGTTCTCTAAGTAACCAAAGAAATAGCTAAATAAAAATGACTCTAAGGAATACTCCACAAACAAAAGCGGAGCTCACCAATAGCACTGGAAGAGAAGGAAGTCCTAACTCGTAGCCTGCTCGCCTGCAAAACCGGTTCCTACGTTGTACCGCAGACCAACGTAGGTTCCCAAAAGAGAACTTCAGTACCATCCATTGTACTCGTGAGTCTCAACGGCAGGGGATGAAACTTTAATAACATATACATTACGAGCAAAGATTCTAACGCATGTAAAACACAAAGCTTATAAGAACAATTCTAAAATAATTGCATAATAGCAGTTTATGAATATTCTAAAAAAATCTTTTCTTTTTATTTCTTATAAAAAAATACTTCACTTTATACTTTGGGAGTTCCAACTATCCCGGCTTAATTCTGTCTCAGTCACCGTGTGATCGGCACGGGTTCTATCCCAACCTGATCGAATAGGCCCAATCCACGAGGTGTCACTCACTTCATGGTTCTCAGTGCTCATGTATCATACCTTAGCATGGCTAAGTACATTCTCAGCAACGAGACCCTCGGCTCGTGTGCTCCCTACTTTGGCACAAGTAGTTTCAGGAAGTCAACGCATTGGTCAGGACCGTAGGCCTGGACTATGACCCCTTCTCAGAATAAATGATACTCCTAAAAATCTTTTCTTTCTACAACTTTCTCTTGTGACTTTTCAAGTCTAAATCTTTTATACATACTCATACTGGTATCCTCAAATGCAAGGCATGTCATAAGAATGAAATAAACATTCAAAAGTATTTATAAAGATTCGTGATCCTTCATGAATTTTCAACATGAAAATGGCATATAAGAATAACACAAAAATCTAAAATTTATGCACATATATCAAAATAATCATCTAAACTTTAGCTAGAAAATAATTCTAAGCTAATAGGTACTTACTACTCCAATTAAGTATATATTAACTATTTTATGTAATTCATCAAACACCTTGTATGTGTGCTTTTGTGAGTTACCACTTTAGTAAAGGGTTATAGCAACTCACCTCAAAACTCCTCGAGCCAATACGTAGGCCCTAGTCCAATTTATACCCGTCAAACAATCGATTCTACAACAACCAGTGCATTTTAATCAATTTTAAAGTTTCACCCCTAAACATGGAATTTACTGTTGATATAGAGGAAGAAAAGAATTAACTATTCAATTCTTACCTATTACTACTTTAGGATAATTGACAATAGGGAATTTTATATACCTGAGTTCAAGAATAAGTGAGTTGTAAAGAACCCTAGAATTTTCTGTGCGTGAGCAATTTCTGGCTGCCTCTGTCCGTAAGGCTTTAAGCGTTTTCTATGCCTCTGCATGCGTGACTAAACAGAACATTAGTTTTGTAATTGCTTTAAGGCTATAAGCCTTTTCTTTTCAATTAAACACGTTTCTTACCTTTTCCAAACCTTTAAGCCTTTTTTTCAATTTCTATGCTTTATTATTTTATTTGTTTTCCCCTTCCTTTTTCCTTTTTTTTTTTTTTTGCTTTGACTTGACTAGTATTTAATTATTCCTACTTTTAACAATTAATAATATTAAAATTATTAATTTTCCCCTAATTCTACATACAATTATTTATAAATAGAGAAGTAACTCAAAATCAATCACAAGGGTTTTAATCTGTAATAGAAGTATAATTTAAGATTATAAAAGTTAAATTCTATATTTAGCGGGTCTTGAAACTTTTATAGATTTGAGGAGTGTTACAATGTTCCCTCCTTAAAAACATTCGTCCTCGAATGTTGCTAGGGCCTTATTCTTAAGCTAACAATCATTCCTTAGGTCCTTGAACTTCTTAAATTTCTTAGCACTACTCACTTTCCCAAGGGACTCAAAATTTTGGCTAACTCCCTAAATTTTCAAAAATTTCGGCAGAGTTTCCCTTGTAAATTGGACTATCCAAAAAATATCCCTGTCACAAATATCACAACTACACCAACAACAACCAAATATACCATAACAGGCCATTCATATGCACCATACACAGCTCATAAATTAATTACTCACACTCCGGCAAGGAGGTACCACAATAATTAACAAGAATCTAAAGCACAACACTTTAGCAAAAGTAAATCACTTTAATGAATTAAATATACTCTGGCATAAACTAAATTACTACAACAATTAAGTATAATCTAGGAAGGACATAAGCACTTGCTAACTTGTATTTAATAAATAAAATATAAATGCCAAGCCAAACCTAGGTTCACATACCTTGTTCCTCAAATAAATAAGGATACTTCTTCCTCATATCTTCCTCGACCTCCCACGTAGCCTCTTATGAATCATGATTACTCCACAAAACTTTTAACTATGCTAAATCTTTTGTTCTCAACATTCTTACTTGCCTATCGAGAATTTCTATAGGTACCTCTTCATAAGTCAAGCCTTCTTTAATTTCTATGGTATCAGCAGGTATTATATGCGACTCATCATGAATGTACTTTCTAAGCATAGACACATTGAAGACAGGATGAACAGAGGATAACTCAACAGGCAACGCTAGCTCATAAGCCACATTTTCCTTCTTTTCTATAATCTCATAAGGTCCAATAAATCTAGGACTAAGTTTCCCTTTCTTACCAAACCTCATAACTCCTTTCATTGGTGAAACTTTCAAAAACACCTTGTCACCAACCATGAACTCTAAGTCACGATGCATCTTGTCAGAATAGGACTTTTGACGACTCTGAGCTGCTTTCAGTCTTTCTCTGATTAGCTGGACTTTCTCTAAGGCCTCACAAACAAACTCTGGACCAATCAATGGCACCTCTGCTGGTTCAAACCAACCAACTGGAGACCTACATCTTCGCCCACACAGCGCTTCATAAGGAGCCATACCAATGCTGGCCTGATAGCTGTTATTGTAAGCAAATTCTATAAGTGGTAAGTGATCATCCCAATTACCTCCAAAATCTATAACACATGCTCGCAACATATCTTCGAGATTCTGAATGGTCCTTTCTGCCTGACCATCGGTCTGTGGATGGAAAGCAGTGCTCAAATTGACCTTGGTACCTAATCTTTTCTGAAATGCTAGCCAAAAATGCGCCGTGAACTGACGGCCTCTGTCAGATATGATTGAAACTGGAGTACCATGCAATCAGACTATTTCTTTGATGTACAACTGCGCATACTGCTCTGCGGAATCTGTCGTCTTTACTGGTAGAAAATGCGCGGACTTTGTCAGTCGGTCTACAATAACCCAAATTGAATCATGCTTGCGGTATGTGCGAGGTAGACCTACTACGAAATCCATATTAATCATCTCCCATTTCCAGTGTGGTATTTCTATATCTTGAGCTAGGCCACCAGGCCTCTGATGCTCGGCTTTGACTTGCTGGCAATTCAAACATTTAGCCACATGATCTGCTACTTGCTTCTTCATGCCTTTCCACCAATACAATTCTTTCAAGTCCAGATACATTTTGGTAGCACCTGGGTGGATAGAGTACCTCGAGTTGTGAGCTTCTTCTATTATGGCCTTTCTCAGACCATCTACATCAGGCACACATAACCGATCATTCAACTTCAAAACTCTGTCACTTCCTAGAGTGAAAGCAGTGATTTCTTTGTTTCTGAATCCTTCTTTTAACTTCACTAAGTGCGGATCTTCGTCTTTCTTAGCCTTAACATGCGCAATAAGGGAGGATTGCGCTAAGGCATAAGCAGTTCCTTCTTCGGTCTCATCCAATCTAATTCCATCATTTGCCAATTTTTGAATTTCTCTACCCAAAGTTCGCCTTTGTACTGCAAGATGGGCCAAGACACCCATTGACTTCTTACTAAGTGCATCTGCTACCACGTTAGCTTTGCCCGGGTGATAACGGATATTGATGTCATAATCCTTCAATAGCTCGAGTCACCTTCTATGTCTCAAATTTAATTCTTTTTGCTTAAAAATGTACTAAAGGCTTTTGTGATCTGTAAACACTTTAGAATGCTCGCCATAAAGGTAGTGTCGCCATATATTTAATGCAAACACCACTGGTGCAAGCTCCAAGTCGTGTGGGGGTAGTTCTTTTCATGGTTCTTTAACTGCCTGGAAGCATACGCAATAACTTTTCCATCTTGCATAAGAACACAACCAAGGCCCACTCTGGAGGCATCACAATACACTATGAACCCACCCGAACCTGTCGGCAAGGTTAACACAGCTGCAGTGGTCAACCTCTTCTTTAACTCTTGAAAACTCTGCTCACAAGCATCTGACCACTGGAACTTAACTGCTTTCTGAGTCAACTTAGTTAGAGCTGCAAGTGAGGAAAACCCCTCTACAAACCTTCTATAGTAGCCAGCTAACCCCAAGAAACTCCTGATTTCGGTTGGCGATGTCAGCCTAGGCCAGTTCTTGACTGCTTCTGTCTTCTGAGGGTCTACTTTTATGCCTTCACTAGATACCACGTGGCCTAAGAATGCCACTGACTGCAACCAGAACTCACATTTTGAAAATTTGGCATAAAGCTCATTCTCCTTCAAGGTCTGCAAGGCTATTCTGAGGTGTTCTGCATGATCTTCCTTGCTCTTAGAGTATACCAAAATATCATCTATGAACACGATAATAAAGGTATCAAGGAATGGCTTGAAAACTCTGTTCATGAGGTCCATGAATGCAGCTGGAGCATTTGTCAACCCGGAGGACATTACTAGAAATTCATAGTGCCCGTAGCGAGTTCTAAAGGCTGTTTTAGATATATCCTCTTCTCTGATTCTCAACTGGTGGTACCCCGACCTCAAGTCTATTTTTGAAAAGTACTTTGCACCCTGAAGTTGATCAAATAAATCATCAATTCTTGGCAGTGGGTACTTGTTCTTAATGGTTACTTTATTCAACTGCCGATAGTCGACGCACATTCTGAGGGACCCATCTTTCTTCTTGACAAACAGGACCGGGGCACCCCACGGTGAAACACTCGGCCTGATGAAGCCCTTGTCAAGAAGGTCTTTCAACTGTTCTCTCAACTCATTAAGTTCTGCTGGAGCCATCCTATAAGGAGGTATAGATATGGGCTGAGTGCCTGGCATGAGTTCAATGCCAAAGTCTATGATTCTTTCAGGAGGAAGTCCGGGAAGTTCATCTGGGAAAACTTCTGGAAATTCTCTAATAACTGGCACAAATTGAAGAGCTGGTGGTTCTGATTCTGGGTTAATGATGTGAGCCAAATAGGCGAGACACCCCTTACCGGTCATTCGTTGTGCCTTAAGGTAAGAAATAAACTTACCTACAAGCGATGCTGAACTACCCTTCCACTCTAAGACTTCTTCATTTGGAAATTGGAACCTGACTATCTTGGCATGACAATCTAACATGGCATAGCAGGAAGAAAACCAATCCATACCCATGATCACATCAAAATCCACCATTTCTAACTCTATGAGATCGGCTTTGGTGTTGCGACCTTGGACTGGAACTATACAACCTCTGTAGACTCGGGTGACTTTCACTGACTCTCCAACTGGAGTAGATACTAGGAACGGCTCACTAAGTTGTTCAGGTTCTAGTCCGAGGTTAATTGCAAAGTATGGAGTCATATATGAAAACGTTGAACATGGATCCATTATGGCATAAGCATTATGTGAGCAAACTAAAAGTATACCTGTAATAACTTCTGCAGATGCCTCTGCACTCTGACGATCAAGTGTAGCAAACAAACGGGGTTGTCCCCCTCCCTGAGTAACTCGATCTGCACCTCTGCCTGCCCCATGCCCGGTCTGATTATGAGAACCACGAGCCTGAGGTGGTGCAACTGCAGTAGCTGAGGAACTAGAAGGACGAGTTGATCCACCACTGAAATTACGTTGCAACTTTGGGCAGTTGGCCTTTATATGACCAATGTCTCCACAATGATAGCAACCATGAAACCCGAGCTTGCACTGACCTGAATGTTGCCGCTTACATGTTCCACAAAGACCTTGTTGGTGTGAATGTTTCTCAGCATGACTCTAGCTATGTGAGGATGATGTCCTAAAATTCTGATTCTGGCGAGACTGGTTTCCATAACTCTGAGTACGTCTGAAGGAAGACCCACCACCTAACTGATGACTGGACTGAGCTGGTGCTAATGACTCCTTATTAGAGGAATCCCTTCCACCTCCGCTGGATGTACCATTAAACCTGCCAGCTGTCCGGGCTTTCTTGTTATGCTCTTTTTCTTCTCTCCTTTGTTGTCTGTCTTTTTCTAAGTGCTTGGCGAATCCCACAACAGAGGAGAAGGCTGTCATCCCTACCGCTGCAGCTGATGTCGTATCCTTAATGTGGTAAGCCAAACCGCCAACAAACCTGCGAATCTTTGCTTTTTCTCTTAACCATGTGAGGAGCATGCTTAGCTAACTTTATGAATTCCATGTAGTACTCTTGCACACTTTTATTCCCTTGCTTGAGCTGTTCGAACTCTGTAGCCTTAGCTTCCCTATCCTCTTCCAGGATAAAGTTAGCCATGAAGGCCTCTTCAAATTCTTCCCAAGTAGGCGGACCATCATCTTCATCTCTTTCCTTTTCCCACATCTCAAACCAAGTGCCAGCCACATCTCTAAGCTAGTAAGCAGCCAGCTCCACAGCTTCATCATCAAATGCCTTCATCGCTCGAAGGGCTTTCTTGAAACCCTCCAGCCACAACATTGGATCTTCATCAACTATGGAACCATGGAACACTGGAGGACTCAACTTCAAAATTCATTCACTCTTGAGGACTCAGAATTGTTCTGTCTATTTGATCGAGGTGGAATCTCATCTCTTCTCTCGTTCTGGTTGGCCATGAAGGCTTTAAACATCTCCATAGCACTGTTGACTGCATTAAACAACTGACTCACCTCTGGAGATATAGTTGTCTGAGCCGGAGCTGCTGTTGGGGGCGGCACTGGATCCTGAGTTACTGGATCATCATGCTCCACCCCTTCTTCATGTTCAACCCGGGGTACTTGAACCCCCTTTGTGGATTTACCCTTCCTTTTCTGAGTTGGAGCCTTTTTAGTTCTGCCTTGAGCCATAATAGTAGCAATAGTTTCTTGAGTATCATCCTGAGTGTCGGTGTCAGAGTTGCGAGTACGAGCCATTTCTGCGAGTTTTGAAGAAATGAGTACATTAGATAATTTCTTAGAGGTAGGATCTACTGCACGATCTAAAGTATGAGAAAAATCAGACTTTTCCTAAATGCTTGTAGCCTCTTGTTTATAAGTATGGCGCGCTTCTTACCCATAAATAAGACTCTACTAACACGGTTTCATAGACCCCTAGGACTCCATAAACCAGAGGCTCTGATACCAAGTTTGTCACGGCCCATTTTCTAAACAAGCCGGGACCGGTACCCGATCACTAAACATGATCGAGCGAACCATCTGCGCTTATCAAATCTATTATAGCTTTAAATTTTTATATGCCACAAGGCACTACTGCAACCAAATACCTTTAAATAATTTAAATATCTAAAACAAGCCAACTTCAAAACTTTATTTATAATAACCAATAAAATACTGCTAAGTTATTATAAAAAAATATCTGAATCTTAACCCACCGACTATGTCTATAAAGCCTCTACTGGTAAACTGATGCACTGCTCAGGACATGAGATTTCCTGGCCAGTTCTCTAAGTAACCAAAGAAATAGCTAAATAAAAATGACTCTAAGGAATACTCCACGAACAAAAGCGGAGCTCATCAAAGCATTGGAAGAGACAGAAGTCCTAACTCGTAGCCTGCTCGCCTGCAAAACCGGTTCCGACGTTGTACCGCAGACCAACGTAGGTTCCCAAAAGAGAACGTCAGTACCATCCATTGTACTCATGTCCAAACACAACTCTAATTTTTAAATACCGTTTTCACTTGGAATTTTACAATTCTTATGTCCAAACGCCCACTAAAATTATTCATTTCTCTGTTCTTTGTTTTCATAAAAATAGGTACCATCCATTGTACCACCACTTGAGGAGCCACATGAAGATCAACCCGCTTTACCTGAATCCACTGAAGAAGTGCCTGAACCGGTGGGAGTGAGAAAATCCTCAAGAGTTCGAAAACCAGCAATTTCTAGTGACTATGTTGTATATCTCCAAGTGCCTGATTATGATATTGGACTAAAAGATGATCCATGCTCGTTTTCACAAGCCATGAGTGGAGAAAACTCCACACTTTGGTATGATGCCATGAAAGAAGAGTTAGAATCTATGGCAAAAAACAAAGTCTGGGATCTCGTCGAATTACCAAAGGGGTCCTTTACCATAGGTTCCAAGTAGGTCTTTAAAACTAAAAGAGACTCATCTGGTAATATCGAACGATATAAAGCTTGACTTGTAGCCAAGGGTTTTACTCAAAGGGAAGGCATTGATTACCATGAAACCTTCTCTCCAGTATCAAAGAAGGATTCATTGAGAATAGTCATGGCATTAGTAGCTCATTTTGATTTAGAGTTACATCAAATGGATATGAAAACAGCCTTCCTAAATGGAGATATTGAAGAGGAAGTATACATGCGTCAGCCTGAAGGATTTTGTGATAAGGACAAAAGTCACCTTGTTTGCAAGTTGAATAAATCCATTTATGGGCTAAATCTGGCTTCCCGCCAATGGTATATTAAATTTCATAATGTTTTTTCTTCTTTTGGATTTACGGAGAACATCATTGATCAGTGTATATACCTTAAGATAAGTGGGAGCAAATATATTTTTCTAGTCCTATATGTGGATGATATTTTGCTTGCAAGTAGTGATTTAGGACTGTTGCACGAGATTAAACAGTTCCTTATCCAGAATTTTGAGATGAAGGATATGGCTGAAGCCTCTTATGTCATTGGCATAGAGATTCACAGAGACAGATCCCAAAGATTACTTGGACTGTCTCAAAAGGCCTACATTGAAAGAATTCTGAAAAGATTCGGGATGAAGAACTGTTCACCTATAGCAGCACCCATAATTAAAGGTGACAAATTCTCATTAAATCAATGTCCACAAAATGCATTGGAAAAGGAGCAAATGAAAGATATTCCCTATGCTTCACTTGTTGGAGTCTTATGTATGCACAGGTCTGTACTAGACCTGATATTGTTTCTGCGGTAGGAATGCTTGGTTGATATCAAAGTAACCCTAGTCTTGACCATTGGAAAGCTGGTAAAAAGGTCTTGAGATATTTGCAAGGAACCAAGGATTTTAAGCTCACATACAAATACTCTGACTCATTGGAGGTGATTGGATATTCAGACTCTGATTTCAGGATACATTTCCCTTCTTGCTAGAGGTGTTGTGTCTTGGAGAAGTGTCAAGCAGACCATTGTTGCAACATCCACAATGGAAGCTGAATTTATAGCATGCTATGAAGCTACATCACATGCGTTATGGTTGAAAAACTTTATTTCCGGCCTTAGGATTGTCGATTCCATTTCAAGGCCATTGAGAATCTTATGTGAAGATTCAGCTGCAGTGTTCTTCTCTAAGAACAATAAAAGTGGCAACCGAAGCAAGCACATTGACATAAAGTACTTGATGGTTAGAGACTATGTGAAGAAGCAAGATGTGAATTTTGAGCATGTTAGTACTACTTTGATCATTGCTGATCCTATTACTAAAGGTCTGCCGGCTAATATTTTCAAGGATCATGTAACCCATATACGGCTTGGTAGCTCAATTTAGTCTTGCTTTGCTCTCTAACAGTTTGTCAAGATATTATGTTTATTTTGATATACATGACAGTGCACACTTTTGGTTTTTCATTATTATTTGTGATCATTGGATCAATAAGTTGGACTCTGAATGACTTATATTAAGTTCATTCATAAAGTTGTTAGACACTTTGTTGGAATGTATTGTGCATTGTAATACATGGAAGGAAGTGTTTGTTTAAAAGCATGACCGCCATGATTCGTGTAATAATATATTCTAGTTAAAGTGATTGGTTGCATAATTTTTAGTTGACTGATAATGTCTATGGCCATATTAATATGTTTATCTCTCATAAAAGATTATCTGATTTAATATGTGGGCCAAGTGGAAGAATGTTAGAAATTTACCATCTCTTCTAGAGACTTCTAGTGTGGCCCACATATAAGGTAATAAATAATTTACCTTGTCTCCCAAAGAAAATAATATATCAGATAATATTCAGTAGTTATGCATATATGGTAGTTTCTTTGATGGAAATAAATTACCATATATTATGAGTCCCTAAGGTAATTATAATTTGTGGAGAAGTCCCTAGGGCTAAAGTATTTGCCTAAGAGTCCCTAGCCTACCTATAAATACGCTTGTGACTCCATCAAACTGGCATCCTACGATAGGCACAGGCTAGAAGGCTCTCTAGGTTTTCTGCTAAAGGTTTCAAAGGCGATTCCCTACAACGCTTGAACAACAATGGCCGAAGGTACGTTCCTTGTTTAATTTCCCCTGCGTTGGCTCTGTGTATGTGTTTATATTTCAACAGCTACTGCTTTCATATGAAATTTCATGTTTATACATCAGGTATACCATAAAATACGGACACATCAAAACATACTCCCTCTGTTTCAGTTTATGTGAACCTATTTCCTTTTTGGTCTGTTCCAAAAAGAATGACCCCTTTCTAAATTTGGTAACAATTTAGCTTAAACTTACAATTTTACCCTTATGAGAAGCTTTTATAACCACACAAATACTCTGAGCCCCTTTTGACTTGTTTAGGACCACAAATTTCAAAAGTCTTCATTTTTTCTTAAACTTCGTGCCTAGTCAAACAGTTCACATAAAATTGAACGGAGGGAATAACTTCTATGGTTAATAACTAGACAAGTACTAGTAATATCTAGTAAAGGGCATACAAAAACTAAGAAAGCAGGTGCAAAAATGAAATGACGAAAGAGCTAAGCTAAGAGAATAATTGAGTGAAGAAGGAGAAGTTGAAAGTAACACATACATACATATATAAATACATGAGCCCTTTATGCTGTCAGTGCTGAGTTTGATCTCTACGTTAAGAAAGATACATACTTAGCCTGTTGCCAA
The DNA here is from genome assembly GCF_001879085.1 of Nicotiana attenuata. Taxonomy (NCBI): domain Eukaryota; kingdom Viridiplantae; phylum Streptophyta; class Magnoliopsida; order Solanales; family Solanaceae; genus Nicotiana; species Nicotiana attenuata. The sequence continues at coordinate 47,241,239 of NC_031994.1, read as the reverse complement.
TAATTGGCCATGGCTTTGGACCTGGTGGACGCGCGGTTCCCCCTACAGCTTCTTTTATTCACAAATTTGGAAATTTAAGCTACTGCTGCTTGGTATTCGTATTAGTTGAAATGGGTAAACGTACTCACAAAGGAAAGAATGGTCTTTACATGAAAATGAAAGATTGCTAATTCATTATTAAAGATAATATTGCAGAATTAAAAAAGTGACATAAATTTATAGCAGATCATGAATGAACCATTCAAAATATGTATCATAGTTTTTTTTTTTTTTGGGTAATAATGTATCATAGTTATATAGACGAATCATTCCAATTAATAAAAAAAGCTTTGGCAAACTGATTGAACCACGTGATATATATATATATATATATATATATATATATATATATATATATATATATATATATATATATATATATATAAATATTGAGTCGTGACAAAAACAAAAGGACAGATTATAATTTCAATAGAAAATGTGATAATTAAGCTCTTGACCTACGGACATCACTGCTTGGATATAAACCATATATATATGTCAGCAATTCTTTTAAAATTTATGAAAGTAGTAATCAAAAATTGTATAGTCAAAATAGTTTAATTAAAATAAAAAGGAAAGCTAACAAAAGGACAGGCTATAATTTCAAAAGAAAATGTGAAATTGTAACCACTACCACTCCTCCGTTTAAATTAGAATTTTCTTACTAGCTGGAAGCAACATTGTTCTTTTTTTAAATTAAACATAAAATATAGCAAGTGGAAAGCCATTTCTCGGTGGCTATTTCAAGTTTCTAATTTGTATATGAGTATTAGTTGACCAAAGGGTGAGATCTGTGAGAACTTTGAAGTTCTTTTATAGTTTGCCTCTTCAGGACATGAAATACTGAAACAATTATCTGATATTTTTGATATAAGTGGAGCCACTCTCAACTTCAATTTCAATTTCTTAAGTGTACTGATGATTTCCCGGCGTAGGTCGTGACTTTCCACCTCCAGCTACTTTAGCAGTTTTACGGTGAGTTTTCTCGCAGAAAGTTAAAGGAAACCAAAGGAACAATTTTCTCTATCTTACATGAACATGAAACTTCCATAATATTTTCATCAATTTATTATGAACTTGGAACTTCAAAATATTTCCTTAGTTCCCAATCTTGGACGTTGAAGGCAACTCTACAACTTCGTCCACCTTTCCCTCTTTCTTCTATTTATCTTTCTATTTTTATAAATAAAAAAATTAAAATAATTAACTGATTAGCAAAAGAAAGGCAAAGTTTTTCTTGTGGTAAATTTAATGCTAAATTCAGGTTAAAATATCCTGGTATAGCCAGTTTTCACACTGGTCAATGAAAAATAGCCAGCGTTTATCAAGTCAATGAAAAATAGCCACTATTTTGCTGCAACAGGGACCGGTCCAGTATAATATACGGGAGTTCTGGTGCATTTGTGTAGGAACTCCAGCATATTATGCTGGACCGGTATACTTTGCTAACTCCTGTAAAATTTGCGGGAGACTGGAGCACCAGTGCTCCAAACTCCAGTATATTATACTGGACAATTATACTTGCTGGAACTCCCGTAAAATTCGCGGGCGTATTTTTCCGGATTTTGAACAGTGTTTTCGCTCAGATTTAAAGTGGCTAAATTTCGATGACTTTTGAAACTTGGCTATTTTTCAACGACCAGTGGTAAATCTAGCTATTTTTGAATTTCTCCCTAAATTCAGTCCTTTTAAAATGTAATTAACCTTTTGCAAAATTATTAGTATTTGCTTGCTTATATGGGCGTATATTTTAAAGATACTTCCATCCTAAGATGGAGAGATATGTATTGCTCCCCCGTTTCAATTTATGTGAACCTGTTTGACTGAGCACGGATTTTAGGAAAAAACGAAAACGTTTTGAATATATGGTCCTCTAAACAATGCAAAAAGGGGCCCAGAGTATTTGTGTGGTTATAAAAGCTTCTTATTAAGGGTAGAATTAGAAGTTTAAGCTAAATTGTTTCCAAATTTAAAAAGGACTCATTCTTTTTTGAACGGACCAAAAAGGAAATAGGTTCGCATAAACTGAAACGGATGCGGTACTAAAGTTAAAGGGAGGAATAAATGGAACAATATACTCACACACACTTGTAAAGAGGGGCTGAGTATAAATTGGTGGTCTGGTGGCCTTTAGACCCATAAGACTTTACATATGGACTACTTTATTACTAATATTATTTTTTTGGTTTGGATTCTTTCTCTAAATTATGAAGAATGTTAATGTTGTTTTGATTTCTTTTATGAAGGTGACAGAGCTATAACTCAAGGCAGTTAGATTATAGTTACCATAATCGTGTGAAAGACACCAATTAGCGATAGTTTTCAATTTCAACAATTGAGATGGAGGTTGTCGAGACATGTGGAAAAGGAAGTCTTTCTTCTGCAGAGCCATCCACAAAACATAGTTTTCCATCAACTGATGAGGAAGTTGTGGGATTTGTGAAAGATGCAGAAAGTATAATGAAGAAATTGACTGGTGGAACAAAGGAGCTAGATGTTATCTCAATCTTTGGAATGCCAGGTCTCGGAAAAACAACTTTGGCCAAGAAAGTGTACGACAATCCTTCTATAGTTAATTACTTTGATGTTAAAGCTTGGTTTTCTGTTTCGCAAGCATATAAAAGGAGGACGTTGTTGATTGACATTTTCAAACAAGCAACACGTGATAAGAGCGAAATCAAAGAGGATGTTGACATAGCTGACAAGTTGCAAAAGACTCTAAAAGGTAGGAGATACCTCATTGTATTAGATGATATATGGGATATCGATGCATGGGAAGATTTGGGGTTATGTTTCCCGAAGGGTGAAGATGGAAGTAGAGTAATGGTGACAACTCGAATTGAAGAGGTGGCTAAGCATCTTCAGCACAACGGTGATCCTTATTCTCTTAGATTTCTTACATTGAAAGAGAGTTGGGAATTATTGCAGAGGAAAGTATTTCGAGGAGAGAGTTGTCCACCTGATCTACTGGAAGCAGGGTTACAAGTGGCGGAACATTGTAAGGGATTGCCTCTTGTGATTGTACTGATTGCTGGAATTATTGCGAAAATGGAAAGGAAGGCGCCCTTGTGGCTGGAGGTTGCAAATGACCTAAGTTCCCTTGCGTTAGGAGAGCAAGGTATGCAGGTAATACAATCGAGTTATGACCATTTAGAAAACCACTTAAAGCCTTGTCTTCTTTACATGGCATTGTATCCAGAAGACTATAAGATTCCAGTGTCTGACTTGCTAAAGTTATGGATGGCTGAAGAGTTTATAGAGAATATTGACACAGAGAATCTAGAGGAAACATCTAGAATTTTCTTGAATGATCTACTTAAGAGAAGCCTAGTGATGGTCTCTGGCCGACAGCGAATTAATGGTGCCATAGAATACTGCTCACTTCATGATTTAGTGCGTGAGTTTTGTTTGAAAAGACTTGCAGAAGAAAAGTACTTTATGCAGCTCGCAGTGCCACACAGTTCAAACCAACAATCGTATTCCAAGGAATCACGGTTATGCATTTATATTCATGATGAACTTGTTAAACAATTAGATCATTATGAATATCGGTTGGATAAGATTCCAATGTTCGAGTCCAAGCAGTTAGATTATTATGAGTATCAGCTGGACAACATTCCATTGGTCAAGTCCAAGGAAACAAAGCGTTTTGGTCAATTTTCAGAGTTTTTTCAGTTCATTGCTCATCCAAAATCCAACATATGGAACCCAGCAGATTCTTTGCATTCACTTGTTAAATTAAGATTTGTTCAGGCATTGCAATTGAATGGAAGGGAATTGCCAAGTTCTTGGGTTAAGGCAGTACAATCACTAACTCACTTGAGGTACCTTGCAATTTGTGTTGAAAAATTTGATTTCAAGTGGGTATCACACCTACGCTATCTCCAAACTCTAGTGGTAGATTATTCAAGATATCCATTCAGGACATCGACTGCTGCATTCTGGAAAATGACAAAGCTAAGGCATGTGAAGATAAACTCATTTATGTTTACAGGCGATTGGGATGCTAAAACTGGTCGACCAATTTTAGAAGAACCTTCAGAAAGTACGCTCTTGAAGACATTGTGCACTTGTCGTGTTGCTGTGAGCAATGCGGCTCAGAAGGTCTGGTGGAGGTGTCCGAATCTTGAAGAACTCAGCCTCGATATTATAAGTGTACCTAGTTGTTCTTTGTTTCCGATACCAGAACTTCATACTCGGCTTCAATCTCTTAAACTAGATGCCGAACTCTCATATGAAGAAAAATATTCAGTCGAATGGTCCAGCTACGTTGTCTTCCCTTCAAATCTTAGGGAGTTGTGCATTCGCAACATGTTTCTAACGGAAGAAATAGTTTCAAATATTGCAAGACTGCAGAATCTTGAGAGTCTCGAAGTATATAGAGGATATCTTGTGGCGAAAGATCAGACTTTAGACGTCAGATATGTCGAGTTCCCTGCACTCAAATTCTTGAAATTATTTGTGCTCTTTATGGAAGAATGGAAAGCTTTAGAGGAATCCTTTCCCGTGCTTCAGAAGCTAGTCATAAAAGGTTGTTACTCCCTCGAGGCGATCCCGCCTAGCTTTGCCAATATTCCAACACTCCAACTTATTGAAGTGGAAAACTGCATGGACTCTGTTGGGGATTCAGCTAGGAATATTAAAAGAGAAATAGAAGAAAACACAGGCTGTGACACTCTCCAACTTCTTATATCATAGGACTACTAAAGCTGGTAAGTCATTTCAGCAACTCTTTGCTCTATCTCATATGGGAAACAATTTTTAGTAGCTTCCGAGTTCCGTCCTGCATTACAAATTTTAGTAACTTGTGTCTTGCATTCTGAAATTCAACTCTATACTCGGCATTACTATTTATATCATACTTGAGCAACATTTGGGAAAGTATAATACTCCCTCCGATCACAATAAGTGACCAATTTGCCTTTTTATTTTGATCCAAAATAAGTGTACATTTATATAATCAAGAAAAAATTCAATTTATTTTTCCAAAATTACCCGTATGTACGTATACCTAAAAAGTCTTTTACTCCTCACATTAAACATTCTGCAACATTTAATTAAGGGTAATTTAATCACACTAATTATTTTTGTCTAGAATTTAGTATTTCTTTAATAGGTGTGCCCAAGACAAATTGATCACTTATTGTGGATCGGAGGGACTAGTTTAATGATTCTCATATATCCTTATTAAAATGACTCCTAGTAGTAACTTATAGCATAGTGGGCACTCTCTTTGAGGAAGAATTTAATTAAACAATACTCCCTCCGTTCACTTTTACTTGGCATGTATATTAAAAATAGATTTTCATTTTTACTTGTCAATTTACACATATCAAGAGGAGACAAATTTTTTTTCCTGTTATACCCACAATATTTATTGCTCATTTCAAATCATTTTCTCAAATTCAATAAAATATGCATCAATTAATATGGGTATCATGGTAAATTATGCACTTTATTTATTACTCCCTTCGGTCCACAGTAAGTGATTTTTTGGCCTTTTATTTGTGGTCCAAAATAAGTGATTTTTTCAAATTTCAAGAATGAATTAATTACTTTTTTCCTACATTGCCCTTGGAGTAAATAATGTTAGAGTATGTGTTAGGAGTGTTTATGTGAAGAGATAGTAAAGGTTAATATAGTCAATTGCAATGCTAATTAATGTTAAAATGTGAGTTTCTTAATATGTGTGAAGACAACCAAAAAATTACTTATTTTGGACCGGAGGATTATTTCTTAAGGGGCGTGAAAAATCAAAACGTACCAAGTAAAAGTCAATGGAGGGAGTAGTATCATTATTCATTCATACAACTTTTTTGGCATTTTTACAGTTTTCTCTCAATCGTTTGACATTTAATTTGTAGATGCAGCTTTTTTGCAATAATGGACTTCATTTTCCTAACATTTGCAGACTCCGACATATCCATTTCCTCGGGTCTGCGACCTTCTCAACAGAGGAGACAAAGTAGCTCAACCATTCTTATATTTTGTTCTGCGCCATAGCTGAGCATTTGTTAAAGGGATTCTTCTGATTTGTGGATGGCTTCTTCCTGAACTAATTATTTCCAGCTCAGAATGCAATTAAGCCAACTATGAACTAATGTATGTATGTTTCTTCAATCTTATAATGTTGTTATAAGGATAGTCGTCAGTATGTTTAGTCAGTCAGACTAAATTAAACATACTCAGGAGCTCAATTCGAACAAATTAGGAATTATCATACCAACAAATCAGCAGCAACAGACTTAATATGTAGTACTGTATTCATTAAAAAAAAAAAAAAACATAGACAGTGAGGACCGTTGGAACACTAATTAACAGTTCACCATGTTTTAATGGGTTATATAGTAAAATTTTCAATGGAGTGAATAGTTAAGAGTAAACTAGTGATGGGGATCAAATGCTTGTTTTGCTTATCGTCCTGTTCTTGGACACAAAATCTGACCTTAAATCGTCCTGTTAAATCTGCATAGTACCTAGGTGAGCTTTGTGATGATCACGAATCATGCATGTGACTAGAATAAGATACATTAAGTTTACTCCAATAATTGGCCATGGCTTTGGACCAGGTAGAGGGTCCCCAGAGGCGGATCCAGGATTTAAATCCTATGGGTTCAACTTTTGAAGTTTTTAGCGTTGAACCCAATATATATTTAAAGTTATGGATTCGTATCTACTATTTTTACAATTTTAATAACTTTTTACATATAATTTTTTACTCCGCATCGAAAGTTATGGGTTCAATTGAACCCGTCAACGATGCACTACATCCGCCTCTGACCCCCCCCCCCCCCCCCAAGAGCTTCTTTTATTCACAAATTTTGAAAGACAATATCATTAGTCACCCTTATCTCTCCTATAACAATCCTTATCACTCCGCCCTGACAATATCATTAGCCACCCTTATCTCTCCTATAGCCACCATTATCTCTCCTATAGCCACCCGTATCACTCCGCCCTGACAATATTCATAGCCACCCTTATCTCTCCTATAGTCACCCATATCACTCCGCCCTGACAATATTAATAGCCACCCTCTATAGCCACCCGCATCACTCCGTATAATAGTCACCCTTATCACTCCGTATATTCAACAATGGTGAAATGCTACCTTTATACTCCACATAACAACAACGGTGAAATGCCACCCTTATACTCTACATGACAACAATCAAACCACATAACAATTCACACGTGCTATTATCACAATAACACAACATAATCCACTCGTATCACAATTGCCTGTGGGCCACAACCTTTCAAAGAATTCAACGATACCAATAATTTTCTCAACAATTAGCCACGGCTCAACAAAACGTGTACAGAATCCCAACAACAACAACATGAATTTAAAGTAACTCAGCAAGGAACAACATCTCCTTTAATCACAACTTCAGGTAAATAGATTAGTGTCTCTTGATAACTTAAATTCCCATTTAATTATTTGAAGATAAAAATCAACAATGAAAGTTTCTCCACGAAATGGCAATTTAACAATAAAAGAATTCACTAAATGGTCAAAGTGGTAATAAATCGAAATAAGCATATAAGATAAACTCGGCAAGTAAAGAATGAGACATATGACAACAATTTTCAGTTAATTACATAAAAGAAGCCTAAGAGTTTAAACCGATAGAATTTGCACATATAAGCCTGAGTACGCAGTCATCACCTCGCGTACACGGTTTCACATTACACAAACGACTCAATGTCTAAGGGGTAATTCCCCCACACAAGGTTAGGCAAGATACTTACCTTAACGAAGTTAGGCCGATACTCTAAAATGACCTTCTCGCGTGAAACAACCTTCGGACGACTCAAATCTAGTCAAAATAATTTCATAACATAATTAAAACTCATAGGAAATAATTTCGGATAATAAAACTTTAATTTTTAATTGAAAACTAAAAAAGTCAATTTGAAAGTCATCGCGAGGCATGTACCTCGGAACCCGATAAAATTTCACGAAATTCGAATACCCATTCCGATACGAGTCCAACCATACCAAAACTATCAAATTCCGATAACAAATCACCCTCCAAATCCTCATTTTACATTTTTTAAAGATCTAACAAATTTCTCAATTTCTTCCATTTGATTCACTAATAAATGATAAAATTACTCATGGAATTACGAAATATAAATCAATTTCGGTTAAGGAACATGTCACGACCCTAAACCCAGACCCGATCGTGATGACGCCTCTCGTGAAGACAAGGCCAGCCGACACATTTCCAATTCGAAGTTAAACAGCTAAACAACAATAAAACAGGCTAAAACATGATTTAATAATACTAAGTACCAGATAATATCATAACAATGCGGAAGTACAACCCAAACACAGCCCAAACCGGGGTGTCACTAGTCATGAGCATCTACTAAGGTCTAAATACAACTGACAAAGTCTGAAATGTACTAAGTACAGACTAATAGAATAAAGAAGGAGAAAAGCAGTGCTGCGAACGCCGGCAGCTACCTTGCTAAACTCCGATGACTCTGCCTCCGATCAACCAATACCCGCTACGGGGTNTACGGACTTACTCGTGCGATCAAATCGCCAAAATAACATCATATACATAGAATCAAGCCTCAAATCACATGATTTCTTCCAACTTTTCATAAAACATAAATTTTCCATTTTTAAGTCCGAAACACGTCAAATGACGTCCGTTTTCAACCAAATTTTATAGAAAGCGCTTAAATCACATATAAGACTTGTACCGGGCGTCGGAACCAAAATACGAGCCCGATACCATAGTCTTCTGATCAAATTTCCTTTCCATTTTCCTTAATTACTTTCAGAAAACAATTTCACACAAAAATTCATTTCTCGGGCTTGGGACCTCGGAATTCGATTCCGGGCATACGCCAAAGTCCCATATTTTCCTACGGACCCTCTGGGACCGTCAAATCACGGGTCCGGGTCCGTTTACCCAAAATGTTGACCAAAGTCAACTTTAATCATATTAAGATCAAAATTCATCAATTTTTACACAGAATTCATATTTAAGTTTTCCGGCTACGCGCCCGGACTACGCACGCAAATCGAGGAGACTAAAAGTGAGGTTTTCAAGGCCTCGGAAGCGCGGAAAGGAGAGAAAATAGGTGATGACCCTTTGGGTCGTCACATCATATCAATATCAAGCCACCTCGTGGCGTACAATCTCAGGCCCTCGGCCTCATAATCAAAATCAGTATATCACCGCTGTGGTGTGCAGCCCGACCCAAAAGATATCCTCACAACACAAGCCCTCGGCCTTACTCAGTCAAAATCACATAAGCCTCTCGGGCAACAGTAAAACAGTGTTTCTCAGCCCAAACATCATTTAAATATCATTTGAGTATTAAAACTGAGTGAACATGGCTGAGTTTTGAAAATAGTGGAAAATAACATGACTGAGTTCAAGTATAAAGTCAAAACAGTGAGAAAATATCAACAAAAATTCCCGAAGGGTTCAAATAATTGGCACGAAGCCCAAATATGGCATTCAGCCCAAATAATAATGATAGCAAATAGATTTAGTCAAATACGCGAAAAAATCATCAATCGGGACGGACCAAGTCACAATCCCCAATAGTGCACGACCCCACGCTCATCATCAAGCGTGTGCCTCACCTCAATATAGCACTACGATGTGCAATCCGGGGTTTCAAACCCTTAGAACATCATTTACAATCATTACTCACCTCGAACCGGTCAAATCTCTAGCTCGCGACGCCTTTGCCCCTCGAATCGGCCTCCACTCGCGTCGAATCTATTCACAATCAGAACGAGGACGTCAAAATAGGCTAAGGGAACGAAGCCCAAGCGAAAATAATCAACAATTAGCACAAACCCCGAAATTACCAAAACCCGACCCCCGGGCCCACGTCTCGGAATCCGATAAAATTAACATCAATGGGATCCTCATCCTCTCACGAGTTCATACATATCAAATTTACCAAAATCTGACCTCATATGGTCACTCAAATCCTAAAATTCACTCTCCTATTTCAAGCCCTAAATTCCCAACTCTTCCTCTAATTTCCCACAAATTTTCATGATTAAACAATGATATAATCACCAATAACACAAGGTATAAAGCCCAAGTAGCTTAACTCTGTGGATACACTTGATCCCCTCTTGAAATCACAGCTTGGAGCTCCAAAATCGCACAAAAATGGTGAACAAAAAGATTGAAAATCGCGAAGGGGCATTTTTATACATTCTGCCCAGCACTTCCGCATCTGCGGCACATCAACCGCATCTCGGTACCGCATTTGCGGTTAAATCCTCCGCTTCTGCGGAATTCACTTAAGAGCCCAAAATCGCATCTGCGATAAGCCATCCGCACCTGCGACTCCGCAGGTGCGGTCCAAAACCGCATCTGCGGTTCCTGGTAAATACTCAACATTCCGCTTCTACGGCTCCTCTTCCGCACGTGCGGCGCCGCACCTGCGGTCCCCAAACCGCAGGTGCGAAAACACTAGAAGCAGCAATCTCAGCAGCTGCAATAACACCTCAACCTCTCCGTTAACCACCCGAATCACCCCGAGGCCCCTGGGACCTCAACCAAAAGCACAAACATATCCTAACATCTTATTCAATCTTGTTCCAACCATCAAAACACTTCAAACAACATCAAATCAACCAAAACACCTTAGATTCAAGCCTAAGTTTCTAAAAACTTCCGAATTCTGCTTTTGATCGAAAACCCAACCAAACCACGTCCGAATAATCTGAAATGTCACACACACATCCCAAATGACACAACGAAGCTACTGCCACTCTCGGAATTCCATTCCGACCCTTATATCAAAATCTCGCCTACTAACCGGAAATCGCCAAAATCTCAATTTCGCCAATTCAAGCCTAAACCTTCCACGGACTTCCAAAATCCATTTCGGTCACGCTCCTAAGTCCCAATCACCTAACAGAGCTAACCAAATCATAAAAATTCCGATCCGAGATCATATACAAGCAAGTCAAATATTGGTCAAACCTTTCGAATTTCAAGCTCCAAACTGGGAACTGTTCTTCCAAATTCATTCTGATTACCCTAAAAACCTAAATCAACGATTTACATGAGTCGTAATACATCACACGGGGCAAGTCATGCCCGAGAACTGACGAGCAAAGTGCAAAAGCTCAAAACGACCGGTCGGGTCGTTACATCCTCCCTCACTTAAGCATACGTTCGTCCTCGAACGTGCCAGAGTTGTTCCAAAAGCCAACCACTCGCTGAATAGCCTTACCATGCATATACCCGGGGGTGATCCCACGTCACCCTATCTCATATAGGTCCGATAACACATAGAAACTGAAATTTCACAATCAACCTAGCTCATAAACCTTAGAACCACATTTCCACTTCTGAAATCATCAATACGATCAGAATCTCACATTTATACTGTGAATAAGTTCGAACAAGCTGTAACAAACCATATCTGCAACCTCAGGTGCAATTACATGATATACCACATAACTCAAACACTTGCAGCGATAACTTCTAATCACAGCCGCTGCACACAACAACCGAATACCGATAGAAAACCTCTTATCAACTAAGGTCTCATTCTAACACTTTCATGTACTGCTAATGATAAATAAAACACACAGTAAGCCATAACCATTTCTCAGATCAACCATTCATGAAGCCACTTCTCCTTTGGCAAAGACCATAGCAAATTTTCGAGCCGGACCTCGATATTATCCTTCCAACATGCTGAAATCGAATCCGTTTGTATTAATTTAAGACCTCAACGATCTCATCGAATCCAACACACTGCTCTGGTGATATGACGCATCAATACAGGCTAAACCCACAACTTGTGCAATCCGCGCAACAATACGCCACAATCCGAACATACTCAAATCATGAAAATGACTAGAATGAAAGAGCTGTACCACAAGCTCGCCAGTACCACCACAACACAAAGATGAGAACCCGTCTCACATCACAGGAACAGAACACACGAATCTAACCCGCAAGGTCATACCTACACATAACTTCTCCGCAATGTGCAACCCTATCCAAACACTGATCCACATGAAACACCTCAAGTCATTATGCTCAAATCGACAACCACGCGCAATTTGATGTCTAGAACCAAAAGCAAATAACTATAACCACGGAGAAGCAATTGACATAACATCACACAAACCCGAAAGGACATAACCGATACGCCATTCATCGAGCAATACCCAATACTCTTCTCGCTCGAATTCCACTACGAAACCCCAAAAGAACCGCACCACATGTGCCTATAACCAACAAATCATAGCACCTCGCAACACAGAAAAGTAACCCATAGATCACCTCAGAACACTAATAGTTCAATAACAACCGAATCAACACATCTCTCACCAATAGCAACTCAAGTCAACAAAACCGTCTCGATGCAGAACACACATCCATATAGGTCTACTAATGAACACCTTATCAAGGAGTTTCTGAAGCTGTTCCTTCAACTCCTTTAACCCCGCCGGTGCCATACGCTACGGTACCCGGCACTAAATCAATACCAAAATCAACAACCCCGTCCGGCGACATGCCCGACCACAAGAAACACATCCGAAAAGTCCCTTACCACTGGCACTGAATCAATGGTAGGAGTCTCTGTACTGACGTCCATCACGAAGGCCCATATAAGGAAGGCAATCCTTCCCAGCCATCTGCTGGGTCTTCGAAATATATAACCACCCTACTAAGAACATAATCCGTCGAACCTCGCCACTCAATCCGTGGCATTCCCGGCATAGCCAACATTGCCGCCTTAGCGCAATAGTCCAGAATAACACAACACGAAGACAACCAGTCTATACCCAATATCACATCCATAATCTAACATACCAAGCAACAAAGGATCGATTCAGGTCTCCAAACCTGCAATAGTTACCACATAAGACCGATATACGCGATCCACGACCACAACATAACCTGTATATGGGAACTCTCAGTCCCCAACTCCATATAGCACACGAATCTCTATATCCAATCCCAATTTCGCCGTCCGAATATACAACAAACCTCTAATACCCAATCATTCCACGGGAGGTACTCTTATAATTCTTCTGTGCCACCAAGCAAACTCGATTATTGGTAGTCGATCCAACAAGAGAATGCCGCAATACTAATGAAGTGTTATCAATCTCAATTACATTGCCCTTTTTCTGAATTATATACCCCCGTCAAGTTACACCAATTAGTAATGCCATTTCCTTAATCATCTGAAACTGCCTGCTACCTAAGAATTTTATGACCTTCCTTTCAGAACTGAACTGTGACCTTACACATACAAATCTCAATCCTACACAACATACCGCATACACCATACCATCCTAGGATAAACATGAGAACTTCATGTCCCTTCCGAGCCACAAGCAGCTACGTACTCAACTAGCCAAGAACTTTCCATTGATCCCATCTAGAAGAACATCACTACACATCCCATGCTCCTCACGCTCGTAGCAAATATACATCTCTAACCGTGGTAGAAACCATCAAGAACTCTTCGACTTCCCTTTGCACAAAACTAAAGCTGACATAACTGAATCCTTCTAACTCAACCAAGCTACGCAGGCCACTAAACCTAAGAGCATTGCCGTGAAACACCTGCAGAAACTTATTACCTCGTAAGCATCCAAAGAACTAATCATATTCTTACCATGCCGATCCGGCCTATTACCAAGTTATCCCGTCTATCCAATTTCCTTCTGATTTACCTTCAACTTGATACTCCTTCTTGCTATAACACCACAATTCCTCAACCTAGGGGTGTGCATTCGATTTATCGATTCGATTTTGACCCTTATCGATAATTACTTATCGATTATCGATTTGTACATATGCTTATCGTTATCGTTTCAATAAGGTTTCGATTTTTTCGATTTCGATTTATCGATTTTGGGGGCTTATCGATTCGGTTATCGATTACACCAATAAGAAAATTTGCGGGATTCCACGAAAAGTATATCGCTATAAACGCGCCTAACTAATATGGACAAAAAGAAGCTAAAATAAGACGAACACCATTTATAATATAAAAATTGTGTCAACAAGCACATGAAATAAAACTAAAGTAAGGGATCAAATGTATGCCACCAACACTCCAACGGTATAAAAAAAACAAAACAAAACAAAACACATCATCACGGCTAATTCTGTTTTCCATTAATTTGAACTTCATTCCCTTGATCTTTAAATATGATCATTCCTTAAATGTGGTAGAGGAAATAATAGGGTAAGGGACTTAGGGTAAAGGAAAGGGTATAGATTAGGAAAAATAATATTGTATAGCCGCTTTCAAAATAGTAGCGGAACATATATATATTCTGTATGTTATATTAATCTACACAAATAGGTAATTACTCATTTAACAAGTGTCTACAGTCTAAGGGTGTGCATTCGATTTACCAAATAGGTAAATGACGGGTAAATGAACAGATAAACACATAAAGGTTCGCCCCTCGGGCTATAACTCAACAACTCCGCCCCTCGGGCTATAATTCAACAACTCCGCCCCTCGGGCAATATCTCAGATCAATACCAACCCCTCGGGCAATCACATAAAACAATACCAGCCCCTCGGGCTATATCTCACATCACAATGGGTACCCGCGCTCACTGGGGATGTGCAGACTCCTGGAGGGGCCCCTTACGGCCCAAGCGCAATATCAAGCCATCTCGTGGCATAAACAGGCTCTCGGCCTCATATGTCACGACCCAAATTATCCATCGTCGGGAGTCGTGATGGCGCCTACTATTAGGAGCTAGGCAAGCTAATTAATTATTAACCTTTTAGGCAAACATCGACAATATTAAGGCAATGAGACATTTAATATAAAAGCGGAAGTTTTAAATATAAATAAACTAAAAACAAGTGCGAAAATTCAATTACAACCTCTACCCAAGACTAGAGTCACTAACTCACGAACATCTATAGAATGCTAAACACAAGGTCTGAATAAAAAACAATACTGTTTGTTCCGGTACAAGGATAACAAACGAATGACAAAGATAGAAGAGACTCCGGGCCATGCGGACGTTAGCAAGGCTACCTCAAAATCTCTGGACTGAATTCAGCTCCCAATCAACTACTGCTGTCCAAAAGCTGCTCCGGTTCCGTGATCTGTGCAAAAAGATGCACAGAGTGTAGCATCAGCACAACCGACCCCATGTGCTGGTAAGTGTCTAGCCTAACCTCGGCGAAGTAGTGACGCGGCTAGACCAGACTACCAGATAAACCTGTGCAGATATATATACAAGTACAACAACATAATAGCGGAAAGTAAACAATTAAAACTGGGAGGGGAACATGCTTATGGGGTAGCAGATAAAACAAATTATCAGGAATAATAGAAGAAACTATATCTGATTTCTTCTAACACAGAATAAGGGAAACAAACCACTTTCACTTGTTCAATGTTCTCTCGTTGCAGGCGTGCAACACGATCACATTTCCTCATATCACGTGGTAGGCGTACCACTCGCTCCCATTTCATAACATCACGTGGTAGACGTACCACTCGATCCCATTTCATAACATCACGTGGTAGGCGTACCACTCGATCCCATTTCATAACATCATGTGGTAGGCGTACCACTCGATCCCATTTCACAACATCACGTGGTAGGCGTACCACTCGATCCCATTTCATAACATCACATGGTAGGCGTACCACTCGCTCCATTTCATAATATCTCGTGGTCGGCGTGCCACACGATTCCATTTCTTTCAACACAATACACAAAATAATCCCGGCAAGGGAATAAGATAATATAATAAACTACCCCGGCAAGGGAACAAGATAATATAATAAACTATCCCGGCAAGGGAGATCCAGCTATAACCAAACTTATTCAATTTCTACTTAACACAATTAAATCAATACTCAGTCTCAACAATTACTGCCTCAGTGTTAAAGATTTCCAACCAAGTCCTCATAGACAACAATTAAGAATTCGATAATTTAGCAATTTAGGACTCACGGTCATGCTCGACACCGGTGTATAGATACTCGTCACCATGCCTATACACCATACTCGACAAATAGCAATTAGCAACTAAGACTCTACTCCTGTTCCCTCAAGCCAAAGTTAGACCAAACACTTACCTCGAATGCTCCAAACTCAACTCAAGCCTCTAGTATAGCTTTACCCCTCGAATTCACCACCAAACCGCTCGAATCTAGTCACATATTACTTGAATGTATCAACAAATGCTAATTGAATAATTTGGATGCATGAAAATGAATTTCCTAAAGTTTTACTCAAAATTCCCAAAACGCCCTCGGGCCCACGTGGTCAAAACCCGAGGTTCGAACCAAAACCCGGTTATCCATTCCCCCACGAGTTTATATCTATGATTTGTTTTGAAATCGGACCTCAAATTGAGGTCCAACTCCCCAATTTGAAGAAAACCTAGGTTCTACCCAAAATCCCCATTTTTACCCATGAAAATCCTTGATATTAAGATGAAAACATGATAAATGATGTAAATAATTGAAGGGATTAAGTAAAAATTGATTTACAAATGATTTGGGGAAGAAAGTTTTCTTGGAAAATCGCCTATGGAGTGTTTGAGTTGAAAGAATGAAGAAATGAGGGTTAAAATTCGTCTAAGTATGAAAAATTGCAGGCCTCAGATGTGGGAAATGCGAACATGGGTTCGCAATTGCGAACCCAACAGGCTTGGGAATTGCGAAAATAGTTTGGGAATTGCGAACCTGGGAATTGCGAAGAAAGTTTGGGAAATGTGAACAGGCTTGGGAATTGCGAAAAATGTTTGGGAAATACAAACCTGGGAATTGCGAAGAAAGTTTGGAAATGCGAACAATCCTGGTAATTGCGAAAAATGTTTGGGAAATGCAAAACCTGCAGGCCTGCAATTCCTTAAGTCCAAAATTTCACCCCGTGGCCTATCCAAAACTCACCCGAGCCCTCGGGGCTCCAAACCAAATATGCACACAACCTCAGAAACATCCTACGGACTTACTCGTGCGATCAAATCGCCAAAATAACATCATATACATAGAATCAAGCCTCAAATCACATGATTTCTTCCAACTTTTCATAAAACACAAATTTTCCATTTTTAAGTCCGAAACACGTCAAATGACGTCCGTTTTCAACCAAATTTTACAGAAAGCGCTTAAATCACATATAAGACTTGTACCGGGCGTCGGAACCAAAATACGAGCCCGATACCATAGTCTTTCTGATCAAATTTCCTTTCCATTTTCCTTAATTAATTTCATAAAACAATTTCACACAAAAATTTATTTCTCGGGCTTGGGACCTCGGAATTCGATTCCGGGCATACGTCCAAGTCCCATATTTTCCTGCGGACCCTTCGGAACCGTCAAATCACGGGTCCGGGTCCATTTACCCAAAATGTTGACCAAAGTCAACTTTAATCATATTAAGATCAAAATTCATCAATTTTTACAGCGAATTCATATTTAAGTTTTTCGGCTACGCGCCCGGACTACGCACGCAAATCGAGGCGACTAAAAGTGAGGTTTTCAAGGTCTCAGAAGCGCGGAAAGGAGAGAAAACAGGTGATGACCCTTTGGGTCGTCACATTCTCCACCTCTAAAACAACCGTTCGTCCTCGAACGGACAAAAGAAAGAAGTACCTGAGTCGGAAAATAGATGAGGATAACGGCTCCGCATATCAGACTCGGACTCTCTGGTCGATGCCTCAGGAGGCTGATCTCTCCACTGAACACGCACTGAAGGAAAACTCTTCGACCTCAAGTGTCGAACCTGCCGGTCTAGAATAGCTACCGGCTCCTCCTCATAAGACAGATCCTTGTCCAACTGGACAGTGCTGAAATCTAACACGTGGGCTGGATCGCCGTGATACCTCCGAAGCATGGACACATGAAACACTGGATGCACGACTGACAAGCTAGGCGGCAAGGCACTACACCCCGTGAAGGGATATAATAATAAGGGAGTTATTTCCAACTTGAAGTGACAATCGAAACGGGATTATTTAATTAAAAATCAGAGTCGCCACTTGGGAGATTAATGGTGTCCCAAGTCACCGGTTAAATCCCGATCCGAGGAAATTATGACTATGTTAACAGTCCGCGAACCAGAACTCCGAGTAAGGAATTCTGTTAACCCAGGAGAAGGTGTTAGGCATTCCCGGATTCCGTGGTTCTAGCACGGTCGCTCAACTGTTGTATTTGCTTTTATCTGATTTTTTTTAAACATATACTAACCTATGTGCCTTTTATTTTAACCGCTTTTATTTTATGTCTTTTTAATAAGAATTGCAACGTCGTGAAAATGTGTCTCGAACCACGTTACACCAGTGCGCCCGTGGCTTTTGACGCATTCCGACTCCGTTGAGATTTAGATTTGGGTCACATAAATGTGCACCCGCATTAAGGAAGGTAATATTATTAAAATACGCACCTAAAGCAACTACGCTTTTATTATCTTTGGGGAAAACCGTGAAATTCGCTAAACGGTTCACCCGAATTCTAAGTATTTTATAACATCTATTGAGGGCCCCGTAGTTTATCCATCTGGTTTAACGAGGCTCGTCTCATTTTTTATTTAAGGGCTAATCCTAAATTAACTATGATTTTTATTGAATTTGTCTCAAAAGAAAACAACTGGTTAATTCACATTTATAAATCTGGGCCTCAAATTCAAATTCAATTTCAAACAAAAGGGAAAGACCCTTTAGCTCGAACTTGTTACCTAATTCAAAGCCCAATTTTATATTTGTGAAGCAACTTCTATATTTCTAATATAATTTTTTAAAGGTTTTAGGCCTGGGCCCAAGAGCAACAATAGAAGCCCTGCGCTGGGCCAGCTCTCAAGGTAACCCAGCAGTATTTGTATGCTTCATGGGCCAAACTTTTAAGGCCCAATATTTCAATCCAGCAGCATTTGTATGCTGCATAGGCCTGACCGTTTCTGCTGGGTCAGCGTTTGAGCCCAGTATTTCAATCCAGCCACTGTGAACCCAAAGCCCCATTGATTATCAAAGAAATGAAGAGGGAGGGCTGGATGATCAATTTTACTCAATTAACTTATAAATCCTCTTACTCCTGTTAACACTTAAGTCCAGCAATGAACCTTGCAATAATGTAATGTCTAACACTTAAGAGTACTTTAAGACCAACACATTATTTTATAGCAGCTTTAACAGGCTAGTATATTCCAATATTGTTAACTGCTTTTGACTCCTATTTTTAAAGTAATATGGCAAAATGGAAAGCAGCACCAATTTACATCGAACCCAACACCACTAGATATGAATTTCAGGCTATTCACGATTGAACTCAAACTAATTCACAGTCCTTTACAAAAGGAGTCTAATAATCCTACCTAGCACAGTCTTAAAATCAATAGTCCAAAGGCTTACAGTTCAATTGAAACGAATCCAAGTAGTCCTAATTAACATAAATCAGTAATGAACCTACAGCTACATGTTGAACTAATAATGAAAGCAAAACAGAGTTGTATGGTAGAGAAACTTCATCATTTGGATTTCACAAGTGTCAGGTACATTGAGTGAAACTTCATGCTATTAGAGATAACAAGGGTACCTGGAATTGGAGCAAAGCAGAAGAAAGGAATCAGCATCAGAAATGAGAAGCAGCAGTAATGCAAAATCAAACTCGAAGCCCAGGAGTGTTTCGAAAATCAAACGGGGTAGACCAAATAATCCCAGTAATACCGAAATACTTTAGACACCCAATTAGCTATCTCAAATCCACTTGAATTGACCCGTAACAATCTCAACGAACCAAAAATTATCCAAAGTCAAACAATCCAACTTGAAAATTACTCTAGAATCAAACTAATGGACCTCTGAAACTCAAAACTAGAAGAATAGATCTCAACAATCAGAATTCAAACTAACTCGAATTATCTGGTGGAATAGTAATGTATTTTTTTTTTTGGATTTTTCATCGATTATCTACTGTTTTTGGATTTTGCAAGCTTAAATTTTAAAATCAGGCCTGAAATTCAAGAGGGAGCTTTTGGGGGAACTTTTGGAGGCTCCAAACTTGTGAATCAAGGCAAATGAATGCCTATTTATAGGTGAACTTAGGGTCCAATTTCAGATTTTCCCTTTACCCATTAGTCCCTGTTTTAATTCTCTTTTTTATCCTTTATTTTCTGACTTGTCACACAAGTAACTACCCTAAGTTTACTGCAATCTGCACTATAGTCCATCCTAGAAGGTTCTATGCCCATTACAATTCCTATTCTATCCTTACTTTACTTCA
>NC_031994.1:47141105-47220162 GCF_001879085.1 Nicotiana attenuata | reverse complement strand
TGTTAGTTTGAGACTATTTGGCATACTTTGGGTCTTGGCCGGAAAATATTCAGACTGAGATTCGACCAATTTGAGGCAGATTCGAGAAAAACCAACCGGGGATTTGGATAGGGGGAGGGGAAAGGGACCTAGGGTGTTAATTTAGACCGGTTTGGGAGAAGTGGTGTCATGGCCGGAAAAGTTTAGATGGAATATTCGACGAGATTGGCTATGATTCGAGGGGAGCTGAGGGCATGGTTGGAAAGAGGGGAGAACAATGGTTCTAGGGTGTAATTTTGGTGGTCATCGGAGCATCGCCGCCAGCGGCGGCGATTTCCGGCCGGCGGCGCTAGGGCGGAAGACGGTGGTGGACGGTGGCGTTACAGGGAGTACGAGGAAGATGGATCGTGTTTTGGTTTTTTGTATAATTTTCGGAAAGTTTTATTTAAATTTGAGAATCAATCGTGGCCATTGGATTTGGGGGAATGGACGGTCGTGATTAAATGACGTCAAAACGACGTCGTTTTGAGTATGGGGCAATTGGACCGGGCAGGGCGTTTGGGCCAGTGGCTCTTTGGGCTGGGGGATTTTCCTTTGGGCCAGAATAATCAGCCCAGTTCGGGCATAAGACCACCTTCTCTTTTTTTTTTAATTTCCTCTTTATTCAATTTATTTTTATTTTGTATTTTCTTTTATTTATTTTTTCTGATTTTATTAAATGCTAACCATTATATTTCCTAATTTCCAGTTATAGTAATTCCTGATTTAAATGCAACCTAATACAAATTTAAACTAAAAAATGCCAAAAAATGTTATTTTTGCTATTTTCCTCCTATTTTGTTCTAAAACGAATTAATACTAATTAATACTAAAAATGTAAAATTAAATCCCTAAATGCAAATGCATATTTTTTGTATTTTCATATGAATTATCATGCAACCAATTAACACGAAATTTCAACAAAATTCACAAACAATTGTAAAAATAAAAAAGAAATCATTTTATTTGAAACTTTTGGAATAATTTGCTTAGGGCAAAAATCACGTGCTCACAGTTGTTTTTGACAAAGGTGCTTAGGCAAATGGGCTTTGGAGAAATGTTCATTGACATGATATTCATATTAGTGTCCAATAACTGGTACTCAGTTCTTTTGAATGGACATGCCAATGGTTTCTTCAAGTTTTCAAGGGGGAGTTAAACAAGGAGATCCTCCTTATTCATTATAGCAGCTCAAGTGCTCGGGAGAGCATTAGATGCTTTGTTTGATGATCCAGACTTCATAGGTTTTGGTATGTCAAAGTGGAGCAATAATATAAATTACCTTTCCTATGCAGATGATACTATCATTTTCTACTCATCTCACTTTGGGGCAGAGTATGAGGCAGCTTCAGGACAGAAAATCAATAAAGAAAAGTCTTCCTTTTACATGCATGAGGGTGCACCTACAGATGAAATAAACACTAACCATCTGATCACAGAGTTTGAAAGGCACTCTTTTCCCTTTACATATTTGGGATGTCCTATTTTCTATAGTAGGAGACAGAAAGATATCTATAAGAACATCTTATTCAAAGTACAGGAGAGGCTAGCATCATGGAAAGGAAAGTTATTATTAATTGGAGGTAGGGCAGTACTGATCTCTCATGTGTTAGAAAGCATGCCAATATACCTATTGTCGGTTATGAATCCACCAACATATGTGATTAACCAATTTCATAAGATGTTTGCTAGATTTTTCTGGAGCAATTCAGGTAATGGTAGGACAAGACACTGGGCTTCATGGGAAACTTATGTCTACCAAAAACAGAAGGAGGACTTAGTTTCAAATCCATACATGAGGTGTCTAAGGCATTGTTTGCCAAGCTTTGGTGGAATTATAGAACCAAAGACTCATTATGATCTACTTTTATTAGAAATGAGTACTGGAAGAAGATCAATGAGGTGCTAGTACCATGGAGAGTAGGATCCCATGTTTGGAGAAAAATGCTACAAATGAGGGACGAGGTTGAGCATCAAGTGTGGTGGCAATTGAAGAAAGGAAACTCCTATTTCTGGTACGACAATTGGACTGGACTTGGAGCTCTTTATCATATTACAGGCCCTGACCATTAGTGTGATGAATCTGTAAGGTATGTTCATGACATGATGGACAGATGGGTATGGAATGAAGTGCTACTGATGGACTTACTACCAGAGGAGTTAGCTATTCATATTCTGGGGTCAATCACTCCACCCACAGATTACTCTATGAAAGGTAAGCCTTGGTGGAAGCTGCCTACAAAAGGAAAATTTATAGTGAAATCTACATGGCAATATATGAGGAAGAGAAGAGAAGAAAGAAAACTGTACAAATTCTTTTGGGTACAGGGCCTACCTTTTAAGATAAATTTTTTTTTATGTGGAGACTGTGGAAGGCAAAGTTACCATTGGATGACTGGTTCCAAAGGCTCGGGTGCTTTACAACATCAAGGTGTTGGTGCTGTACAAATCCTAAAGAAGAGATAATGCCTTATGTATTTCTAAAATCTCCAGCTGCAAGATTTATTTGGAACTTCTTTGGTGCACCCGCAGGAATCAAAATAGAAGGGAAATAACTGGTGCAACTGATAAATGAATGGTGGAGCAAACCCGTTAATGCAATTCTGAAACCAGTGTATCAAGCTATACCAAGCTTGATTATTTGGCACTTGTGGAAGAAAAGAAATTCTGGAAAGCATGGAAAGAATGTGTATGTTAATAGGTTAATATTCCAGATTTCAACCTCAATTCAAATGATGCTAAAGGTGAGAAGACCAGGCTTTAAAGGCGTGACCACAAACTGGAAAGATCTACATGAGAACTTAGCACATCATATTCCAAAATTGAGATATACTAAGGCACTGTGGCAACTACCTAATGTGGGTTGGATTAAATGCAATAGGGATGGAGCATGTGCGGTAACAATGGAGGATCTTCATATGGGTTTTGTATAAGGGATGGCATAGGAGATCTTATTTATGCTCAGGCAGATGCAATTGAAGATGCAACAAATAATGCTGCTAACAAGGACTACAATGATACCAAGAAAAGCTGGGAGGTATGGAGAAGCACACGACATCAGGAGCCTGTTGCAACACAGCACTCATCCCAGGATGCTGAAGCTCCAGAACTGGAATACAATAGGATCAGGTGTTGCTGCTGCACATGTTTGGTACAACCAATGGCAGACCAAGATACAATATATAATTATCATAGGCCTATTATGCATACAAGCACATTTGCTGGAAATATTAGGCTTCACTGCAGATAAGTGACGAGTAGTCCCTTTGCTGCCGGGATGCCTGTCCAAGCACAGGATTGGACGAAGTTGATTGGAAATTCATGTTAAGCACTAGGTATTTTGGAGGGCGATTGACTCTATGTTTTGGCCAAATCTATTAGGGTGGTATTAGTATCTTTGATACTCATTCCCTATAGGTGCAACCACTACTTAGGCCAATCCATTAGCACTCTCAATAAGGAAAAGAGAAGGCTACACATTAGCCTTAGCAACCTGACTCACTCCCAGGTATATTGTGTAGAATGCTTCGCGTGTAAATTGTCTCAAAGGCAGCCAGTGTCAACCTCAAATCTCATTTGTAGACATCATATGGAGTTTCCTGATGATCAAGACATTAAGTGCAAGTGCTCAGAATCACACGCAAAGAAGACCAGTTTTTCAAAAAGATTTTGCAAGTTATGCTCAAATGGGCCGTCTCAAAGCTTATAGCTTTTAGCTCTCTTTGTACTATCAAAGGACTGTCATATACAGAACTTTGATAATAGGTGTTGATACCCAATTTTTTCCTCATATTTTTTAATTGCATATAAATACATTCAAAATAGTATATGTGCATCATCATTTAGTTTATAAACCTATACAACATTTTCAATAATTTTCCGTAATTTTTAGAGCTTTAAATTGATTTTTTTTGCATTTTAATTACTTGAATAATTATTAATTATTCCTTCAAATTATTTTGTGATGAATTAATCATTCAATTACTTTTGTGCATCCTCATATATGTTTCATAATATTTTTACTTTATTTCGTATAATTATGTTAGCATTTTTAAGATATTTATCTAATTTTGGAGTAATAGCCTATATTCATGTATAATTGCTTTTTATCTATACTACTTGTGTCAAAATAGCCTACTATATTTTTAAAATGTTAAATTATTATTGTTAATCATTGTATTGCATAAATAATATTTTTATTTATTTATTTATTAAAGCATTTTTATAAATTATTTTGTTAAATTTTGTGTATTTAAATAATAGCCCATTTTTAAAAATCAAATTCGGACCTAAAACTACGAAAAATCACCCAATACACCATCCCAGTAACCCAGCCCAAACCAAGCGACCACTAACCCAAAAAACCCCGTCGGTACCCGTTTCTTTAACCCGCCCCAGTCCCGTTTTAGAATCCTGGCCGTTGATCTTGGAGATCAACGGCCTACAATTAACCTACCCTTTTATTACCTAACCTCAACCCCTAATTCCCCATTCCCTCTTCACCCGCCGCCATTGAACTCTCTCAACCTCCCCTTCTCTCTCTGTCAAACCCTAGCCGCCGTGACCCCTAATCCTCTCCTATTCCGGCTCAAACATGGAATCAATCCATGATCTACTTACCTATTTTGTGATACTCTATCATTATACGCATGTTTTTGGCATCACTTAGTTCTTGCCCTATTTTTGGCAAGAAACCTCTAAAGAACGGGCCGATTTACTTTGATTCTATGAGGATTTGGACAATCTCTCGTCTCTATACATGTTATATTGAATGGTCTTTGCGTTTTGGTCCGATTCAAGGCGTTACTCTCAACTAGGGTTTGAGATTTTCCCTTATTCTTTACTGATTTCTAATTGATACTCTTCCCTTTGTTGTGATTGACTGATATTTTTCTTATTTTTTTGCTTCACTCGCTGTATTTTTCCTATTTTCAATTTTATTTACCTTAAAACGAACTCTAATTGATTTTCATATGCTATTTTCCTTATTCTCTGTTGAACTTTTTGTATTTCCTTATTTTGAGTACTACTTGATTCTCGCATGTCCCTGTTTGTCCATTTTTTAAATCACTGAACTTCCTTATTCTATGTGTTAGATGCCCTAAAATTGATTCTGATTGATTCTAGTATATCTTTCCCTATTTGTGTTTGAATAATTTGTTTCCATATTTACTTGTTTAGTTTCTACTATATAAACCCCTCTTAGAAGAGATTTTGAGAGCCCGAACTCTGACTATTGTTTCCCACTACTCTCTCATTCACTCACTGTTACTTTCAAACTCGCTGAAACTATTGAATAACCTTCTCCGGTGTAAGCATTGCTCGGAGCCCATTCTCTAGGCCCTTGTGAACTCTGAAGCATCGGAGATTTGGGGTTTTTGCTTCTACACTATGCACTCTTTTAATCTTGCTACTGGTTAGTGTTTAAATTCTTTCCTGCATATGTATCTGAACTTTGATTCAACTGTGATGGTGTTCAACTTTGATGTCATTCTGTGACACATGAGAATAGTCTACTGTAATTTGCATTCTGTGATCTCTCACCTCTAGACCCTGTAGCATCTTACTTGTTAATTTTGGGGCTCCAATATTGTGGCTGTATGAGTTTCTGCATATTGTGATTAACTAATGCTCTCTATGATATCTGATCCTATTTGTATTATACTGGTGATCCTGAGTTTGGTATACTCTGATCCTCTAAGTTCTAAATTGGTTGCATCACTTGGTTTTATTAGTCTAATGCCTTGCCTGTTAACTTTACAGTCCTAGATTCTTTGTCTTTTGTCATATGTTACCCTGCCAATATGCTAGTTTATGTTCATTATGTGATTATCCTGTAAGTTTGCAAATGCTTTTTCAAAACCTATTACTTTAGTATTATTTTCACTAGTTGTTTTCTGTCATGAGTTTAATTCTGGGGCTAGCTGAAAGCCAAAGCCCTTCCCCCTAAGTCTCCTCTATCAACCGCCCTAGTGTGAGCACTGCCCTGGGTTCTTGAAGCCCTTGGGAACTCTGACGCACTAGGGTCCAAGGTTCTTTGCCACTTTTCCTAATTGCTCAATTGTGCACCCTTTTCCACCTACTGGACAAGCCAATGGGCTTGTGTAAATGGTTGTCTTTCTGGGACTGTTGATCAGCTCTGGCTACTGGGTTTTTGGCTATTCTGTGTGTAAATGAAGATCATTTTCTAGGTTTAATTGGCTATGACTTCTGGGCTATGTTGAAGCCTGTTGGATATGATGTTGAAGGCCCAGCAAGGCTGGGTATTTAGTTATGTATTTAGGCCTGCTATAAGCCCGTCTATTACCATGTAATATTACTATTTTACTTGTTAATCAGGGTCTGTAATAATACTTTGTATAAACAATTGGGGTGTTAGTGAAAAGGGAATGGGTAGAATTCTAAATCCACATATCATGGTTAGATAACATGCCTTTAGGAGTTGCCAATGTGTTTACCATACATGTTGTTCGATTGCATGAGCCCTATAGAAATCATGATATTAGGATAAGCACACACACCCTACTTGTTTACTATTCAGACGCTATGTCTACTGTTGCGTGGTTATAGACAGCATGAAGTGATCACTTTGCATGACTACTCAGTTATTCACTAGAAAGCATGCCTGTAGGATGTATAATATCGGCTTTGTCAACTTAGAAACCATGCCTATAAGGAATCACACACTTCACTCAACTTGCCTAATACCTGCACATTATTCAAAAGCATGATCGTTGGACTAAATAGTTTACTTGCTCTTATGTCTACTTCTGTCCGACTATAAGATATCATGCCTATAGGGAATGAATGCTAATAACACCCCTTTCAATCTGCACCGCGCTCGATAGATATCATGCCTATAGGATTTCAATTACTTAAATTCGCTGTTGCATCACAATTTCCATCTAGAAAGCATGCCTATAGGAGCTAAATATGTATAAAATCATCTCAAACTGTAAACCTCTAAAAAGCATACCTATAGGAGCTAAATATGTATAAAATCAGCTAAACTGTCAACCTCTAGAAAGCATGCCTATAGGAGCTAAATATGTATAAAATCAGCTCAATCTGTCAACCTTTAAAAAGCATTCCTATAGGAGCAAATTAAGTAATTCTAAATATCTCATGGTTATCGCTGTCAACTACTGCACCTAGATATCATGTCTATATGTTTGAACACTTATAATCTATAATTTTGGTAATTAGTACGCAATACCAGATTCCCACAAATATATAGTTATTGGGAAAACATGCTTCTAAAATAGCACCTCGTATATGAAACTACCTGCGTGTTTGAATTCCAAGGACACATGGAAACCATGCCTATAGGGCTTAATAATTTTAACTCGCCTCAATTCTGAAACTGTCAAACGCCTAATTTGTTTGCATGCATTTGTTTGTTTGTGTGTGGAGGCTAACTTGAGCCCTTAATTGCCTTTACATGAAGTCCAACTTATTTTTTTGTATGTCGCCTAGTTTTATCGTTTTTGAGCAGCCTAAGTAGAGTCTAGAACTACCCAAATAGAGGTCCAAAGCCTCCTGGACCGTAGGCATGGGACGCTTAGGTAACAACTTAAAGATAGTAATCGGGTAGCAGCAGATGATAGTCTGTGCCCGCTGAATAATACGAGTAACACCCCATCTAGAGGGAGTTACGAAGTATTATTTATGTTGCACGGGGTGATCCTTTATGCTAAAAAACTTAGGACCCCCCCTCTTATTTTCTTTCTTTTTCTATTAGAATCAAAATAGTTGTACCCTTTGTTCCAAATCTGTTTATAATAAACTTCTTAAATTTTTTGTGCTTTCTCTTCATTTATTTGATCACATAGACTAATTCATATAATTCGAGTTCGGCCGGGAACCACAGTTGTGGACCTCGAAGAGTGCCTAACACCTTCTCTTCGAGGTAATTTCGAGCCCTTACTGATCTTTGGTGATGCAAACTAGTCAAACAGAGTTATTTGCAAATAGGTGCCCTAACGCACCTTAAACCCGTTAGGTGGCGAGTCTCTCTTTTAACACCTTCCTTAAAAGAGTTGTCACGTGTTGAAACCCGATTTTGCGAGAAAAGGGGGCCCGACAGCATGGCGACTCTGCTGGGGATTTTTAGGCACTTACCATAAGTGAACTTGGTCTATATGAATTAGTCTTCTCTGATAAACATGTCTTTATTACTTTTTACATGAATATCCCGCTCCCCTTTCCCTTTTATTGTTACATGTACACCCTTTTCCCCTTTTCCCTTTATTTGAATTCGCATGCAAATATCTACGCTCAATTTGGTCATAGCATGCGCTTTCCTTTAAACATTTTTAGAATTGCTACATCATGTATTTCCCCACCCTCACTCCCTTGTCAGCTTTATTACGATTTCCACATTGCGCGAACTAACTTCTTCCTT
Source organism: Nicotiana attenuata (assembly GCF_001879085.1). Classification (NCBI taxonomy): domain Eukaryota; kingdom Viridiplantae; phylum Streptophyta; class Magnoliopsida; order Solanales; family Solanaceae; genus Nicotiana; species Nicotiana attenuata. The sequence continues at coordinate 47,211,740 of NC_031994.1, read as the reverse complement.
GTTTTCTTTCTTTTTATGTTTTTAAGTTTCATTCAATACTGTGTTTACTGTTTTCATCATGCAAAATATTTGACAACGTGTTGTTTTATCTTTGCATAAAGCATGCTCCACATCATATTCCATTCGTGCGTAATTAATATTATAGCGGCACTTGATGAGTGTCCGTGCTCTTCCTAAATCACCCTTTAAATTTGGAAAGGCTTATTTGCGGTAAAACTAGTCGATCAGCGGTGCAGTCGACGGTTCTGTGCCTTATCCTCTCAAGTTGTCCGCTTGAGGGTACCGGTCTAGACTCTTCTAGAAACCCCACTCTAATATTAACTGTGCATGCATCATGTCCAAACCAAGTATAGGTTAGAACGTAGTCCGCGTAATAACTCGCTAAGTCAAGCCTTGTCCAAAGTCTGCCGAGATTTCCATAATCCCAATGGACACAATCACGATCTGTGCATTATTTGAAGAAAACGTGCCAATATGTTGATCATTAACGTGTAAATAGCCAAATCCGGAGGGGGAAAAGGCTAACTCTATTTGTTTTGCAGAAATGAGGCACGAAGTACCCAGGTTCGGCATGGTTCGAAATATCCCACCTTTGCTGCTAGATTGGTGGGAAAATCTCTCGCCAAGTGACAAAAACCATGTGAAGAGAGTCCTCGGGAATTTACCCTCTATCTTAGACAATCAGCCAAACAATGCATTAATCGAGGCCACAACCATGCTCTGGGATGAGAAGAGGGCCGTTTTCCGTTTTGGTGACATAGAAATGACTCCCCTTTTAGAAGAAATAGGAGGTTTCGCTGGGCTCCCATGTGACAGCCCTGGTTTTTTGGTACCGAAAAACCGCACTCCTCGAGGTTTCTTGAAATAATGGGTTTCAGGAAAAATGATGATTTAGTCTGTTTGAAGAAGTCTTACATATCATTCGATTTCCTCTATAAACGTTATGGGCACAGCAAGTCATACCGCCTTTACCATGATGAATTTGCCATCACTTCTTTGGGCTGGACTCACCGCTGAGGTTTTGTATTCATTGTCTATTTTCTGGGGATGCTGGTATTTCCGATACAAGGAGAAAGGATCCACACTCGCCTAGCTACAGTCACTAAGGCTTTAATGGAGGGGATTGAGGGGCAAACTTACACTTTTGTCCCTATGATTCTGGACGATATGTACCGGGCTTTAGACCGTTGCAAAAAGGGGCATAGGTATTTCGAGGGTTGCAATCTGTTGTTGCGAGTATGGTTATTAGAACACCTTCAGAGAGGAGAATACCATCAAGAACTTCCGCGACGACCATGGAATGACCACATAGCCTATCACCATCCGAAGAGAATGACTTTTATCCCAAATAGATTGCGCAATCGGAGAATGCTGTAAGCTGGGCACATTTCTTTAGCAATTTGACTAATGACGAGGTACATTGGATGTTCGAGTGGTTCCCTAGCAGTGAATTCATCATCAGGTCCAGAGATACTCCTCATCTAGTGCTAATCGGATTGAGGGGAATCTATCCTTATGCTCCTATCAGGGTTATGAGGCAAGCTGGGAGAAAGCAGGTTATACCACGAGTTTCCAAAATGGTTCAATACAAAGCAGACTTCTAGGCAAATGCCATTCCATTCAAGTTTGAGGCACAACACATGTGACATCAAAAGATCATTGTGGAGAAAGATACCATCGAGCTAGATCGGTATCATGCCGGCCATGTGCATTTCTATCCATCATGGTTGGTAGATGATATAGCAGGGGATGTCAAGCCAGGGATTAATTTAAAGAATAGGGTTGTAAATGACCTGCTGAAGCACAAGTCAAATATAGGATGTTGCATAAAAGGGTCTTCACGTCTGAAGCCAGTCATTTGGAACAACATAAAGTGGAGTCAACAGAGAGGTTGGAGTATTTGTAGCAGGGGTTGATGGAGCTTGAGGGGAAAATGAGAAAGAGGGTTGCAGGTTGTTAAAACATGGATGGCAATGAAGGAGGGCTCCTAGCAAGGGCATTCTGATATTGGACATGCGCGACCTGGGGAATCTGATCGATAGAGCAAAGAAGGCCAAGCTTGGAGAAGGTCCCTCTGGGACCAAATAGATTAGGAATGATGTTTTACTTGCTTTCTAGACTCGTTTTAGACTTTGGTTGTAATAAGGCAAATGCCATTGGTGACTCTATATAATTATTGTCGTTTTAGTAGAGATTTGGTTTATTTATCATATTAATGAAATGACGCAGTTATTGGCATCGATTTTCTCCAAATCACCACCATCCGACTATGTATCCACAAACCACCACCTACCACACTCCTCAAAATGCACCAGAACCTACCCCTGATCCCCAAACTCAACCAACGACCACCACTATGCCCAAATTCCTGGAGTCCATCAAAGCAACCCTATATATGTGGAAACCTTACCCCACACTCCACAACAAACCCTATACATACCTGAATCCGAGAATGATCTTCTCATCAAGAACATGGCGGAAGAACTCAAGAAACTTACTAGTCGAGTCCAAGGTGTTGAAGGTGGTAAAGGCATCGAAGGTTTGAATTATGAGGATTTGTGTATTCAGCCGAACGTAGAACTACCAGACGGTTACAAACCTCCTATGTTCGAAATGTTCGACGGGACAGGTGATCCAAAGGTACACTTGAGAACATATTGTGACAAGCTCGTAGGGGTTGGTAAAGATGAAAGAATCTGCATGAAGCTGTTCATGAGGAGCCTCGCTGGAGACGCCCTATCCTGGTACATCACTCAAAACCCGAAGAAATGGGTTAATTGGGTAAGCATGGCATCGGATTTTATGGATCGGTTCAGGTTCAATACAGAAAATGCGCCAGAGGTGTTCTACATTCAGAATCTTAAGAAGAAGCCCACTGAAACTTTTCGCGAATATGCTACTCGATGGAGATCAGAAGCTGCAAAAGTAAGGCCGGCACTGGAAGGAGAACAGATGAATAAGTTCTTCGTCAGAGCTCAAGATTCACAATACTATGAAAGGTTGATGGTTATTGAAAACAATAAGTTCTCCGATATCATCAAACTGGGAGAAAGAATAGAGGAAGGAATTAAAAGTGGAATGGTGACAAATTTTGAGGCACTACAGGCTACAAACAAAGCCTTGCAGTCGGGAGGTATCTCTAAGAAGAAAGAAGTTGGTGCAGTGATGGTAGCCCAAGATCCAAAGTCTCCTCTTACATACCAAACACCTCTACCCACATATCAGCCTTCACCCCCTAGATACCAGCAACCTGCTGCCACCTACCATACTTATAACACTCAACCAGCATACTACCACTCACCACCAGCCCGCCAAAACTACCAAAAACCCAGACCAAATTTCGACCGTAGACCACCCAGACAATACACCCCTATTGCTGAACCCATCGATTAGTTGTATGACAGACTGAGGCTACCAGTTATGTCACTCCTATTCCCACCATTGCCATGGAAAACTCCTCCCAGTGGGTTAATCCAAATAAGACATGTGCCTATCACTCGGGCATGAAGGGTCATACTATTTATGAACGTCGCACTTTGAAGGATACGATCCAGATGCTGATTGACACCAAGGTTATACAAGCAAAAGAGGCTGCACCTAATGTCCGCAACAATCCTCTCCAGGGTCATAGGGGTGAGGGGTAAATGTGATCGAAACTGATGAAGAATGGGATCCGGAGGGACCAATTGGAGTCATTCGTGAAGGGGATGAACCTAAAATACCTCCAGTCACTCTCACACCTATTATAGTGCAGATTCAGTCACCGATTGAGGTTGAAATATCCACGCCAACTACATTTGAGGTTAAGGCAACAACGCCCTCAGCTGCACCAACCCTGTTTGAAGTGGAAGTAACCATACCCTTCACTGTGGCAGTAGCACCTAACCCCTCTTATCACTCTAAAGCTATACCCTGAGACTATGCTTCAGAGGCGAGAAAGAAAGGTAAGGGGAAGATGGAAGAAACCGATGTAGCACAAGGTATGACCAGGACCGGTAGGGTTTACACGCCCGAGCATTTGGGAGGAACAAGTAAAGAAGCCGCTCCCAAGCAGCCTATCATTGAAACTGGCCCAGAAGATCTGTGGAGAACGGTGCAAGCAAGGGAGTGTTTTGTGGTTGATCATTTGAACAAAACCCCTGCTCAGATATCCATTCTATCGCTACTACAGAATTCTGAGGCGCATAATGCATTGATGAAAGTGTTGAACAAAGCCATGTACCCAATATATCACTAGTGGAGAAATGGCTGATATGGCAGGGAAAGTATTGGAAAGCCACAAGATCACTTTTCACGAAGACGAACTGCCGCCCGAAGGACCGAGTCACAATAGGGCACTGCATATCACCGTATAGTTTGAGGACAAATTCATTGCCAGAGTCCTAATAGATGGGGGTTCGAGTCTCAACATTTGTCCGTTGACTACTTTGAAGAGGTTGGGTAAAGGTTTGCATGAAATACGAGCAGGAAATATGAACGTGAAAGCATTTGATGGGTCCCAAAGGGCCACAACTGGGGAGATCAACGTGTGTTTGCAGATAGGCCCGACTTGGTTTGACGTTGAATTTCAAGTATTAGATATATCCGCCACATACAATTTGCTGTTGGGACGACCTTGGATACATGCTGCTGGGGCCGTAGCCTCCACTCTACACCAGGCCGTAAAGTTTGAATGGAACCATCAGGAAGTAATCATCCACGGGGACGGCCGTAATCCCATTTATACCAATAAAACTGTTCCGGTTGTCGAAAATAGAAGGAAGTTAGGTGGAGAAATGTACCATCGCATCGAGCGCGTTAATGCAATTGAGAAAGACAAATGGTGGAGTAATAAGATTGAAAGCATATTGTCATGGACAGGGGATGAACCCGACAAGGGTCTCGGCAAGAATCTCCAGGGGATCACCAAACCGATATAGCTAATGCATCACAGCACAACTTTTGGGCTTGGGTATGAATACACCTGGCACCAGTATCAAAATTGGACGCCACCATGGCGTGGTCTTTATTACCCTTTTGAACATCCGATACCACATCTGCACCAGACATTTCAATAGACTGACATGATATGGGGATCTGAAGAAGATGAGGCTTTGGCTGGCCTGAGGAATCTATTCCTGGACGATGAAGACATGGATTGCAATGAGATAGTTGAGGAGGAGGAGGAGGAGGAGGAAGACCTTACAATTCAGACCGTGGGAAAAGGAGCTGTTCTCAAGAACTGGACTGCTGCACCGTCCCGGGCCCGTCAAGTTCCTAGGTAGCCTGGCAATTAGCATGATCTATTTTTGAAAGCAATTTTCAGCATTTAAGACATTTTTGGTATTTTGTTTTGTTTTGAAATAATTGCTCGAGTCATCGAGCCGTACTTGTTTTAATGTTTTCAAGATTTATTTAATGCATTGCTATTTTAGTATTTATTATTATCCTTTACATTTTCTCTCTACAACATTATTATTACTTATCCTGATGAACCAACAACTGTGACATGTAATGAGACAACGCAACATAAGGATAGTGATTCAGAGGAAATAGAAGAAGTAGATGTAATACCTGAGGAAATTTTCAGAGAAGTGGAATTTTTTTAGAACAAGACTAAGTCCAATTTAGACGAAACCGAGATAGTCAATTTGGGAGATTCTGAAATAGTCAAAGAAACTCGCATAAGTTTCACCTGTCATCATCAGAGAAAGAAGAGTACACCCGTTTCCTGAAGGAGTATTAAGATATTTTTGCGTGGTCCTTGTTACACCCCATAATTTTTTTTTGTACGTGAAAGTACGCCATAATTAAATTGATGAAAGCTCAGAAAATGAGATGTTACATCCCGCATTTTTATACGTTAAAGTTTCATCGTAAGTTAATGACTTAAGCACGAGAATGAGATTATTTTGGGACTATAAGTATTATACTATTTCAAACAAGGGATAAGTAAATTCGTGAAGGTGAAAGGGTAAGCAAATCGAAGAAAATGAGTTTCGCCGAAAGTGGCCAATTCGGGATAAAATACGGGTCGAGCGATAATACCCGATAATTATGGACTAGTACCATATAAGGTACAACATGACCATGGTAGTATAACGTATAAAGTATATTAAAAATGAGTAGCATTTTTAGGTAATTTGAGATAATTCTTAATTATATGGGTAATTGGTTAATTATCGGGTAACGAGACATTACCTAGTTAATTAAAAAGAAATGAGACAAAGATTAAATCCCCCCCCCCCCCCAAAAAAACGTGGCAAACAATCGTGAAGCATTTTTAATGTCATTTTCTCCTTCATAATCCCTTTCCATGCATTTGTCCTATGTGTAAACATTTCCTTAAGGACCATCCATAAATCCGTCCATCTTTTGTTTGATTGCAACCATACTTCATATCTACACTATGATATTCATGTCTTTCAAAATCTCACAAATGCAATTCAGTTAGGGATTGGACTGCTTTTATCGATTTTGAACTTTTGGCATTTAGAGCCCATATAGTTGTTTCTTCACATTCAAATCTGCACAGCCACGTCTCCATCAATGCTCAGGTTTGTTAAGGCTATCCCTTCTTTCTTTTGGCATGATCTATACGACACAAACGAAATGAGCAAATGCGCAATTTCCATAAATAATTCTATTCATAGAAATACAAGAGATACTTACGTTCTTGATCCCCCATGTGTCGTATTATTCTATCAATGTTCATGGGTCTCAAAAATGCATAAGTTGGTAAAGTTTATTTCATGATATTAATCAAAGGTATAATGGTCTTATGATGTTCCGAAAGATTTTATTGACATACTTCTCATGCATTGCATTCATTTACATTGACCCATGACCAGATGGCATTATATACGCGTATATATGTATATTATATGTATATGGGATATGGGAAAAGGTTACGGCGTTATATATGCACCACCACCTGATCAGCTGGTATGCGTTGATGATTTTGCCCACAGTGGCCAAGATGATATGATGGGATGCCCTCAGAGGCTGATGATGTTATGGAACATGTACCTATGCACGACATGACATTCATACGCATATGTATGATACTATAATTATTCATGATTTACAAAGTTATTCAGACCTACAGGTTGAGTCATGTACTCTATATTTCTTCCATGTCTCTTATGTACTTATTTATGTGCTTTACATACTCAGTACATTATTTGTATTGATGTCCCTTTTTCCTGGGGATGCTGCGTTTCATGCCCGCAGGTCCTGACAGACAGGTCGAGAGCCCTCCAAGTAGGCTATCAGCTCAGCGAAAGATGTTGGTGCGCTCCATTTGCTTCGGAGTTACTTGTTTGGTTAGTATGAGTTAGATGTGTATTGTTTGGTATGGCGGGACTCTGTCCCGACCTTTATGAAAATTATGTATTCTTAAAGGCTTGCAGACATATGTCATGTACATGAAAGATTAAATGGCCTTGTCGGCCTATGTTTAGTATAGGAGTGATCATTTTGGTCTTATAGGCCCGTACTGCATATGTATAAGTTTGTATTCCCTATACTTTACTTCGGTTCATTTACCTATGATAGATTGATATGAAAGATACGTTACGTTGGTACTCGGTTGAGTAAGGTACCGGGTGCCCATCGCGGCCCATCAGTTTGGGTCGTGACAAAAGTGGTATCAGAGCAGTTCTGTCTAGGGAGTCTACAAACTGTGTCTAGTAGAGTCTTGTTTATGGGTGTGTCGTGCACCCCACTTATAAGTAGGAGGCTACAGGGCATTTATGACTGTCACTCTTTCTTCTTACTCTAGATTGTGTGGTAGAGCTCAGTTGTAAGAATTCAAATTCCTAACTTCTATTTTGATTCGTAATAAGATGATACCTATATCCAGAAAGACTATTGGTAAAAGACATGGCTATGGAAGAGTTGAGTCAGAGGAACTCGACTTTGCATCATGCTTATGATAAGTAAATGTGAGGTCTTCAGTAGATCATGTGCGTACTGAAAGGTGTAAGACTCTTGATAAGGAGTCTTGAGGCAAGAATACCTATCCACCTTAATGGTGAAAGACAATGAGAGATTCATAAGATAAATACAAGTTTCAACAAGCAAAAGAAGCAACACGAGGAAGAGTACGAGGCGCCCAGTTAATGAAGGTTAACAGTGTTTATAATTAAGGCAGAGGAATATAAGCTTTTTGAGTTATATTCAACAGTAACAGAGGTATGTACAATAGGGCGTACCCATGTCAGTTATGCCCTATGGGCTAACAGGTGTAGTTTAAGAAAAGGATGGAACATGAGGATCCGGCTGGGGTTAGAGTAACCCAATATGGTGAATGGATTTTTTGTGCTAGTTGACATTTCCGAAGGGTATTACAAATGTGCTAATAGATCCTCTTGTGAGACACCCAGATGGTGCACTTTAGAATATTTCAATTAGATGTGAATACTAGCATGATCGGAATTTTTTTTTCAGAAGATAGACACTGAAATACTGGAAGGGATAAATATTACCTTAGTGACTCTCGCCCCTAGTAGAGCAAGGACGTTGAGCAACCCGAAGAGCCGATGGATGAAGCAAGGGGAGCAAAAATCAAAGAATGACTTGCTGAAGTTTTCACAAGAAAAGGATAGGCAGAAATATTAGCAGAGTAATGAGAAGTGAGATAAGGAAGAAATATGAGTAAAATGCGATACATGGATGACAACGGTAGATAAAAAAATGACAGTATTTCAGAGTTTATAATCAAGTGAAGGAAAAGACGAGAAGTGAAAGGCCTTGAGACAGCAAGAGAGTATAGGCCATAAAGTCATATCCTCATTTCAAGAAATAAGTTCGCGACTCTAACGTGATTACCAGAAGGAAAAGTTAGACCCCAAAGTAATAAGAAATCAGTATGGGCTAGTGAACAAGGTAAACTAAACATGAATTAGGGACTGAGTGATTTTATAATAGTTGGCATCATGAGAATTTCAGATTGCGTTCCGGCGATAAAAGAATGGAAGATAGAAGAATAACCCTTAAAGTTCATTCAGGAAGAGGCTTTCCTAAAGCAAGCAATGTGAGCAAAGTTAAGATTAAAGGACTAAGTGAGCCAGTTACACTAAGTGTCACCCTCGTGAGTAAGAAATTTTGTTATCCTTAGTGCAGAAGGATTACCGCAAGGTTTGGTAAGAGTCATCGATGATGTGAAAAGATGCCAAAGAGGTAAAACATCTACACGTAGATTATCGTAGAGCTAAATCCTAGTACTTCCCTAATGCTTGGGAATATGGAGTGATGTGGAATAAGTCAGAATTAAGTTGTTCTAGTTACTATGGAATGGTAAAGGAAGAATGCGATAAAAAATGAAAAAGGAATGAGATTGCACTTATCCAAATCCTATAGATATGCTACGATTGCAAAATATTATGCAAACACGACTTGAAGGAAAGGAAGTAAGGGTTCCTGCCCAGAATGTTATGGATAAATAAGGAGCCAGTGCGAGATGTAAGTTAAGACAAAGGAAATAACCTAAGAAAGATTACACGTAATATTGATATAAGAATGGGCCAACAAGCAGTTAGTAGTTGATTCAGGAAGAGCCTAGTTATGGCTAAACAGGAGGTTACAGAGGAATCAGTAGATCGTGCAAGAGAAATGTAGTAAAACCCATTATAGGGAATTCAGCCTCGCAGTAATGTCATTATAATACTTGAGATATATTCAGATAGGAGTCGGGGTAGTTAAAGGTACCGTATGAATGTTACGGGAATATAAGAGAGTGCCACTGGGAAGACATTCAAAATATCAGTTTAGAAGCAACGCAAGTACAAGGGCATAGAGGTAAGTAACTACGGATAATTATAGGCAAGGAAGGACATCAAAAGGTCCGTAATAAGTTCACAGTTTTACAAGAGTCAGAGGGTCCTCCCTAAGTACTACAATGAAGACTAGCCGAGGAAATAAGGAAGAAGGATTCAACCTAAGAACTGTGACCTAAAGAGGAAATTGTCATGTAACAACAGTCTCACTACAAAATTTTATGCACTCCAAAAGAAAGTGGCACCTACCATGGCTAATTAGCGGGGAATAAAACCAAAGGTAATATTCGATACCATATGAGTTGCACAAAAATTTCGGCATGTGTGAGAACTCAAATAAGATAATTATGCACGCAACAAGATCAGGAAAAGCAATTGCATACGTTTGAAGAAAAATGAGATGGAACGAAAGGAATTATTCGATTAATGATCAGTCGCAGAAGACTCCGGTATAAGTTAAAAGAAGGAATTGGGTCCAGATCATAGACAAAGGATTGAATAACTAGAAAATTGTATCGTGGTTTTCCATAGAATCCATGAAAGGCTAAAGTAATAACTAAATTCCATGAGCTGCAGATCGGAAGATAGCTTAAGTCTACATAAAGGCTGATCAGAAGGAAGATGAAACTAAAGAGTTACATCAACCAAGTAAATCAGGAGTCTAATTATTGGCCCCAGACAATTTTAGAAATCGTGATTGAGAACACTGCAGGATCATCCTTAATATCATAGGCACAAGAGAGATAGTACAACAAAACCACCATACTCCATAACGGCTCTACGATAGAGCCAGTTAGAAGAGTACCAGTATGGAGCTACCACCAGATCTTATATGCACCAGAGGTGCAAGTATTATAGTAGAACTTCAAGTTGTGGATGCGAATTATACCTATATGGAAGGGAGGTCATGAAAGAGATAGAAGATGTGATGCTAGATTTTAAGGTAAGTAAGATAAAGGTGGACGACGTACAAGATACTCAAAAGCAGAAGGTTGCAAATAGATCATACTTCAGATAGAAGGCGAGAAGCGCGGAGATTCAGTATTCAGGGGTGATAGCAACGTCGTCAGTTGCATATTTTCAAGCCTATGGTTTCTAGGTATTGAGAGGTCTAGGTAAGAAAGTAAAGAAGAGTTAAAGACGATGTGATGTCTTGCTTGGTATTCCAGAATAACACAAGGAAATTTATGGATCAAGCAAGCTAAAGGAAGGTTGCGAGTAACATAAATAGATATGTATAGGTCGCAAGCTAAAGTATAGTAAAGCGACAAGGTTTTATGACAGGAGTAAGGATAAGAAAGGGCGAGTAAAAAGGTGACGAGAATGGATAAGTCCTCGGATTAAGCCCACAAAAACAAAAGAGCTGATGGTTTTTCTAAGTTATATAAAGCCCAGTATAGCCTGAATGAACTCAAAAGAGTCTAAGATTAGTAGCATTTAGAAGAGATGGAATGCTGCCCTGGTAGTAAAATGAGGGTGTAATTGTGATAAATAAAGGATGAAGTTTGGGCCTTCGATTGAGTAAAGATTTGAAGAAGAAAGGAAAGGGATTTCATGAATTGTACAGGATCAAAATAGCCACGTACGATGAATCACATATGAAATACGGTTATGAAAGCATGGTATCGCCCCAGGTGGATCAGTCTAACCAATTTAGATGTTCCCCGATGAGACGTGAGCCCTAGTGATTACGCAAGATCGAGTGAACCGAACTGAGCAAGCCTTATTGACTCTTTCTACCCAACTCAATATGATTAAGGAATTCGACTTTCTATTAATTAGACAATAGCAAAATCGAGCATTCAACATTGTTCATTTTCTTATATCACAATTCTTAAATCATGGCTAAAATTCCAAGATTTCATACAGTCATAGATTTGACGAACTAGAGAATAGAGTTATAACACAGTTCATTAACCCATCCAGCTCCTATACATAACCCACACAACGTCTACGGAGCCTCTATGGATACAAAAGACAAGTTATGACAACGCCGACAACAAGGCCCCGGCTATACCTCAAAAGTGGAAGTATACAACAAAAGATGTACAACATAACCCCTTGAAGGAAAAAAGGGGCTCACCAAGACTTCGAGAGGGGGACACTCCGCTACGCGCGATCAACACTGTCCGCTATAGAGCCACCTACATTCATTTAAAATGTAGCGCCCCCGGCAAAAGGGACGTTAGTACCACGGAATAGTACTAGTATGTATAACTAAACACCATCTACTTAGAAAGAGCATTCATAAAAGAATAAGAAATCACAAGTATAACTCAAAACTTCAAGCGATCACCACATTATCAAATAGAAGAATCATGCAACTTTCACATCATTTTTCCATAGCTTTTAGTTTGGGGCATTTTCCACTATTCATACATTGTTCACAATACCACCGCTACCTTGAGCGGAGTCCGATCTCGACCCGATCGGCTAGGTTGCCTCATTTGAGACATATACTTCAATCACAATCTCATTTTCCCTTTTTCCAGAATTTATTCACAATATCACCGCTATCTTGAGCGGAGTCGGATCTCGGCTCGATCGGCTAGGCCGCCTTACCAAGGCATTGTTCCCTTCTCATTAATCAATTCATTTCACATATATCATTTCATAGGAACTTGGGGCCACAACTTATCACATCATTCTTGGCACTAGGCCGCATTTTACATCGTTCCCAATTTCAATATTAGCTTTGTCATTTAAGATAGTAGGTGCACACAAGAGCATTTAAATTGTAAGCATAGATAAGACTTCCCGTAGGTGGCACAACAATGCAACTTCAATCTAAATTTAAGGTCCAAGCATTTCAATACATAATTTATTCCTTTGCCCCTTTCAAGTTATCAAGATACCACTTTGATCATGTTGAGACATATCTTTCACGCGTATAAGGTTACAACACCAATTTATGTAAATCAAGCAATGCCACAATTCAACTTTAATCTTACCATATTCACACAATCATCGATGAAGCTCAATTTCTAAAAGACGGGGTTTTAGCCATACATACCTCAATAAAGCTTTCCTTAATTCTTACAAAATTCCGGGACTCTTAGCACTTCAATCTATAGTATTAGAATTACAAATCGAACCAAGAATTAGAGACATGGTTAAGATTTTAGCTCGTTCAGTTATACTATCAAGCACCAAGTGTGCATTGTGATCTTAGGTCCCTTTTTGAAAGAGATTTCTTCAATGTTATACTCCAATTGTTGTCTCTTTAGTTCTCATCGTCCCCCTTACCCCATTATCTCTTATGCATGCAAGATTATTAGCTATTTTTACCCAAGAACTAAATTGTTAATCACTTATCTTAATTAGAATTTCGAAATTACAGATTATGGAACAAGTTCTTACCTTTTTAGGGTGAAGACCTAGCAACTCTCTTGAAGATCTTCAAGATTTTGGGGTAAGAGTTGGGTGGGGATTAGATGAATGTCACTCCCTCTCTCTCTAGAACCCCTTTTCTCACTCTATTTTTAGTAAAAATAACATAGAGAAGGTCGGATGAGGTGTTTTTAATGGGATGGGTTCGGGTTTTAAAATTAGAAAATAGGAGCCCTGACTCAAATCTGCGATCGCATATGCGATCACATACCTGACACGCGGCCTGCAAAATGGACCGCAAAAATGGTCCCAAAAACTGAACACACTGCCCGGGTATGCGACAAGAATGCGGTACGCATTCCTGTTCTGAGGTCGCATAATGCACCGCAGAACTGCTCCTTGCAAAAATCCCAAGGGGATTATGCAATGACTATGGTACCCGCATATCGAGTATGCGATCGCATAATTGGCCGCATAGTTGACCTCAAAATTGATCAACACACTGCTTCACTTTGCGGCGACTATGCGGTCCGCATAGCCGTTATGCGACCGCATACTGGACGCAGAATCACACTTTTCTGGAAAACATTATTCCTTGACTTTTTTATGCACATATCAATCCAAAGGGTCTCCTAACACGTATTCCTAACTTGGCACTACGAGCTCTCGGGTTTGGAGTAGAAATTTTCACGGGGCCTTACATCCTCCCCCACTTAAGATTATTCGTCCTCGAATGAGGATCAAGGTTCACTCATTAGCAATCTTTATGCAACCTCAGCTTTTCGCAATCATGGAACATATCAACAGCCCCAAATTTGGCTAACTCCCTAAATTTCCAAAAATTTTGCCAGAGTTTCCTTTGTATCTAGGCCTATCCACCTGTCGGAAAGCCCCAGAAACATGTCCTAACAGCATATACATATTCCATAAACATAACATCACCTGTACAATACTAACCGTGGCTGCATAGGCAATCATATAACCAAAACGAAATAGAACAATTTTACATAGATAAAACCAAAGGATAAGAGTTCCTAGAGACCAAATGAATAAAAGGCTATTACATGGCTATACAAACAAATGTGGGTACTTCCTCCTCATTTCTTCCTCGGCTTCCCAAGTGGCTTCCTCAACCTGCTGGTTTCGCCATAACAGCTTTACGGAGGCAATTTCCTTATTCCTCAATTTCCGGACCTGCCTGTCAAGAATGGCAACTAGAATTTCTTCATAGGACAGTTCTTCATTAACCTCAATAGTTTCAACTGGCACGATAGTGGACGGATCTCCCACTACTTTCTTCAACATAGACACATGAAAGACTGGGTGTACCAATGACATCTCGGGTGGCAACTCAAGCTTGTATGCCACCTGACTAATCCGCGGGATGATTCTGTATGGTCCGACATATCTTGGGCTCAACTTTTCTTTCTTCCCAAACCGCATGATACCCTTCATGGGGGAAACCTTTAAGAATACCCTATCATCTTTTTTGAACTCCAAATCCCTGCGACGGACGTCCGAATAAGACTTTTGGCGACCCTGAGCAGTCTTTAACCTTTCCTTAGTAATTTTGACTTTCTCCATGGCCTGGTGCACAAGTTCCGGCCATACCAACTCAGCCTCTCCAACCTCGAACCACCCAATGGGAGACTTACATCTCCTACCATACAATGCCTCAAATGGTGCCATCTGGATACTAGCGTGGAAGCTGTTGTTGTAAGCAAACTCTATGAGTGGCAAATGATCATCCCAGCTACCTTTGAAATTGAGAGCACAAGCACGCAACATGTCCTCAAGCGTCTGAATAGTCCGCTCTGCTTGCCCGTCGGTCTGGGGGTGAAAAGTTGTGCTAAGATTTACCTGCTTGCCCAAACCTTGCTGAAATTTCTTCCAAAAGTTGGCCGTGGACTGAGCCCCTCGATCTGAAATGATTGAGACTGGAGTGCCATGCAACCTGACTATTTCCTTGATATACAACTGAGCATACTGTTCCGCTGTGTCGGTAGATTTGACTGGTAAGAAGTGTGCTGATTTCGTGAGTCGATCCACGATCACCCAAATTGAGCTTGCGCAGAGTGCGTGGTAACCCCACCACAAAATCCATGTTGATCATTTCCCATTTCCACATTGGGATTTCTATGCTTTGAGCAAATCCACCGGGCCTTTGATGTTCGGCCTTCACTTGTTGACAGTTCGGACACCTTGCCACAAAGTCCGCCACATCCCTTTTCATGTTGTTCCACCAATAAACATCCTTAAGATCATGATATATTTTTGTAGAACCTGGGTGCACTGAATACCTAGAAGTGTGAGCTTCTGCCATGATTCTTCCCCGAAGGCCGTCAATATCCGAAACACATAGGCGACCCTGGTACCGTAGGGTACCATCATCCATGCCAAAGGAAAAAGCTGTGATCTTGTCTTTATGAATCCCTTCTTTCAACTGTGCTAACAATGGATCGTTGAATTGCTTCTCTTTCACCTCCACCACGAGTGACGATTCAGCCCTATTCTGCACAATTATCCCTCCTTCACTAGAGTCCACAAGGCGAACTCCCAAACTAGCCAACTGATGAACCTCCCGGGCCAACGACCTTTGATACACCTTCAAAAGAGCCAAACTTCCCATGGACTTTCGTCTAAGAGCATCTGCCACAACGTTACCCTTTCCCGGGTGATAGAGAATATCAATGTCGTAGTCCTTGAGTAACTCCAGCCATCTTCTCTACCTCAGATTCAACTCCTTATGTTTGAAAATATATAGAAGGCTCTTGTGGTCCGTGAACACATCCACATGGACCCCATATAGATAATGTCGCCAAATCTTTAGCGCAAACACCACTGCTGCAAGCTCTAAGTTCATGGTCGGATAGTTTTTTTCATGATTCTTGAGTTGCCTAGAACCGTAGGCTATAACCTTGCCATGTTGCATTAACACACACCCGAGCCCGATCCTTGAAGCATCGCAATATACCACAAACCCCTCTGCACCCTCTAGCAGGGTTAATACTGGTGCTGAAGTCAATCTTGATTTCAATTCTTGGAAGCTCTTCTCCCAAACATCTGACCACTGGAACTTAACTGCTTTCTGGGTCAATTTAGTCAATGGAGAGGTAAGAGTAGAAAACCTCTCCACAAATCTTCTGTAGTACCCGGCCAAACCCAAGAAACTGTGAATCTCTGTTGGAGTGGTAGGTCTAGGCCAATTCTTCAATGCTGCAACCTTTTGAGGATCAACCATAATTCCTTCCCTGGAGACGACATGACCCAAGAACGCGACAGATTCAAGCCAAAATTCACATTTCAAAAATTTTGCATACAATTGGTGTTGCTGAAGAGTCTGAAGAACTACCCTGAGATGGTTAGCATGATCCTCTCGACTTCGGGAATACACAAGAATATCGTCAATGAACACTATCACAAAGGAGTCTAGAAAAGGCTTAAAGACTCGATTCATAAGATCCATGAATGCTGCCGGGGCATTTGTTAGCCCAAAAGACATCACCAGAAATTCAAAGTGCCCATACCGAGTCCTGAAGGCTGTTTTTGGAATATCCTGCTCACTTATCTTCAATTGATGATACCCGTACCGCAAGTCAATTTTTTTGAAAAACACATAGCACCTTGCAATTGATCAAACAAGTCATCTATCCTTAGTAGAGGGTATTTATTTTTAATTGTGACTTTGTTAAGTTGCCGGTAGTCAATACACATCCGCAGCAACCCATCTTTCTTCCTTACAAACAAAACCGGTGCGCCCCACGGTGACACACTTGGCCGGATGAAACCCTTCTCTAGCAAATCCTTCAGTTGTTCCTTTAGCTCTTTCAATTCTTCCAGTGCCATTCTATAAGGTGGAATTGATATAGGCTGCATGCCTGGCATCACATCGATCCCAAAATCAATTTCTCTGTCTGGTGGGATCCCAGGAAGCACGTCTGGAAAGACATCCGGAAATTCATTCACGACTGGCACGGACTCAAGGCTATGTGCCTCGGCATCGGTGTCCGTAACCCAAACTAAATGATAGATACACCCCTTCTTGATCATCTTTGCGGCCTTAAGGTAAGAAATTAACCGGCCTTTCGGCACTACATTAACCCCCTTCCATTCAACAACGGGCTCATTAGGGAACTCAAGCCTCATAGTTCTAGTTCGACAGTCAAGCTTGGAAAAACATGAATAAAGCCAATCCATCCCCATTATTACATCAAAATCAACCATCCCCAATTCAATAAGATCGGCCATGGTATCCCTACCACGCACCGTGACAACACAACTTCTATAAACTCGAGTAGCCAAAATTGACTCACCAACCGGAGTAGATACCGAGAATGGTTCATGAAGCTGTTCTGGTTCTTTCCCGAATTCCATAGCAACAAAAGGGGTAACATAGGACAGGGTGGAACCGGGGTCAATAAGTGCATACACATCATGAGATTGGACAGTCAGAATACCCATAACAACATCTGGAGAAACCTCTGCAGTCTGGCGACCACTCATAGCATAGAACCGGCTGGGCCCTCCTGAACTCTGCGCTCCACCCCTAGCTGCACCACGCCCCGCGGGTGCTGGGGTACCTCGAGCTGGAGAGGGGGCTGAAGATGTAGCAGCTACTGGGCTGGCTGGCTGTGCTGTGCCCCTACCTGCTCCCTGGCGGGATACACGACAATGCCTCTCAATATGACCCATCATCCCACATCCATAACATACGGGCAATTCCATAAAGCAAATCCCTAAGTGCATCTTCCCGCTCCTGGGGCACGGGGACCTCTGTCGCTGCTGGGACCTCTCTCCTAACCGACCCCGCTGGTGGGATCCCCTATCGCCTTGATTGGGCCTAAAATGACTCTATTGCTGCTGCTGGCTGGGCCCTGATGGCGGTGCACTGGCTGAAGACTGTGCAACAGACTGGGACGGTCCTGATGATCGTCCTCGGAAAGCTGATCTTCCCCCACCTAGTGACTCACACATGTTGCCCGTAGACCGGGTCTTTCTGTTACCCTCTCTCTCCATTCAGTTCTTCAGTTTACGTTTCTCTGTGGCCTGAGCAAACGCCACCATCTTCCCATAATTCATGTCAGAATTTAAGGCAGCTGTAGATGCCTCATTAATAGTCATAAGATTAAGGCCCTGAACAAACTGGGGCACCGTAGCCTCCATTGTGGGCAACATGTATTTGGACAGGCGGGCAAACTCCATATGGTACTCCCATACACTTCTACTACCTTGCTTCAGATTCTCAAACTCTACTGCATGGGCTGCCCTTGTCTCAACAGGCAGGAAATGATCTATAAATGCATCGGCAAACTCGCTCCACCTCGCCGGAGAGCTCCCCTCCTCACGGGAATCTTCCCACAACTCAAACCATGAATAGGCTGCCCTTTTTAGACGGTAGGCAGCTAACTCTACTCCCTCTGTCTCAGTTGCACGCATAACCCTGAGGGTCTTGTGCATCTCATCAATAAAATCTTGAGGGTCCTCTTCTGGATTGGCACCCGTAAACACTGGAGGGTCTAACTAAAGAAATCTGTTCACCCTGGAACTGGTGGAATCCCCTTACTGGCTAGATGAACTAGATGCGGCATTTGACCTTTGGGCCTGAGAGGCCACTAGCTAAGTCAGCATCTGAATAGCTCCTCTAAGATCCCCATTACAAATACCAAAACCA
Organism: Nicotiana attenuata; assembly: GCF_001879085.1. Taxonomy (NCBI): domain Eukaryota; kingdom Viridiplantae; phylum Streptophyta; class Magnoliopsida; order Solanales; family Solanaceae; genus Nicotiana; species Nicotiana attenuata. The sequence continues at coordinate 47,192,981 of NC_031994.1, read as the reverse complement.
GAAGCTGGGGCTGGAGGCGGAACAGGAGTGTCAATGGGAGGAATAGTAGTACCCCTTGTAGATACAGGAACCGAGGTAGTCTTCTCCGGAATGGAAGAATCAGGCAGGGTCATAGCAGGGCGATTATCCTCACCCGCAGTACTAAGTAGTGAATCATCAGCCACTCTTGGGGTGGCACTGGCTCCTTGGCCAATTCTGGCTTTCTTCTTAGGTGCCATGTACTGAAAAGTAAAGGAATGCACTAGTCAGAGAAGGATTAGTTTCACAATTGCCGCACGATCCAGAATATCAACGAAGGGTGTTATTCCTAATGCCCAAATAGCCTCCAACTTACAGATGTGGTCGACTTCACACCGATAAGAAGGACTCTACTAGACACGGCTCCGAGACATCCCAGAACACTTTAAAACCTTAGGCTCTGATACCAAGTTTGTCACGCCCCAATCTCGAGAGGCGTGACCTGCGCTCAATCGAGTGAACCCAACTGAGCAAGCCTTATTGACTCTTTCTACCCAAATCAATATGATTAAGGAATTTGACTTTCTATTAATTAGACAATAGCAAAATCGAGCATTCAACATTGTTCATTTTCTTGTATCACAATTCTTAAATCATGGCTAAATTTCCAAGATTTCATACAGTCATAGATTTGACGAACTAGAGAATAGAGTTATAACACAGGTCATTAACCCATCTAGCTCCCATACATAACCCACACAACGTCTACGGAGCCTCTATGGATACAAAAGACAAGTTATGACAACGCCGGCAACAAGGCCCCGGCTATACCTTAAAAGTTGAAGTATACAACAAAAGATGTACAACATAACCCCTTGAAGGAAAAAAGGGGCTCACCAAGACTTCGAGAGGAGGACACTCCGCTACGCGCGATCAGCACTGTCCGCTATAGAGCCACCTACATTCATTTAAAATGTAGCGCCCCCGGCAAAAGGGACGTTAGTACCATGGAATAGTACTAGTATGTATAACTAAACACCATCTAGTTAGAAAGAACATTCATAAAAGAATAAGAAATCACAAGTATAACTCAAAACTTCAAACGATCACCACATTATCAAATAAAAGAATCATGCAACTTTCACATCATTTTTCCATAGCTTTTAGTTTGGGGCATTTCCCACTATTCATCATTGTTCACAATACCACCGCTACCTTGAGCGGAGTCCGATCTCGACCCGATCGGCTAGGTTGCCTCATTTGAGACATATACTTCAATCACAATCTCATTTTCCCTTTTTCCAGAATTTATTCACAATACCACCGCTATCTTGAGCGGAGTCCGATCTCGGCCCGATCGGCTAGGCCGCCTTACCAAGGCATTGTTCCCTTCTCATTAATCAATTCATTTCACATATATCATTTCATAGGAACTTGGGGCCACAACTTATCACATCATTCTTTGCACTAGGCCACATTTTACATCATTCCCAATTTCAATATTAGCTCTGTCATTTAAGACAGTAGGTGCACACAAGAGCAATTTAAATTGTAAGCATAGATAAGACTTCCCGTATGTGGCACAACAATGCAACTTCAATCTATATTTAAGGTCCAAGCATTTCAATACATAATTCATTCCTTTTCCCCTTTCAAGTTATCAAGATAGCACGTTGATCATGTTGAGACACATCTTTCACGCGTATAAGGTTACAACACCAATTTATGTAAATCAAGCAATGCCCCAATTCAACTTTAATCTTACCATATTCACACAATCATTGATGAAGCTCAATTTACAAAAGACGGGGTTTTAGCCATACATACCTCAATACATCTTTCCTTAATTCTTACAAAATTCCGAGACTCTTAGCACTTCAATCTATAGTATAAGAATAACAAATCGAACCAAGAATTAGAGACATGGTTAAGATTTAAGCTCGTTCAGGTATACTATCAAGCACCAAGTGTGCATTGTGATCTTAGGTCCCTTTTTGAAAGAGATTTCTTCAATGTTATACTCCAATTGTTGTCTCTTTAGTTCTCATCCTCCCCCCTACCCCATTATCTCTTATGCGTGCAAGATTATTAGCCTTTTTTACCCAAGAACTCAACTGTTAATCACTTATCTTAAATAGAAATTTCAAAATTACAGATTACGAAACAAGTTCTTACCTTTTTAGGCTGAAGACCTAGCAACTCTCTTGACAATCTTCAAGATTTTGGGGTATGAGTTGGGTGGGGATTAGATGAAGGTCACTCCCTCTCTCTCTAGAACCCCTTTTCTCACTCTATTTTCAGTAAAAATAACATAGAGAAGGTCGGATGGGGTGTTTTTAATGGGATGGGGTCGGGTTTTAAAATTAGAAAATAGGAGCCCCGACTCAAATTTGCGATCGCATATGCGATCGCATACCTGACATGCGGCCCGCATAATGGACTGCAAAAATGGTCCCAAAAACTGAACACACTGCCTGGGTATGCGACAAGAATGTGGTCCGCATACCTGTTCTGCGGTCGCATAATGCACCGTAGAACTGCTCCTTGCAAAAATCCCAAGGGGATTATGCGACGACTATGCGGCCCGCATATCGAGTATGCGATCGTATAATTGGCCGCATAGTTGACCTCAAAATTGATCAACACACTGCTTTACTTTGCGGCGACTATGCGGTCCGCATATCTATTATGCGACCGCATACTGGACTGCAGAATCGCACTTTTCTGGAAAACATTATTCCTTGACTTTTTGATGCACAGATCAATCCAAATGGTCTTCTAACACGTATTCCTAACTTGGCACTACGAGCTATCGGATTTTGAGTAGAAATTTTCACGGGGCCTTACTGCAAGAAGCTTCAAGTTATCAGTGGTAGACTTTAGATCAATATTGAGGTGAATCAACAATGGATGGATAAAAGTTACAAAGTATGAGATGATATTTGGCCATAAGATGAGCAGTAATGAATAAGCATTAACGAACTTATATTCATACATATAGGATAAGCAACAGGAGTAACCTGGAGTTTGGTAGCAGACCTCAGTAACAACAAATTGAAGTAAGAGTTAAAGGTATAGTATGGCCTACTTAGACGTAGTAAAGCTAGTGACGCCCAGAGGGACAGCTTGTCATAAATTTGTATTAGATTGGCTAAAAGCCGGAGGAAAAATGAGAGAAGAGTCGCATAGGCCCACTTATAAAGTCAGAGTCATATAGGCTGCGTGATAAAAGATAGCAACAGTTATAAGGTTGGATGAATTCTGACCACGAGTCGTGGTATGAGAAAGAGGCCTAAGAGGGGAATGCCCTGGCCATTGGGATTCATTCACAGAATAATTGCCTAGATAGCAAGAGGAGTAGTAAAGTATTCGCAAAAGCCATGGCTTAAGAGAATGATAAGTGCATCGGTCAACATTCGAGGACGAATGTTCCAAGGGGGGAATAATGTTACACCCCATAATTTTTTTTTGTACGTGAAAGTACGCCATAAATAAATTGATGAAAGCTCCAAAAATGAGATGTTACATCCCGCATTTTTATACGTTAAAGTTTAATCGTAAGTTAATGACATAAGCACGAGAATGAGATTATTTTGGGACTATAAGTATTATACTATTTCAAACAAGGGATAAGTAAATTCGTGAAGGTGAAAGGGTAAGCAAATCGAAGAAAATGAGTTTCGTCGAAAGTGGCCAATTCGGGATAAAATACGGGTCGAGCGATAATACCCGATAATTATGGACTAGTACCATACAAGGTACCATATGACCATGGTAGTATAACGTATAAAGTATATTAAAAATGAGTAGCATTTTAGGTAATTTGAGATAATTCTTAATTATACGGGTAATGGGTTAATTACCGGGTAATGAGACATTACCTAGTTAGTTAAAAAGAAATGAGATAAAGATTAAATTCTCCCCCCCCCCCCCCCAAGAAAAACGTGGCAAACAAGTACAAAGCTAAGAAATGACTCTTAGTCATTTGTAATTAGGTGGCAAGATAAGGTGTTGGTAACAAGACACCTCACTTCTAATATCTTCTTAGATTAGCAACATTAGTAACCAAACATCCCGTGAAGCATTTTTAATGTCATTTTCTCCTTCATAATCCCTTTCCATGCATTTGTCCTATGTGTAAACATTTCCTTAAGGACCATCCATAAATCCGTCCATCTTTTGTTTGATTGCAACCATACTTCATATCTACACCATGATATTCATGTCTTTCAAAATCTCACAAATGCAATTCAGTTAGGGATTGGACTGCTTTTATCGATTTTGAACTTCTGGCAGTTAGAGCCCATATAGTTGTTTCTTCAAATGCAAATGTGCACAACCACGTCTCCATCAATGCTCAGGTATGTTAAGGCTATCCCTTCTTTCTTTTGGCATGATCTATACGACACAAACGAAACGAGCAAATGCACAATTTCCATAAACGATCCTATTCATAGAAATACTAGAGATACTTATGTTCTTGATCCCCCATGTGTCATATTATTCTATCATTGTTCATGGGTCTCAAAAATACATAAGTTGGTAAAGTTTATTTCATGATATTAATCAGAGGTATAATGGACTTATGACGTTCCGAAAGACTATATTGACGTACTTCTCATGCATTGCATTCATTTACATTGACCCATGACTAGATGGAGTTATATACGCGTATATGTGTATATTATATGTATATGGGATATGGGAAAAGGTTACGGCGTTATATAAGCACCACCACCTGATCAACTGGTATGCGTTGATGATTTTGCCCACAGTGGCCAACATGATATGATCGGATGCCCTCAGAGGCTGATGATGTTATGAAACATGTACCTATGTACGACATGACATTCATACGCATATGCATGATACTATAATTATTCATGATTTACAAAGTTATTCAGACCTACAGGTTGAGTCATGTACTCTATATTTCTTCCATGTCTCTTATGTACTTATTTATGTGGTTTACATACTCGGTACATTATTCGTACTGACGTCCCTTTTTCCTGGGGACGCTGCGTTTCATGCCCGCAGGTCCCGATAGACAGGTCGAGAGCCCTCCAAGTAGGCTACAGCTCAGCAGAAGATGTTGGTGCGCTCCATTTGCTTCGGAGTTGCTTGTTTTGTTAATATGAGTTAGATGTGTATTGTTTGGTATGGCGGGACTCTGTCCCGACCTTAATGAAAATTATGTATTCTTAGAGGCTTGTAGACATATGTCATGTACGTGAAAGATTAAATAGCCTTGTCGGCCTATGTTTAGTATACGAGTGATCATTTTGGTCTTATAGGCTCGTACTGCATATGTATAAGTTTGTATTCCCTCATACTTTACTCCGGTCCATTTACCTATGATAGAATGATATGAAAGATACGTTACGTGGGTACTCGGTTGAGTAAGGTACCGGGTACCCATCGCGGCCCATCGGTTTGGGTCGTGACAAAAGTGGTATCAGAGCAGTTCTGTCCTAGGGAGTCTACAAGCCGTGTCTAGTAGAGTCTTGTTTATGGGTGTGTGGTGCAACGCACTTATAAGTAGGAGGCTACAAGGCATTTAGGACTGTCACTCTTTCTTCTTACTCTAGATCGTGTGGTAGAGCTCAGTTGTAAGAATTCAAATTCCTAACTTCTATTTTATTCGTAATTAGACGATACCTACATCCAGAAAGATGATTGGTAAAAGACATGGCTATGGAAGAGTTGAGTCAGAGGAACTCGACTTTGCATCATGCTTATGATAAGTAAATGTGAGGTCTTCAGTAGATCATGTGCATATTGAAAGGTGTAAGACTCTTGATAAGGAGTCTTGAGGCAAGAATACCTATCCACCTTAATCGTGAAAGACAATGAGAGATTCAGAAGATAAATATAAGTTTCAACAAGCAAAAGAAGCAACACGACGAAGAGTACGAGGCGCCCAGTTAATGAAGGTTAACAGTGTTTATAATTAAGGCAGGGGAATATAAGCTTTTTGAGTTATATTCAACAGTAACAGAGGTATGTACAATTGGGCGTACCCATCTCAGTTATTCCCTATGGGGCTAACAGGTGTAGTTTAAGAAAAGGACGGAACATCAGGATCCGGCTGGGGTTAGAGTAACCCAAAATGGTGAATGGATTATTTTTGCTAGTTGACATTTCCGAAGGGTATTACAAATGTGCTAATAGATCCTCTTGTGAGACACCCAGATGGTGCACTCTAGAATATTACAATTAGATGTGAATACTAGCATGATCGGAAAAAAAATTCAGAAGATAGGCGCTGAAAGCCTGGAAGGGATAAATATTACCTTAGTGTGACTCTTGTCCCTAGTAGAGCAAGGACGTTGCAACCCGAAGAGCCGATGGATGAAGGAAGGGGAGAAAATCAAAGAATGTCTTACTGAAGTTTTCACAAGAAAGGGATAGGCAGAAATATTAGCTGAGTAATGAGAAGTGAGATAAGGAAGAAATATGAGTAAGATGCGATACATGGATGACAACGGTAGATAAAAAAAATGACAGTACTACAGAGTCTATAATCAAGTGAAGGAAAAGACGAGAAGTGAAAGGCCTTGAGACAGCAAGAGAGCATAGGCCATAAAGTCATATCCTCATTTCAAGAAATAAGTTCGCGACTCTAACGTGATTACCAGAAGGAAAAGTTAGACCCCAAAGTAATAAGAAATCAGTATGGGCTAGTGAACGAGGTAAACTAAACATGAATTAGGGACTGAGTGATTTTAAAATAGTTGGCATTATAAGAATTTCATATTGCGTTCCGGCGATAAAAGAATGGAAGATAGAAGAATAACCCTTAAAGTTTGTTCAGGAAGAGGCTTTCCTAAAGCAAGCAATGTGAGCAAAGTTAAGATTAAAGGACTAAGTGAGCCAGTTACACTAAGTGTCACCCTTGTGAGTAAGAAATTTGGTTTTCCTTAGTGCAGAAGGATTACCGCAAGGTTTGGTAAGAGTCATAGATGATGTGAAAAGATGCCAAAGAGGTAAAACATCTACATGTAGATTATCGTAGAGCTAAATCCTAGTACTTCCCTAATGCTTGGGAATATGGAGTGATGTGGAATAAGTTAGAATTAAGTTGTTCTAGTGACTATGGAATGGTAAAGGAAGAATGCGATAAAATAAAAAAGGAATAAGATTGCACTTATCCAAATCCTATAGATATGCTACGATTCCAAAATATTATGCAAACACGACTTCAAGGAAAGGAAGTAAGGGTTCCTGCCCAGAATGTTATGGATAAATAAGGAGCCAGTGCGAGATGTAAGTTAAGACAAAGGAAATAACCCAAGAAAGATTACACGGAATATTGATATAAGAATGGGCCAATGAGTAGTTAGCAGTTATTTCAGGACGAGCCTAGTTATGGCTAAATAGGAGGTTACAGATGAATTAGTAGATCGTGCAAGAGAAATGTAGTAAAACCCATTATAGGGAATTCAGCCTCGCAGTAATGTCATTATAATACTTGTGATATATTCTGATAGGAGTCGGGGTAGTTAAAGGTACCGTATGAATGTTACGGGAATAAAAGAGAGTGCCACTGGGAAGACATTCAAAATATCAGTTCAGAAGCAATGCTACAAGTACAAGGGCATAGAGGTAAGTAACTACGGATAATAATAGGCAAGGAAGGACATCAAAAGGTCCGTAATAAGCTCACAGTTTTACAAGAGTCAAAGGGTCCTCCCTAAGTACTACAATGAAGACTAGCTGAGGAAATAAGGAAGAAGGATTCAACCTAAGCACAGTGACCTAAAGAGGAAATTGTCGTGTAACAACAGTCTCACTACAAAATTGTATGCACTCCAAAAGAAAGTGGCACCTACCATGGCTAATTAGCGGGGAATAAAACCAAAGGTAATAGTCGATACCATATGAGTTGCACAAAAATTTCGGCATGTGTGAGAACTCAAATGAGATAATTATGCACGCAACAAGACCAGGAAAAGCAATTGCATACGTTTGAAGAAAAATGAGATGGAACGAAAGGAATTATTCGACTAATGATCAGTCCTAGAAGACTCCGGTATAAGTTAAAAGAAGGAATTGGGTCCAGATCATAGACAAAGGATTGGATCACTAGAAAATTGTATCGTGGTTTTCCATAGCATCCATGAAAGGCTAAAGTAATAACTAAATTCCATGAGATGCAGATCGGAAGATAGCTTAAGCCTACATAAAGGCTGATCAGAAGGAAGATGAAACTAAAGAGTTACATCAACCAAGTAAATCAGGAGTCTGATTATTGGCCCTAGACAATTATAGAAATCGTGATTGAGAAAATTGCAGGATCATCCTTAATATCAGAGGCACAAGAGAGATAGTACAACAAAACCACCATACTCCATAACGGCTCTACGATAGAGCCAGTTAGAAGAGTACCGGTATGGAGCTACCACCAGATTGTATATGCACCAGAGGTGCAAGTATTATAGTAGAACTTCAAGGTATGGATGCGAATTATACCTATATGGAAGGGAGGTCATGAAAGAGATAGAAGATGTGATGCGATATTTTAAGGTAAGTAAGATAAAGGTGGACGACGTACAAGATAATCAAAAGAAGAAGGTTGCGAATAGATCATACTCAGATAGAAGGCTAGAAGCGCGGAGATTCAGTATTCAGGAGTGATAGCGACGTCGTCAGTTGCATATTTTCAAGCCCATGGTTTCTAGGTATTGAGAGGTCTAGGTAAGAAAGTAAAGAAGAGTTAAAGACGATGTGATGTCTTGCTTGGTATTCCAGAATTACACAAGGAAATTTATGGTGCAAGCAAGTTAAAGGAAGGTTGCGAGTAATATAAATAGATACGTATAGGTCGCAAGCTAAAGTATAGTAAAGCGACAAGGTTTTATGACAGGAGTAAGGATAAGAAAGGGCGAGTAAAAAGGTGACGAGAATGGATAAGTCCTCGGATTAAGCCCACAAAAACAAAAGAGGTGATGGTTTTTCTAAGTTTTATAAAGCCCAATATAGCCTGAATGAACTCAAAAGAGTCTAAGACTAGTAGTATTCAGGAGAGATGGAATGCTGCCCTGGCAGTAGAATGAGGGTGTAATTGTGATAAATAAAGGATGCAGTTTGGGCCTTCGATTGAGTAAAGATTTGAAGAAGAAAGGACAGGGATTTCATGAATTGTACAGGATCAAAATAACCACGTAAGATGAATCACATATGAAATACAGTTATGAAAGCATGGTATCGCCCCAGGTGGATCAGTCTAACCATTTTAGATGTTCCCCGATGAGACGTAAGCCCTAGTGATTACGCAAGAAGCTTCAAGTTATCAGTGGTAGACTTTAGATCAATATTGAGGTGAATCAACAATGGATGGATAAAAGTTACAAAGTATGAGATGATATTTGGCCATAAGATGAGCAGTAATGAATAAGCATTAACGAACTTAGATTCATACATATAGGATAAGCAACGGGAGTAACCTGGAGTTTGGTAGCAGACCTCAGTAACAATAAATGGAAGTAAGAGTTAAAGGTATAATATGGCCTACTTAGATATAGTAAAACTAGTGACGCCTAGAGGGACAACTTGTCATAAATTTGTATTAGATTGGCTAAAAGCCGGAGGAAAAAGGAGAGAAGAGTCGCATAGGCCCACTTACAAAGTCAGAGTCATACAGGCTGCGTGATAAAAGATAGCAACAGTTACAAGGTTAGAAGAATTCTGAAAACGAGTCGTGGTATGGGAAAGAGGCCTAAGGGGGGAATGCCCTGGCCTTTGGGATTCATTCACAAAACAGTTGCCTAGATAGCAAGAGGAGTACTAAAGTATTCGCAAAAGCTATGGCTTGTGAGAATGATAAGTGCATCAGTCAACATTCGAGGACGAATGTTCCAAGGGGAGGATAATATTTTTTTGTATGTGAAAGTACGCCATAAATAAACTGATGAAAGCTCAGAAAATGAGATGTTACATCCCGCATTTTTATACGTTAAAGTTTCGTCGTAAGTTAATGACGTAAGCACGGGAATGAGATTATTTTGGGACTATAAGTATTATACTATTTCAAACAAGGGAGTAAGTAAATTCGTGAAGGTGAAAGGGTAAGCAAATCGAAGAAAATGAGTTTCGTCAAAAGTGGCCAATTCGGGATAAAATACGGGTCGAGCGATAATACCCGACAATTATGGACTAGTACCATACAAGGTACCATATGACCATGGTAGTATAACGTATAAAGTATATTAAAAATGAGTAGCATTTTTAGGTAATTTGAGATAATTCTTAATTATACGGGTAATGGGTTAATTACCGGATAACGAGACATTACCTAGTTAATTAAAAAGAAATGAGATAAAGATTAATTCCCCCCCCCCCCCCAAAAAAAAGTGCCAAACAACCACAAAGCTAAGAAATGACTCATAGTCATTTGTAATTAGGTGGCAAGATAAGGTGTTGGTAACAAGACACCTCACTTCTAATATCTTCTTAGATTAGCAACATTAGTAACCAAAAATCTCGTGAAGCATTTTAATTGTCATTTTCTCCTTCATAATCACTTTCCATGCATTTGTCCTATGTGTAAACATTTCCTTATGGACCATCCATAAATCCGTCCATCTTTTGTTTGATTGCAACCATACTTCATATCTACACTATGATATTCATGTCTCTCAAAATCTCACAAATGCAATTCAGTTAGGGATTGGACTGCTTTTATCGAGTTTGAACTTCTGGCAGTTAGAGCCCATATAGTTGTTTCTTCACATGCAAATCTGCACACCCACGTCTCCATCAATGCTAAGGTATGTTGAGGCTATCCCTTCTTTCTTTTGGCATGATCTATACGACACAAACGAAACAAGCAAATGCGCAATTTCCATAAAATATCCTATTCATAGAAATACTAGAGATACTTATGTTCTTGATCCCCCATGTGTTATATTATTCTATCATCTGTTCATGGGCCTCAAAAATACATAAGTTGGTAAAGTTTATTTCATGATATTAATCAGAGGTATAATGGTCTTATGACGTCCCGAAAGATTTTATTGACGTACTTCTCATGCATTGCATTCATTTACATTGACCCATGACCAGCTGGCATAATATACGCGTATATGTATATTATATGTATATGAGATATGGGAAAAGGCTACGGCGTTATATACCCACCACCACCTGATCAGCTGGTATGCGTTGATGATTTCGCCCACAGTGGCCAAGATGATATGATGGGATGCCCTCAGAGGCTGATGATGTTATGAAACATGTACGTATGCACGACATGCCATTCATACGCATATGCATGATACTATAATTATTCATGATTTACAAAGTTATTTAGACCTACAAGTTAAGTCATGTACTCTATATTTCTTCCATGTCTCTTTTGTACTTATTTATGTGCCTTACATACTGGGTACATTATTCGTACTAGCGTCCCTTTGCCTAGGGACGCTGTGTTTCATGCCCGTAGGTCCCGAAAGACAGGTCGAGAGCCCTCTAAGTAGGCTATCAGCTCAGGGGAAGATATTGGTGCGCTCCATTTGCTTCGGAGTTGCTTGTTTGGTTAGTATAAGTTAGATGTGTGTTGTTTGGTATGGAGGGACTCTGTCCCGACCATTATGAAAATTATGTATTCTTAGGGGCTTGTAGACATATGTCATGTACGTGAAAGATTAAATGGCCTTGTCGGCCTATGTTTAGTATACGAGTGATCATTTTGGTCTTATCGGCTCGTACTGCATATGTATAAGTTTGTATTCCCTCATACTTTACTCCGGTTCATTTACCTATGATAGAATGATATGAAAGATACGTTACGTTGGTACTCGCTTGAAAGTTACCGGGTGCCCGTCGCGGCCCATCGGTTTGGGTCGTGACAGTCCTATGATGATATGACTAGTTTGAGCACATCTATAGTGGCTCATAAACTACCTACCAACCCGATCGAGCCCGCCACTTCAAACGGGCACAGGTTCATTTTAGTGGCCATAGACTACTTCACAAAATGGGTTGAGGCTGCATCTTACAAGGCTATAACTAAGAAAGTCGTCGGAGATTATTTCAGAGATCGTATTGTTTGCCGATTCGGGGTGCCAGAATCCATCATCACCGACAATGCCGCTAACCTCAACAACGACTTAATGAAAGCTATGTGTGAAACCTTCAAAATCAAACATATGAATTCCACAGCATATAGGCCTCAAATGATTGGAGCCGTGAAGGCCGCAAACAAGAATATCGAGAAAATATTGAGAAAGATGGTAGACAACCACAAGCAATGGCATGAGAAATTACCATTTGCCTTATTGGGGTACCATACCACAGTCTGCACATCGACCGAGGCAACCCCCTACTTACTGGTCTGCGGTACTGAAGCTGTCATTCCCATCGAAGTCGAAATTCCTTCTTTAAGAATTATATAAGAAGCATAACTCAGTGACGCAGTGTCACGACCCAAACCGATAGGCCGCGACGGGCATCCGGTACCTTACTCAAATGAATACTAACATAATGTATCTTTTCGTATCATGCTATCATAAGTAAATGAGACAGAAAGGCTGCCGTAGGATAACTAGAATAAAACATGTAATACCAACTTATACATAAGACATGCGGGCCTATAAGACCAAAATGATTACTCGTACACTAAACATAGGCCGACAAGGCCATACAATCTTTTACGTACATGACATATGTCTACAAGCCTCTAAGAGTACATAACCGTCATAAGGTCGGGACAGGGCCCCGACATACCAATCAATACGTGTCCAATGCATACTGACCAAATAGGAAACTCCGGAGCAAATCGAGCGCACCAACACCTTCCGCTGAGCTGATACCTTACTTGGAGAACTCTTAACCTGTCTATCGGGACCTACGGGCATGAAACCCAGCGTCCCCATGTAAGGCCCCGTGAAATTTTTACTCAAAGACCCGGAATCTCGTGGTGCCTAGTTAAGATCATGTGTTAGAGGATTATAAAATTCTTTACGCGGGCTTTTTATATCGAGCTGTGTAACCGTGAAAATGGTAATAACAATTAAATTTGTTGATGAGACTCTAAAAATACGTGATCTATTTTTATGCTAGTTGTAAAGCAGTTGATGCTATGTGTGTGAAGTTTAAGTACGAGATGCGCTAACATGGAGTTATAATCAAACCGATAAGTTAGCCGTTCAGGGCCTCGAGCTAGTCGATTTGGGGCCTCGAGGTCGATTCCCGAGCTCGGGCTCGAGCTATTAGGGGCAGTCGGGGAAGGGCTAACAGTCGTGATATAACTAAAAGAGGCTCTTTATGGCCAATGATAAGCAATAAATGAAGAATAAGTATGAAGATAGTAAATAAGAGCAACAATATCGAGAGAGTGTGTTTGGGAGAAAAGAGAGAGAGAGTTATCATATATTTCGTGTAGAATAGTTGGAGCAACATCAGTCCTCTACAAAATAGTAAAAAAACTCTTTATATAGAAGGGCAAACCTTATATGGTACGACATACATTAATTGTAAAAACATGGAGATGGGACAGCTAGATGTGACACCCTGATCCGGGTTCAGAGTAGGCCGGCTATGCTTTGTCAGACTTAGCCGTGTGTCTTGGGAACTCCCAATTTTTACTCCAGCCTCGGCCGATATTCTCTTCAGGCCGGGTGTCGAGGAGCTCCAAGGAAGGAGACTCAAGCGCATCTTTGTAGCCTCGAGGCTTCGAGGTGATCTTCCGAAACGCCTTATTGACGGGAAATCGGACCCTTCGATTCTGCCGTATACAGATAGTCACCGCATTTCTTAGAACAAAGCGATAGGAAACGATTTTGATGCCCGACTCTTCGGGCTCCCTGTGATGACGTCGTACTGATGATGAAGTATGTGACATAAGCCTTTATGACAACCGAAAACGTTCCGTCGTCTCATTTTTCCAAGACCATTCAAAGCATTACGGTTTCTTATTCTTCAAAGCCATAATGTCGCCGCCGATTCAGCTCCCTAGGACGCATTATACGTTCCTGCCATTGCGTTCTAAGGACGATAATGGCGCCATCGGTTACGCTGCCTCCTTTCCAATAAATGGGAGCTTCTTGGGATTAACCTTTCATCGAAGTGTCTTCCTATATTTCCCTCATCTTTTTTTCTTCCCATCCTTATCCCTTGCTCGACATGATTGAGGCCCATGGCCTCGCGATCGTCTGGCCATGCTTATATCGGCCGCGCTGAGGCTAACCCCCTGAACGTCCCTTAGTTGAGCGAGATTTTGCTGTTTCGCTGTTGTTGTTGTTGCTGCTGTCGCTCCGAGGTGATAATACGGGGGCGACCGACTTCTTCCAATCTTGAAGGACGTTTGGACTATACACCGCTGCTCATGAGGGTGCTCGGACTATACACCGCTGCTCACCCTCCTGCCACGGCTCGGCGCATTACACCCCTTTTAGATTCCTTAGGGTGTGGTGACACTATCTACTAACTGTTGCATCCCGTTCCGGGGCAATGTCCCAAGAAGTGACTTCATAATAGTATTACTAGCAAAGTTCACACTAGCCAGATTTTTCACCCAGCCACTTCTTCGCTCCTTTCGGCTTCTCCTTCGTCATTTTGCTCTTCTCCCTCGCTTTCCCCTCCTACATCTTCCTTTTTGAAGATGCCATTCTGGGGGGTCGAGATGAGGCTCCCGGGGGGATGACGCTTTGGAAGATATTGTCTTTGAGGTCATGTGCCCGAGGGGATGATATCCGGAGATGCTGCTGCCAAAGTTACACCCTTAAGAATAGGCTAGGCTTTCAGTCTTTTATTATGTATCCCTTTGCTTCTTTATTTCTGTGTAGGGACCCTTTGTAAGCTTTTGTAATCATATGTAAGGACACCTCGAGGGCCGTTGTAAGCAGATGTTTATAAATATAAAGATATTTCCTTGACTTCCGCCTTTGATGCTTGCTATATTCTTTTATATTTGTGGGGATTCTGCATGTATGCCTCTGCTGATGATTGTCAATATCTAACTTGGGTACGAGTATTCTCCCCGATCTTTGGTCGATAGAAACGGCTCCTCTCTGAGCCCACCGTCGTTCCTCGGACCAAGCCCGAATTGGTCCGTTTGAGTCGGGCCATCGGGACTGTCGAGTCACATAAAAATAGTGCCTCGCCTTGGAATTTTTGGAGAGAGGTCTCTGAGTGAGGGTTATCTTTATGAATCTAAAAACTTGCTTTCAGCTTGGCATGGATAACCTTTTAAGGCATTGTAGATAGGTCCCAGATGAGGGGTTACCCAGATTTAGGGGGTGTCCTGAGGTCCAGCCATTATGGGCGGAGCTCAAATTGTTTATTTTTCTTCTTGAGGGGAACCTTCGAGATTGGATACCATCTTGGACTCTGTAATGGTGCTGAAGGCTTCCTGGAGCCTAACTTCTTGCCGATGGAGGTCCTCGAGGTCGGGTACCACCTCGGGACTGGAGATGATACTGTTGGCTTCTTTAAGCCTAACTTCTTATTGATGGAGGTCCTCAAGGCCGGGTACCACCTCGGGACTCGCATCGAAGTCATTGGCCTCCCGGGGCCTATCTTGATCAGGCGGACCGTTATTGTTTCCCCATATATATGTGGGGTTGCTTTCGCTTCTTGGGAGACCCTACTATTTTAGATAGCTATCCTTCCATTTCGGCGTCGAGTCCTTCGTTACCTTAGCACCAGAGTGTTTGTGTAGGTTCCCGCCTTAGCTTTTCTAGTCTTGCCATAGCCATGACTGCTACTTCTATGTTTGTTCGGTAGAGAGGGGAGAGTTCCGCTCCCAGTGCTCAGGATCCACGGGAGTTTACCTTGAAGACTACGTCTTTGATAAGAGAGGAGCTCCTTGAGTTGGTGAGGACAGACTGCGGATGGGGGGAGGAGGCAGCGTTACAGGTGCTTCCCCTGGGCGAAGGTATCACGGACCCTGCCGATGGATTCCTGAATATGTATACACATCCTTTCACACTGGGACCTCTCGACAGGGTCATGCTCAACTTCTGTGTGAAGTATCGGGTTACCTTGGCGCAGATACACCCGTCGTTTTGGCGAATAGTGTTGATGATGAGTTTTTTGCGGACAAGCCGGGGCTTGACTTCACGCTCAGCCATCTCGTCAGGTTGTACCGGCCCTTTCACCATCGAGGTCTGCTAACCTTGCGGGCCGTTCGTTCACGCCCTTTGCTGTTGATGATGAGGAAGATGGAGATCAGGAGTGGATTAGTCGGTTCGTCCGGGTCCGGACGACTGACATTATCCCCGTGGATTTTATGCCATTCCCTGAAGAATGGAACTATATGCCTGAGTGGAGCGTCCCGTGCTTTCTCAAATTTGCTCATGGTGACAGCTAGTTTCGTAACCGTGTTTCCTCCTTTTCTGCAGCAATTTCATGGGCGCCGGGCGACGTTTCTGATCTGCGTGGTTGGGTCTGGGAGCTGGCGATCCACTCGACTTGTGATGAGCGCAGGTGGCGAGCTGTGTCTCGTGGCAGATGGGAAGCAAAACATCATGGTATGTGCGTGTACTACTTTTTCCTTATCCCTTGTTCATTAGGAGAGACATTTTTTCCCTTTTCGCGTATTAATCTTGCTGTCGTAGGTATTGGAGAGCCTCCAGAGGCGAGGCTGTGCTCCTTCGGAGAGGGGGAGGGGTTGCAGCTTCCGAGCTAGAGGGCGACAATAATAAGCTGGAAATGTACTTGCAGGGTGATGGCGCTCACGGCAAGGCGAAACGGGGCCGGGTCTCTGAGACGGAAACATCGCCCGAGCCTGCTGCACCCGAGGTTTTTGGTTCTGGAAAGATGGCTCCTCCGAGCGATCGTACTTCGATCGGGGTTGATTCTTCCGGGGATGAGGGGACTAGATCAACAGATGTGAGCTCGGCCTTCGAGGAAGTCTGCCGACTTCACTTTGCGGTGAGCTTCGACATAGGCCCCCCGAATCCGCGTCTTCCCTTCCTTATCGAGTTTTTCTTTTGCAAGCTTTTGACAGGCTTAGGTCCGAGCTGCTCCGCCATGGAGCTAGGCTCCGAAAAGCTCTGGGTGAGGGTAGGTCCCTTAGGCTCTTTTGCGAGGAGAGGGAAGTTGAGTTGGCACACTGGCGATATGAGGCGTACCGGAGCTCGAATTACGAGAGCTATTTGATGGTGCAGGTAAGTTTCCATTTCGGGCGAGTACGCGTTCCGCCTTTTAACTTTTGAGGTTAACTCTTCACCTATCATAGCTGTAGAGAAAGACAGAGGCCCTGGAATGTCTTAGGGGTGAGGCAGACCGAGTTAGGAATGACTGTAGCGAGCTAAGAGCTCGGGCGCAGGTTCAAGCTTTAGAGGAGAAAGATGCCTTGGCTAAAGTTCCTGCCTCCGAGGTCCAACTCCGCTTAGCTTGTGATAACGCTTCAGTTCAAGTGGGTATGATCACGAAGCTTGAATCCGAACTTTCAAAGGTTAGGGCCAAGATCGTTGATGCTCGGACCGAAGCGGCACTGAACCGTACTAAGGCCGATCAGGAGATGGAGATTTATTTGAAGGACGCGACCGATGCCCAAGCCGAGTTGAAGAGGGTCCTTGATCGTGGAGAGAGGATTGAAGAATATGCTCGTTGTAAGTCTCGAAGAAAAGTTCTCGAGGAGATCAGTGCCAGGGGTTTTGTTCTCTCGGAAGAGTTGGCGCGAGTGAGGACGGACGAGCGTGATGCTCGGTTACTCCTGTCCGACACCGAGGGGAGTGATGATGAGGCCGGTAGGCCGTAGCTCTCAGGGATGGGGCGTAGACCTTACCATTCCGTATGTAGTATCTTTAGAGTATGTTTGTAGACGGAGAATATATTTTTCCGCGTATGTATATAAAAGAAAAACCCTTTGCGGCTTTAGTTCTTCTGTACCCCTTTTTGTCCCCCATTTGGCCAGGTGAACTATTCTCAGAGTCGGTGAGAATCCTTGAATTCGTCATATGGCCCTGGGGCTCTTACGTGCTCGGTCGGTGCGACCTCTAGTTCAAGCAGGCGTCTGAGCACTTATGCTTTTGCTCAACTGTTTCGGGTAAAGTCTCCAAGTCGGGTTTCGACTCGAGCTCATATGGCCCTCAAGCTTTTTATGTTTGGATGGGCTGGTGACAGTGGCTCTTACACCTTTGATCGAAGCGATCTTTTATGTGAATGGCCCTGGGCTTATTATGTTTGCATGGGCTGGCGACAATGGCTCTTACGCCTTTGATCGAAGCGATCTTTTATGTGAACGGCCCTGGGGCTTATTATGTTTGCATGGTCTGGCGACAATGGCTCTTACGCCTTTGATCGAAGCGATCTTTTATGTGAATGGCCCTGAGGCTTATTAGGCTGGCGACAATGGCTCTTACGCTCTGCCCTGAGGCATATGTAGTTAACTTTTTTGGGTCTTGTCTCTGAATCGGGTTACGACTCGAGCTCATTTGACCCTCAAGTTGTCAGATGAGCTGGCAGCGATGGCTCTTACATTTTGGGCCGATGCGGCCTTTTATGTAAGCTGGCGACAATGGCTCTTACGCTTAGGGTCGAAGCGACCTTTTAATGTAGGCTTTATTTTCCTCTCGTTAAGGGCTTTTCAAATGATTTTGCCTGACCCGCTGTTGGTTCGGGAAGAACCTTGATTTCATGTCGTTTGCGGCGATGTTTGAGCACCTCGAAAGGTTTGGCTCGTAGGATGAGTAGCTCAAAGCCTTGTGATTTGGATCTAACATGGTCGAAGCTCTTTTGCCTGTCGAGGGTAGCCTGTTTTACCGGTTCTTTTCGAAGTAGATTTAAAGTAATGGCCTATGATTTTTTAGCGACGGTCGGGCATCCCCGAGTCGCGTTAGTTTGACTGGATCGTAGTCATTTGTGTTTGGCCGGAGCCATTTTTGGTCCCGAGTATAGTAGTTTAAGCGTCTATATCGAGGGTATGCCTTTTTAGGGGTCTTACAAATTTGATATATAGCCTAAACCTCGGGATTTTATGCCTGTAGTAAGGTCTTACAAAATTTTCATGCCTTTGAGGTCTTACAGTTTGTTGATACTTGGTACAAGTATAATTCATGCCCTTCTTGAGGTCTTACAGTTTGTGATACTTGGTATAAGTATGATTCATCCCTTGCTTGAGGTCTTACAGTTTTTGTTGTTGCCTTATGTAGGTCTTACGAGATCGAGTCTGCCCGCTCGGGGTCTTACGACCTCGGGTTTTTTACTGAATGGCGATTGGCGACAGTCTCCGAGTCATCGAGTTCGTTTGGCTCGAGGGCCGTTACTCGTGAGCTCGGAATTGCCTCATTGAGGGCTTACGACTTTGGAGATTCCGACCCTGAGGTCATGCATTTTTTGAGTTTGTGGTGCCAGTCTCCGAGTGTTCGGGACGCTTTCTTTCTTTTTTGGAGATATTTCCTGATTTTCGTGCTGCCTCGTTGAGGGCTTACGAGTTTGGAGTTCTGACCCTGAGGTAACGCGGGTGCCGAATTATCGATGGTAGTCTCTGAGTATTCGGGACGTTTCTTGATGAAGAAATCGTTCTGGCGAAAATGCTGGGTTTTCTTTGGAGCATGGGATATGTTAGCAAAAAGCATTCCTTGATTATTTGACACTAGTACATGTGTCTCCGCCATAGGGGGCTCGGCTGTGCGGACACGGTTCATTCGATCATTTGGTCCGGTACATCATTTTCCCATTGGGACCTTTTTTGGCATTTCTTGGCTCTTCTGAGCGGATGATCTTCCGAGAGGGTGTCCTTCGGCGCTCGGGATTGATAGCAAAAGAATCCTTGAAGACTTGTTGGATTCCCCTTAGGTAGCATATAAGTGTTGCCTCGTTAAAAACCTTGCCGGCAAAACCCTCTTCGGGACAAAAGCTCGATCGAAGGAAAAGAGTGCAACGGATGCTTTTAACCTTAAGGTCTTTGGGCTGGGTTAGCGCTTTTGACTGCTTTAATCGGGTGCCTGCATAAAGGTTTAGTATAAAGTATAAAATGAAAAGGGAGATGGTTATACCTTATCGTGGGATGCGCTGGCGACGTTCCGAGGTCTGGTATGCCCCTGTTGTTTGTAATGAGGGCACAGTACGGTTCTCCTCTATGTCTAGTCGGGCTTAGCCGAAGACGTAGTTCAATTATCCTTTGACTCTTTCGAGAGTGGAGATATTGGTGTCGGTGCCACATCGTGCACCGCGAACATTTCCCTTGCCGCGTGGTATTCCCCGTGGACGATTTTAATCCCGTCTTTTGTCGGGAATTTCATCATCTGGTGGAGGATGGACGGTACTGCTTTCATGCAGTGTATCCACGGTCGTCCGAACAAGGCGTTGTACCTCATGTCTCCTTCGATGACATGGAATTTGACATTTTGGGTCATGCCGGCCACGCTAACAGGGAGAGTGATCTCTCCTTTCGTTATTTCGCTTGACATGTCAAATCCGTTGAGGAATCGAGTGGCGGGCATGATCTGTCTAGCAGTCCGAGCTGCTCTATAACCTTCGACCTGATAATGTTGGCCGAGCTACCTAGATCCACGAGTACACATTTTATTTGAAATGTATTTACGAGGAAATAGATTACCAGTGCGTCGCTATGAGGTTGGGACAAGGTCTCGGAGTCCTCCTCGCTGAATGTGAGGGCTTCTTCGGGTACGTATCCCCAGGTTCGCTTTTCTCTGGTGATGGATAATCATCACGGGTTCTTGGGGAGCGTCGACGCCCCCTAATATCATGTGGATAACATGTCGTGGCTCGTTTGCTTCATTCTTCTTGGCCGCTTCTCTTTCTCGGAACTGATTTTTGGCTCGCTCGCTCAAGAATTCTCTGAGATGACCTTTATTGAGTAGCCTGGCTACTTCCTCTTGGAGCTGGTGATAATCCTCGGTTCTGTGGCCATGCGTATTTTGAAATTCGCATACCAAGTTATGATTCCTTTGGAAGGATCCGATTGTACAGGCCTGGGCCATCTGGTATCCTTGATTTTGCCGATGGCGAACACGATGTCTGAAACATCAACGTTGAAGTTGTATTCTGATAGGTGTGGTGTCCCTATTGGCCCCGTGTTTCCGTCGAATCCGGCTCTGTTAATGAATCCCCAAGGATTTTGTCCTTGGTTGATCCGTCGGTCGTTACGAGGTGGGTTGCGTCTTGGAGAATTTCTCCTATCTTCGGTGTATGGCTGATACCTTTCTTTATTTGGCTTCGATTCCTTTGCTAAGAGCCTGATCGGGTATACTGAGCCTGAGGGGGCTCCTAATTGATCATCCTAGACCCTGATCTTTGACTGATATCGATTGTTAACGTCCGACCAGGTTATGACATGGTACTCGATTAGATTCTCTTTCAGTTGCCTTGAGGCCACTGAACTCCGCTTGTTCAGGCCTTGAGTGAAGGCCTTTACCGCCCAATCGTCGGAGACTGGGGGTAGTTCCATCGTTCCGTTTGGAAGCGAGATACGAACTCTCGCAGGATTTCGTTCTCCCTCTGCCTGATCTTGAATACGTCAGACTTCCTCGTTGCTACTTTGATGGCACCGGCGTGTGCCTTAATGAAGGAGTCTGCCAGCATGGGAAATGAGTCTATGGAGATGGGAGCTAGGTTATGGTACCACATCATGGCCCCCTTTGAGAGCGTTTCCCCGAACTTCTTCAGCAAGACAGACTCGATCTCGTTGTCTTTTATGTTGTTGCCCTTCACTGCGCACGTGTAGGCGGTAACGTGCGGTCTGAGGTCCCGTTGTATTTTGGGAGTTCCGGCATTCTGAACTTCTTTGGAATGGGTTTCGGAGCCGCTTCCTCCGGGAACGGCCGCTGCACGAACTTCCTCGAGTCCACGCCTTTCAGGACCAGGGGTGCGCCCGGTATTTGGTCAACCCTGGAGTTGTAAGTTTCGACCTTCTTGTCGGGCTGCTATTATTTTCTCGCCCGACTCGATCCTTCTGGTAAGATCCTCGAGCATTTTTACGATAGCAGGGTCGGCTATCGAACCATTATTGCTCAATCTCTCCGGTACCTGTACGGCCGGGGGAGTTGTTCCCGGTGCTACGGTGCTGGGAGTTTTTGGGTGGCTTTGCAGCCGAGCGATAGATAGCTGTTGTGCCTGCAACATTTCAAAATATCATGAAGGCTAACTTCCCGTTCTTCCCAAGCTGGGGTTATTTGGGCTTCCTGTTGGTCGCCTTGTTGTATGCTCCTGTCGGTTCATGAGGTTTTGTCGATCTACTGTGCGTCGCGCGAGCCCGTGTCCGCTGGAATCGGCCCAGGTGCGTTCTCGGGGTTCCGTGGTGGCATACAAAAAATTGGAATAGCCACACCGTTTTCTCCGTGATTTTCGAGGTCGTCATTCTCTACTCTGTTCACTGAGCCAGACATATTGACCTGAAATCGAAGATCTTGGACAAGAAAAAGTGTGAAAGATAACTTGTGTTGTGTAACGAAACCAGCAAGAAAATAATCACTATTATTTTTAGCCCCACGGTGGGCGCCAAACTGTTTACCGTGAAAATGGTAATAACAATTAAATTTGATTATGGGACTCTAAAAATACGTGATCGATTTTTATGCCAGTTGTAAAGCAGTTGATGCTATGTGTGTGAAGTTTAAGGAAGAGATGCGAGCTAACATGGAGTTATAATCAAACCGATAAGTTAGCCGTTCAGAGCCTCGAGCTAGTCGATTTGGGGCCTCAAGGTCGATTCCAGAGCTCGGGCTCGAGCTATTAGGGGCAGTCGGGGAAGGGCTAACAGTCGTGATATAATTAAAAGAGGCTCTTTATGGCCAACGATATGCAATAAGTGAATAACAAGTATGAAGATAGTAAATAAGAGCAACAATATCGAGAGAGTGTGTTAGAGAGAAAAGAGAGAGAGAGTTATCATATATTTCGTGTAGAATAGTTGGAGCAACATCAGTCCTCTACAAAATTGTAAAAATCCCCTTTATATAGAGGGGGAAACCTTATATGGTACGACATACATTAACTGTGAAGACATGGAGATGGGACAACTAGATGTGACACCCTGATCCGGGTTCAGAGTAGGCCGGCTATGCTTTGTCAGACTTAGCCGTGTGTCTTTGGAACTCCCCATTTTTACTCCAGCCTCGGCCGATATTCTCTTCAGGCCGGGTGTCGACGAGCTCCGAGGAAGGAGCCTCGAGCGCATCTTTGCAGCCTCGAGGCTTCGAGGTGATCTTCCGAAACACCTTAATTACGGGAAATCGGACCCTTCGATTCTGCCGCATACAAGCTGTGCATTTAAAAGTTAAGGAAAATGTTTTATAGAAGAACGCGTTTCTATGGCCCATTATGCGGCAACATAATCACTAGGCGGACATCATATTGCAAAGTGAGGCAGAAAGTTAGCTAATTTTGAGGACAACTATGCGACCAATTATGCGATCGCATAACCGATGTGCGGGCTGCATAGTCGTCGCATAACCTCCTTGGGATTTTTGTGAAGGGTAGTTCTGCGGTGCATTATGCGACCGCAAAACAGGTATGCGGACCGCATATTGTTCACATACCCGGGCAAAAAATTCAAGCCCTTGAGGGCTACTTTTGCGATCCCTTTGCGGGCCGCATAACAGTTATGCGGTCGCATATGCGACCGCAAATTTTAGTCGGGGCTCCTTTTTTCTAACTTTTAAAACCTAACCCCATCCAGTTAAAAACACCCCATTAGGCCATATTAAGCTTTTTTCTAATGCCTTTAAAGTGAGAGAAAGAGTTCTAGAGGGAGAAAGTGATCCTCACCAACTCACTCTTCAATCCTTGCCCAACCTTTGAAGATTTTCAAGTAAAGTTTCCTAAGCCTTCATCC
The DNA here is from genome assembly GCF_001879085.1 of Nicotiana attenuata. Taxonomy (NCBI): domain Eukaryota; kingdom Viridiplantae; phylum Streptophyta; class Magnoliopsida; order Solanales; family Solanaceae; genus Nicotiana; species Nicotiana attenuata. The sequence continues at coordinate 47,169,277 of NC_031994.1, read as the reverse complement.
TAAGAGGTAAGAATCTGTGCCCTAACCTTTGATTCAAAAATTCCTACTAAAATGAGCAATTAACAAGAGGGTTCATGGGCTTAAGGTTGTATCTATTTTGCATGTGTGTATAATGGAAGAGTGTAGGAGGATTGTGAGCTAAAAATGGTAAGAGATGGCGTATGGGTTGGTTAAATCTTTCACCAAGAGATCTTAAAAGACATAATGCACATTTAGTGCTTGATAATTTGCTCAAAAGAGCTAGAGTCTTGATCATCTCTCTAATTTTGGTTCAATTTGTAATGCTCATAAAATAGATCGAAGTTGCTAAGGGTTCCAGAATTATTGTAAGAATTTAAGGAAAGCTCTATTGAGGTATGTATGGCTAAAACCCCCTATTCTTAGAAATCGAACCCCCTTGGTGTCCATGCAAATGTTGTAAGTTCCGAATATTGACCGATGTAGTGGTTGCTATTTCAAATGAATTTGTGTTGCAAGAATATATGTGCAAGGTGTGTCTCAATGCTTTCATTATGCTATTTTGTCAATTGAGAATGGTAAAGAATGTGGAACATGTGTTAAAATGCCTAGACTTCAAGTCGAGTTTGAATTAAGATTGTTATGCCGAAACATCTGAAATCCTCTTTATGCTTACGCCTTATAATTGCTCTCGTATGTGCCTATTATCTTGAATTGAAAGGTTTAATATTGAAAGTGGCAATGATGTGAAATGTGGGGAAAAAGAGCTTGAGATATGAAATGTGTACTAGTGCCAAGTATGATGTAATAATTGTGGCCCCAAGTGCCGATGAATCGATATATGTGAAATAAATTTGAAAATGAGATGATTGATGAAACATGGAAATGTCTTGGTGGGACGGTCTAGCCGATCGACCGTGATCGGATGCCATGCCGCACACATGGTGGTACTGTGCTGATATTGGAACTGGAAGTGAGAACGAAATTGTGATTGAGTTACATGTCTTAAATGAGACAACCTAGACGATCGGGTCGTGATCAGACTCCGTGCAAACAAGCGGTGGTATTGTGGATGATGGTGTAACAGTATTAAAATGTCCCAACCTAAGGCTATGGAAATTATTTGAAAGTTATGTGATCCTTAATCTGATGCTGTGATGTCGTTTAAGGCTTATGTTGATCCTTATGATTATCTTCTTCCTGTATTATTGTTCTTTCTAATGAGATGGTGATTAGTTATACATACTAGTACTATTCGACAGTACTAACGCCCCTTTTGCCGGGGGCGCTACATCTTTGAATGGATGTAGGTGGTTCCTTAGCAGACAGTGCCGATCGCAGATAGCGGTGCACCCTCTTCTCAGTAGTCTTGGTGAGCCCCTTCTCTTCCAGGGGTCATGCAGTATATCTTTTGTTGTAAGTTACCACATTTTTGAGGTATAGACGGGGCCTTGTTGCCGGCATTATCATGACAATCTTTTGTATCCTTAGAGGCTCGGTAGACGTTTGTGTGGGTTGTGTACGGGAGTTGGATGGGTCACTGGACTGTGTTGTAATCTAAACTCTTGTTCTACCAAACTGTAAACTGCATGAACTTTCGTGGACTTAACTATGGTGTAGGGAATGTAATGTAAAATGAACTAGCAATGTTTTCATGTACGATCTTTCTTACGGTCTAATTAATGAAAGCATGTTTTCTTGGTCATAATAGGTTGGGTAGAAAAAGTCCAAAAAGGCTTGCTCAATCGGGTTCACTCGGCTGAGCGTCGGTCGCGCCTCCCGAGGTTGGGGCGTGACACCCCAAGCAAAAGGGACGTCAGTACAAATAATGTACCGAGTATAAGGAATGAAAATTAGTAAATAATAGACATGAGAGAAACATGGAGTAAAAGACTCGACATGTAAGTCTGGATAACTCTCCAAATTATGAAATACATTTAGTATCATGCATATGCGTATGAATTTCATGTCATGTTCATAACATCATCAAGCCTCTGAGGGCATCCCATCATATCATCTTGGCCACTGTGGGAAAAATCATCAACGTATACCAGCTGATCAGGTGGTGGTGCGTATATAACGCCGTAACCTTTTCCCATATCCCATATACATATATATACATATATACGCGTATATAATGCCATGTGGTCATGGGTCAATTTACATGTATAAATGAATGCAATGTATGAAAAGTACGACAATAATATCTTTCGGAGTGTCATAAGACCATTATGCCTTTGATTAATATCATGAAGTAAACTTTATCAACTTACATATTTTCTGAGACCCATGAACAGATGAGAGAATAATAGGACACATGGGGAATCAAGAATATACGAATCTCTAGCATTTCTATGAATAGAGTCATTTATGGAAGTTGTGCATTTTATCGTTTCCTTTTTATCGTATGGATCATGCCAAAAGGAAAGAAGAGATAGCCTTAACGTACCTGAAACGATTCTCTTGAAAATCCCTTTAAGATACGTTGATTGCAACCACACGTAACGGCGGATCGAAGCAGGGGAAAATCCGTATGATATTCTTGAGAAAGATTGCACCGTACTCCCTTAGAAACGCAAAATCCCGTTGCTATTACGCAGTATAATTTCGTATGAATTTCTTCACAATTTCAAAAATTGTCGTTGCTATTTTAACATAAAGTCCCATATGTACTCCAAAATCTCCTCCAAAATGCATTTTTGATATCAATTGAACACAATTGTAAAGATGACTAACATAGTCATTCTTTCCACGTTTTTGAGGGCTAAAGTGCATAGTCCATGTGTCTTTCTAATCTAGTAGCCTAAATCAAGAGTCATTAGACCCTTCTATACTTGCTGCCACATGGGAGGGGGGGGGGGCTTTGTCCCCACCTACAATTATCCACAAATTCTTAATTACATGGTTAATCTCCCATTAAATTAATAATTAACCGGTTACACACATAATTAAGAATTGTCTCAAATTACTTAAAATACTACTCCTTTTAATACAATTTATACATCATATTATCATGGTCATATGATACCTTGTATGGCACTAGTCCATAAATACCGGGTATTATAGCTCGGACCGTATTTTATCCCAAATTGCCAAACTTCGACGAAATTCATTTTCTTCGATTTGCTTACCCTCTCTCCTTCATGAATTTACTCATCACTTGTTTGAATAGCATAATACTTAAAATCCCAAAATAATCTCATTCCCGAGCTTTCGTCGATTAACTTACGGCGAAATATTAACGTACAAAAAAATGCGGGATGTAACATCTCACTTTTGAGCTCTCATTTAATCTATGGCGTACTTTCATGAACGAAATTACGGGGTGTAATACGCAAAATGGATACGGAGTCGCTATTAACAATTGACTCTCATTGACAGAAAAAGAATGAATGCGGTATGCCATGGTCAACTTTATCAAAACAAGATGTTTAGAGCTTTCAACAAAAGGGTCAGACCCAGACAGTTTGCACCGGGGCAGCTGGTGCTGAAGCGGATCTTTTCACATCAAGATGAAGCCAAAGGGAAATTTTCACCTATTTGGCAAGGGCCCTACACGGTTCATAGGGTATTAACAGAAGGAGCACTCATATTTGTAGAAATGGACGGAGAAATTTGGCCAAAGTCTATCAATTCAGACACAGTCAAAAGATACTATGCTTAGGATTGTTTGCATTTCTTCATTTGATGTAACTGAACTATGATTTACCTAATTCCCGCTTAAGAGGGGATATGTATGCAGCCCTGTGGGCTCGGTCACATCTTAATAAAATCTTCATTTTCTCCAGGGTCAGAAATTGGAGTAGAATTTTCAGGAGGACCCTCAAAATTCTAGTGCAAAGGTCGCAATGTCTCTAAGGTGTCACAGTCATTGGTTTATCTAATTTACTTGATATTGCGTACTACTATTTTTAAATAACTATATTTATCAAAGTGCTTGCATATTTTTTCAAAAACTTTATTTCTATGGCAGCCAAATGTTACCCAAGGTAACTCAAACAGGATCTCCAGAGCAAAGCAAAGAAAGCAGGCGAAGGCATGAACCAACCTTCCCCGCAAAACTCACTATTTTTCTTTGGACGCAGGCACAATGAACATAACATGAGTATTCGCAAGTATACACATATAAAAATCACCATCTTCATAGCGACAAGGCTGCTAAACGCAAACATGTCTCCAGATAAGAAAATACTCTGCTATCACTCATTATCCTTCCTTGCATGAGACTAAGCACTATCTCCCATTTTGCATGAGGCTCAGTCCATCCTCCTCAATTGCATAAGGCTAAGCACTGCCTTTCCCTGCATGACACTAAGCATTGTCTTCCTTCCTTGCATGAGGCTAAGCCCTGCCTCCTCAATTGCATAAGGCTAAGCATTGCCTTTCTCGGCACGAGACTAAGCACTGTCTCCCATTTTGCATGAGGCTAAGCCCTGCCTCCTCAATTGCATAAGGCTAAGCATTGCCTTTCTCTACATGAGACTATGCATTGCCTCATCTCCTTGCATAAGGCTATGCATTGCCTTTTCCTGCATGAGACTAAGCCCTGTCTCCTTTTCTTGCATGAGGCTAAGCATTGCCTCCCCAATTGCATAAGGCTAAGCATTGCCTTTCCTTGCATAAGGCTAAGCTCTGCCTTTCCTCGCATGAGACTAAGCATTGTCTCCTCCTTGCATGAGGCTAAGCATTGCCTCCCCAATTGCATAAGGCTAAGCACTGCCTTTCCTTGCATCGAGAATAAGCATTGTCTCCTCTCCTTTGCATGAGGCTAAGCATTGCCTCCCCCGATTGCATAAGGCTAAGCTCCGCCTTTCCTTTACTACTACCGAATGTTATGCTACTTGAAACCTAGCACTATTTTGCCTTCCCGGGGCTAAGCTCTGTCCCAATCTTATGCAAGACTAAGCTCTATCTTGTTTCGTTTTTTATATGACCCGACATCATGTCTTTGCATTTCATGGGCTGAAACATCGCCATTTTTGTCCAAAGGCGTCATAGTCCGAAGGCATCATCCTCATAGCCGGAAGACACCATGTCATGGCCAGAGGATCTCCCAATATTGCACATCATTATTCAAAGGCGTCATGGTTCAGAGGCACCATTCTCATGGCCCGAGAACATCGTTTCATGGCCTACGAATCCCTTATCGCATGATTCATGGCCTGGGACGTCATGGTCTAAGGACATAATCCTCACCGTCCAAAGACAACCTTCATGGTCCAGAGGGAATTTGCATCATGTATAAATTCTCACAATAATCCATACATATATTTGAATGAATCGTGTTTTATGTTTTTTAGGTAATCTAGGAAGTAACCGTTCTTCAAACAGGAGCAACCATCGCTCCGATTTCCGTTCATAACGTTCACATTCTGCAAATGTTTTAAACGTAACCGACCATCATTAATTCACGCTTCTTACTCTATGGCTATTTAGATACTTGCTATATAACACATCCGTTACATTTCAGATTCACATTCATAATTCCGCATAAATCAATCTGATACTATCTTTCCCAACAGAACCTTTTCCGAAACGTACAACCATTCCTATAACAACTCCATCGGTTTCGTTCACTGTTGGATCCAGAACTACACATGGCTTGATTCTTGTAAAACCAGGGATATGTAGGCAACTCATGAACCGGAGTTTGGCCTCTACTTTTAAAATCATCCCATTCGGTCAAAATCGGTCATCATTTCTTTACCCGACAATTCTTCCAACATTCCCGGGTAAAGAGGGGCAGCCGTTGATACCCAAATTTTCCCTCATATTCTTTAATGGTATATATATACTTTCAAATAGTATATGCGCATTATCATTTATTTTATAAACCTATACAGGCATTTTCTATAATTTTCCATAATTTTTAGAGTTTTAAATTGATTTTTTTTTGCATTTTAATTACTTGAATAATTATTAATTATTCCTTCAAATTATATTGTGATGACTTAATCATTCAAATTACTTTTGTGCATCCTCATATATGTTTCATAATATTTTTACTTTATTTCGTATAATTATGTTTGCATTTTTAAGCTATTTACCTAATTTTTCAATAATAGCCTATATTCATGTATAATTGCCTTTTATCTATACTATTTGTGTCAACATAGCCTTCTATATTTTTATAACGTTAAATTATTATTATTAATCATATTGCATAAATAACATTTTTATTTATTTATTAAGCATTTTTATAAATTATTTTGTTAAATTTTGTGTATTTAAATAATAGCCCATTTTTAAAAATCAAATTCGGACCTAAAACTACCCAAAATCACCCAATACACCAGCACAATACCCCAGCCCCAACCAATTGACCCCTAACCCAAAAACCCGGTCGGTACCCGTTTCTTCAACCCACCCCAGTCCCGTTTTAAAATCCTGGCCATTGATATCCAAGATCAACGGCCTACAATTAACCTACCCTTTATTACCCAACCCCAAACCCTAATTCCCCATTCCCTCTTCACACCCCGCCCTTGAACTCTATCAACCTCCCCTTCTCTCTCTGTCAAACCCTAGCCATTGTAACCCTTAATCCTCTCCTATTCCGGCTCAAACATGGAATCAATCCATGATCTACTTACCTATATTGTGATACTCTATCATTATAAGCATGTTTTTGGCATCACTTAGTTCTTGCCCTATTTTTAGCAAGAACTACCTCTAAAGAACGGGCTGATTTACTTTGATTCTATGATGATCTGGACGATCTCTCGTCTGTATACATGTTATATTGAACGGTCCTTGCATTTTGGTCCGATTCCAGGCGTCAGTCTCAACTAGGATTTGAGATTTTCCCTTATTCTTTACTGATTTCTGATTGATACTCTTCCCTTTCTTGTGTTTGATTGATATTTTCCTTATTTTTTTGCTTAACCCGTTGTATTTTTCCCATTTTCGATTTTACTTATTTTAAAATGAACTCTAATTGATTTTCATATTCTATTTTCCTTATTCTCTGTTGAACCTATTGTATTTCCTTATTTTGAGTACTACTTGATTCTCGCATGTCACTTTTTGTCGCTTGTTTAAATCACTAAACTTCCTTATTCTATGTGTTAGATGCCCTAAAATTGATTCTGATTGATTCTAGTATATCTTTCCCTATTTGTGTTTGAATAATTTGTTTCCATGTTTACTTGTTTGATTTCTACTATATAAACCCCTCTTAGAAGAGATTTTGAGAGCCCGGATTCTGACTACCGTTTCCCACTACTCTCTCATTCAATCACTGTTACTTTCAAACTCGCTGAAGCTACTGAATAACCTCCTTCAGTGTAAGCATTCCTCGGAGCCCATTCTCGAGGCCCTTGTGAACTTTGAAGCATCGGGGATTTGGGGTTTTTGCTTCTACACTCTGCACTCTTTTAATCTTGCTACTGGTTAGTGTTTAAACTCTCATAATGTTTAAATTATTTCCTGCATATGTATCTGAACTTTGATTCAACTGTGATGGTGTTCAACTTTGATGTCATTCTATGACACATGAGAATAGTCTACTGTAATTTGCATTAGGTGATCTCTCATCTCTAGACCCTGTAGCATCTTACGTGTTAATTTTGGGGCTCCAATATTGTGGTTGTATGAGTTTCTGCATATTGTGATTAACTAATGCTCTCTATGATACCTGATCCTGTTTGTATTATACTGTTAATCCTGAGTTTGGAATAATCTGATCCTCTAAGTTCTAAATTGGTTGCATCACTTGGTTTTATTAGTCTAATGCCTTGCCTGTTAACTTTGTAGTCCTAGATTCTTTATCTTTTGTCATATGTACCCTGCCAATATGCTAGTTTATGTTCATTATGTGATTATCCTGTAAGTTTGCAAATGCTTTTTCAAAACCTATTACTTTAGTATTATTTTCGCTAGTTGTTTCCTGTCATGAGTTTAATTGTGGGGCTTGCTGAAAGCCAAAGCCCTTCCCCCTAAGTCTCCTCTATCAACCTCCCTAGTGTGAGCACTGTCCAGGGTTCTTGAAGCCCTTGGGAACTCTGACGCACTAGGGTCCAAGTTTCTTTGCCACTTTTCCTAATTGCTCAATTGTGCGCCCTTTTCCTACTATTGCGTGGTTATAGACAGCATGAAGTGAGCACTTTGCATGACTACTCAGTTATTCACTAGAAAGTATGCCTGTAGGATGTATAATATCTGCTTTGTCAACTTAGAAACCATGCCTATAGGAAATCACACACTTCACTCAACTTGCCTAATACTTGCACATTATTCAAAAGCATGATTGTTGGATCAATTACTTAAATTCGCTGTTGCATCACACTGTCCATCTAGAAAGCATGCCTATAGGAGCTAAATATGTTTAAAATCAGCTCAAACTGTCAACCTCTAGAAAGCATACGTATAGGAGCTAATATTCATAAAATCATCTCAAACTGTCAACCTCTAGAAAGCATGCCTATAGGAGCTAAATATGTATAAAATCAGCTCAAACTATCAACCTTTAGAAAGCATGCCTATAGGAGTAGATTAAGTAATTCTGAATATCTCATGGTTATCGCTGTCAACTACTGCACCTAGATATCATTTCTATAAGTTTGAACACTTATAGTCTGTAATTTGGTAATTAGTACGCAATACCAGATTCCCTAAAATATATAGTTATTCGGAAAGCATGCTTCTAAAATAGCACCTCGTAATGAAACTACCTGCGTGTTTGAATTCCAAGGTCACATAGAAACCATGCCGACAGGGTTTAATGATTTTAACTCACCTCAGTTATGAAACTGTCAAACGCCTAATTTGTTTGCGTGCATTTGTTTGTTGGTGTGTGGAGGCTAACTTGAGCCCTCAATTTCCTTTACATGAAGTCCAACTTGTTTTTTTGTATGTCGCCTAGTTTTATCATTTTTGAGCAGCCTAAGTAGAGTCTAGAACTACCCAAATAGAGGTCTAAAGCCACCTGGACTGTAGGCATGGGACGGGTAGTGCACGCATAAGGTACGAGTTATAATTGAACTAGTACGCTTTAGGTAACAACTTAAAGATAGTAATCGGGTAGCAAGAGGTGATAGTCTGTGCCCGCTGAATAATACGAGTAACACACCATCTGGAGGGAGTTATGACGTATTATTTATGTTGCACGGGGTGATCCTTTAGGCTAAAAAACTTAGGACCCCCCCCCCCCCCCATATTTTCTTTCTTTTTCTATTAGAATAAAAATAGTTGTACCCTTTGTTCAAAATCTATTTATAATAAACTTCTTAAATTTTTATGCTCTCTCTTTGTTTATTTGATCACATAGACTAATTCATATAATTCGAGTTCGACCGGGAACCGCATTTGTGGACCTCGAAGAGTGCCTAACACCTTCTCTTCGAGGTAATTTCGAGCCCTTACCCGATATTTGGTGACGCAAACTAGTCAAACAGAGTTATCTGCAAATAGGTGCCCTAATGCACCTTAAACCCATTAGGTGGCGACTCTCCCTTTTAACACCTTTTCTAAAAGAGTTATCACGTGTCGAAACCCGATTTCGCGAGAAGAAGGGGGCGCGACAATAGGTCTCATGTACTTTCTTTTTTTACGCACTTACATTTTGTAAGACGTCTAGACACATATTGTTTTATTTCTGTTAATTTTAATAAAAAAAACACAACTAGGTAACTAGCTTAGTGGTATATTTGCTTTAAAAAAATAGGAAAATAAGATATTTTAGTGATTAATGAACTAATCACAGTAATTAGTAGTGTATTTGATCATTATAATTCATATTGCATTTTTATTGAAATTATTTAAGTTTAATTAAATTAGTTTTTAAAAGAACAAAGACCAAATGGCTACATTTGCAATTATATAATTAAACACAAAAGGGCTATTCTTTAAATTAATAGCAGCCCAATACACAAGCTCATTCCCTCATCTGCCCAGTCCAGGTCCAACCCCCCGTCCATATTAGCAATCCGCCCCATCCTCGCGAACCAATCATAACTTGCCACGTCACCTCTCCATAACACTCACACAAGAAACACAGCGATTCTAAGTCGTCTGTTCCTCAGATCAACGACTCACAATTTGTCTCCGTTTTCTCTTTAATTTAATCATCCATCAGGTTTAATCACAGCCGTTGGACCACAAGAATTCAACGACCACCAAACTTTTTCATTAAAACCCATTAATGCCCGAATTATCAGGGCCGTTGATCAGTAGATCCAATAGCCCAGATCTTATCTCCCTATCTTAAACCTAGAGACAACCCCAACTAATGCCCAAACCCTAAATCATTTGGTCTAAGAACAACCGCCCCTCCTTTCCCCGTTCCTCTCTATTCTCTCAACTCCCATCACCCTAATCAGTCAAGAAAACCTTTCACAAATTCGTGCAAGGTCTCAAATTGCCCATAAATCATCCCTTTTGTCTTCATTACCCATGATTATTGCTGAATCTTTGCCTATTTTGTCTTTGAGATTCAACAAATCCCCAAATCCGAAACCCTGGACCAAATGATGCAAGGTCAAATACTTAGAATTCCTTTATGTTTTGTGAAATCAGTGGCATGCATGGCCGTCTCACAGTGCTATCATACTTATTCTTGGTCCAGAGGTCAAGCGAAGCGACCTCTGGACATTGAGGCTCTTACCCGATGGAGTTATCCTTCAACAGTCAACTTTCCCCCTCTTAGGTAAAAATCTCTACAGATTTCTCTCTATTTTCTAAGATTTTCACCTGAGTATGCTCACATTACCACCCCTTCATCACTCTCCACTATCGAGTTTGATTTCTGTTGAACCTAAGGTATCGAATGCCACTATAAGTAGGGGCTTCAATGCTCTCACCTAACAACTTAAGAAACACAATCTAATACGAGTTTATAGAGTCTATCAGAAACCTTAGTTTTCTAACTTATTCTTCATCTTCCTATCTGAAAGTACGGGGGGAGGGGGGTGAATTGTCAATTTTTCTTTTTGTACCCTAAGTAATTGACTAGTTTACTATTTAGTCGACTGAAGGTAAGGACATAATATAAATAAAGCAGAAATAAAATACATGAATTAAAGACAGTAGATTTTTTATACTGGTTCGGATTCAATGTGAATCCTATGTCCAGTCCCCTTGGGTTGCAAAGGTGTTCTCTTTTAGTATTTAAAGTTTCTCGATACAAGAGAGTTGATGTATCTTAACACCAACAGCTTAGTCACTACGTCACTTCTTGTTTCTTGATACAGTGTCTCACCAGTGTTTTTCTTTCTTCTCTCAATAATTACACAGTAGATCTAGAGTGAACTACAATGCTTGTTTGGAGTAGAACAAAAAGAGTGATAGTGGTTCATTCAAAGTATATGTTGCTCTCTTGACATACTTAGTTTTATACTTGAGCTTTTTGGCTTTGGCGAATCTTTAGCATAACATTGAAGAGATATGCAATCCCAAAGGAATTAATGCTCAGAATTGAATTTGTTGTTATTCATTCAAAGAATAAGTATAGAGCTTTCATAGACAATCCATGATCGCCGGTCATTTCCTTTTTCGAGAAGAGATTTGTCATACGTTCTCCTTAAGTTGTTCCTTAATTCATGGGATTCATAGCCTTCCTTTACTGATGTATATCTTCAGTAATTAGGGCAACAGGAAATTTTAGTCCTTCCTTTATTGACGTATATTTTCCGCAATCAGGGTAGCAGAAAATCTTGGTCATTCAATCATTATCGCCTCAATCATTAATCTTCCTTACTTGCTTCCATTGACAGATCCTTGCCTCGATTCTTTTAGTTCTTCCTTTCTTCACTTCTTCCATACATTAATGATGGGTTTGCTTGAATCCTTCTTTTCACATCATGTGATCCTGCATCATAATAATATGTTATTTTTCATCATTGAAACTTATATCTAACAATCTCCCCCTTTTTTATGATAACAAAATAACATATATAAAATAACAAAATAACATATATCTAACAATCTCCCCCTTGTTATAGTCGATGCTTGTTTTACTGTAGTCGACTTCCTAGTTGGCTTCCATGATGTGGTAGTCGACTCATCCTCAAAAGGTGTTGATATTTGTCCTACACTGTAAACTCATAAACTGCAGTCCAAAACAAAAAAAATTAATATTGTATGAAACGTCCACAACTAACGACGAAAGAAGTAAGTTAGTGTGTTGCAAATCGCCTCTTTCAGACGATCAAAGCTAGCATTTGCTGAAACTAACACCCCATCGATCATGTCATGTACTTCTTGAAGGCGTTGACTGCATTTTCTGCTAACTTGAGAATTTTGACCCTTATATTTGAAACATCGAACCCTTTATCTTTGGAGATGGCATAGATGTCTCCAATAGTTGATTGAGTTGCAGCAAGAAGGTCCTTGATGATGGTCAGCTTGTTGTCAATGGCAGTCAATTTTTCTACAAGATCAGGATCACTTACACCATGGTGAGAACAAGAGGCTTTGACCTTTGAACCAGGCTGAACATTCTTGATTTCTCTCTCCTGTTTCTTCACTCAGGAACCCTTAACACACACATATCCCATACTAGCAAAGACTCTTGAGTTGTAGGATTTGGTGACAGAGACAAAGGGGTATTCTAAGATAGAGATATTGTGGGCTTCCAAAAGATGAGTGATAACCATACCATATGGTAGACTGGTGGGTTCATCAGCACTTTCAACCATAAAATTCATAACCCACGAGGACAGTTTGATTTTAAGCTTGGTTACCAGACAGTAGACAAGAAAAGTGTCTTATTGAGAGAAAGTGGAGAATAAGCCGGTGCGAGGAAGAAGAGTAGTTGCTATAATGTGGGCCAGAACTCGAGTATCAAAGCAAACATCACTGGGACCTAATTGGTTAGGGAGGGAATCAGGGGGACACTCGACTATACATCGCTTGGCTTGACAAAAGTAATTTCGAAATCTCCAGGCCAGGTATTTTTGAAAACTATGGGAAAACCAGAGGACTTACATTGAAAAATTGAGTCAAACATGGCACAATCAAGAATGATGCAGTTTTCGAGAAATAGGGATTCTAACTTATCAGGCTTGTTAGAACGGAGATTGGCATATAACATCCTCACTAGAGGTTCATAGACTTTAGGAGGGGGTAAAGAGAGGAAATTTGACCAGCCTTGAATATCGAATAGATCATTTACCTTACAGTTGAGGGCCTCCATGTCGTCAAGATCGATTACTATGCCATGGGCAATGAGCGTCTCTCTGAGGGCAATGAAGAAGTCTCTATTCTGGAGTATCCTAGAAATTGAGGTCTGACTCTAGAGAACATGAGAGGTATACCATGGATTTCTTGGGGGTAAAAGATTTGGGGGGGGGGGGGGTCTTCCATGTGTCTTTTTCCAAGGGTTTTTTTGCTCATTCAATGAGTATAGTTAGATGGCTCTGTTTGAGTAAAGGAAAACCTTTCAGAGTGGTCGGACCCTAGGTCTACTTGTTATGGGGCTGAGAAGAGGGTTTTGCCCTGGAACGAGTACTTTTTCTGGTGGAGGCAGAGGGATTCTTGGAGTGTTTTTCCATTGAAGAGTTTTGGAGAAGGGTTTTTGAGCAATAAGACCCATGAAGAAGAAGAGAAGTAATTTATAGGGTTAAGAGGAAAGGATTTGATGCTTAAGTACAGGAAAGGATAGGGCGTCAGTGAGAGGACACTATGATTGATTTTCCTTTCTTGAAAGTTGTGACTGATGGGAAAAGAGAGGGAAATCGGAGGCGCTCAATTAATGCGTACTTACAAAAGAAAGAAAACATAAACGTTAGTCATACAGGAATTAGAAATAACACATAAGTCCTAACAAATGCCAAGTAGTTCTCTCAATGTGCAGAATCTATCCTCAAGCAAAGGCTCAGTAAAAATGTCTGCTAATTGATAAAGTGCTAACAAATGATAATTCTATACCTCCCTTAATGACATGATCTGTGATGAAATGATGCTTAATATCTATATGCGTAGCCCTAGAATGATGCACATGATTTTTTAAGAGGTATATAGCACTAGAATTATCACAAAATATTTGAATAGGTTTTAAAAGATCCTTCATAGTCACCCAGTTGATTAGACATCCAAAGTGATTGTACACAACACTGTCCAATGGCAATATACTCTACCTCAGTTGTGGATAATGCAACTGAGCCTTGTTTCTCACTGTTCTAGGATACTAATGCCTTTCCCAGCAATTGACACGTTCCACTGGTGCTTTTCCTGTCTTCCTTATCACTTGCAAGATCAGCATCTGAAAAACCTTCAAGTTTAAAATTGTTAGATTATGGGTACCATAGTCCATAAGAATCAGTTCCAATAAGATAACGTATTACTCTCTTTAGTATTGTTAGGTGCGATTCCTTAGGAGCTGACTGAAACCTGGCACATTTACACAAACTGAACATAATATCTGGTCGACTAGTAGTTAGATAAAGTAAGAATCCACTCATTCCATGATATTTCATTTCATCCACTAGATTTCCCCTTTCGCCTTTGTCAAGACTTGTTCATAGGTTCATTCGTGTACCAATTTCTTTAGCACTGCTCATGCCGAATTTTTGAATCAACTCCTTTGTATATTTGGTCTAACAGATGAAAGTTCTCTCCTCGGATTGTTGAATTTAAAGTCCGAGGAAAAATATGAGTTCTCCCATCATACTCATTTCAAACTCACTTTGCATAAGATTAGCAAATTCCTTGCACAAGAGAGAGTTAGCACTTCCAAATATAATATCGTCAATATAGACTTGGATAATGAGGTTACCTCCTGATGATCTTTTGATAAATAATGTAGTATCTACTTTACCTCTTGTAAATCCATGATCAAGAAGGAATGAGCTAAGCCTTTCATACCAGGCTTGAGGAGCTTGTTTGAGTTTGTACAAAGCTTTAGTCAACTTATACACACGGTAAGGAAATTGTGAGTCTTCAAAACCAGAAGGTTATTTTTTACATACACTTCCTCATCAATAAAGCCATATTAAGAAAGCTCTTTTGACTTTCATTTGATAAAGTTTACAGCCTTTAAAGGATGCAAATGCAGGAAGAATCTATATTGACTATAACCTTGCTACTGGAGCAAAGGTTTCATCATATTCGACTCTTTCCTGTTGTGAATAGCCTTGAGCTACTAATTTGGCTTTGTTTCTGACTACTTTTCCATCCTCATTCAACTTGTTTCTAAAAACCCATTTGGTTCCAACAATGGCAGCATTTGCTAGCTTAGGTAACAGTTCTCAAACTTGATTCTTATCAAATTGATCAAGTTCATCCTACATGGCTTGTAGCCAGCTGGAGTCTTTTAAGGCTTCCTCAACTTTCTTTGGTCCCCTGGTTTTCATTCCTTCACTAGGATCCCCTATGATAAACTTATGAGGATATTATAGTTCTCTTTTGCACTCATTTGGACACGTTCCAACTACAGGAGAAGTTGACTCCTTTTGTGGGTTGATTACTAGCAGACACTAGTCGACTCCGTGACTTCGTCTGTGCTATCACTCGACTTTTGTGACTTCCTTGCCTGTGATGCTTCTTGGCTGATATCTTCATCACCTGCAATGATTCCTTTCTCAATCGTAGTGTTATTTTCATCAAATATAATATGCATTAATTCTTCGACAGATAAAGTACATTTGTTATAAACTCTAAAAGATCTACTATTAACAAAGTAACCAAGAAAAATACCTTCGTCACTCCTTGGATCAAAGTTTTTAAGCTTGTCCTTACCATTATTGGGGATGAAAAACTTACTTCCAAACGGATGAAAGTAGCCTGTATTGGGCCGTTTGCCTTTCCATAATTCATATGGAGTTTTCTTCAAGATGGGTCTTATAATACATCTGTTGAGAATGTGACAAGATGTGTTTACTGCTTCTGTCCAAAAGTGATTTTGCAATAAATGTTGTAATATCATTGTTCCAGCCATATCTTGTAGGGTTCGATTTTTTCACTCAACTACTCCATTCTGTTAGGGGTGATCTTGGGGATGAGAAATTGTGAGTATATCCTTGATCATTGCAAAATTCTTCAAAGGCTCTGCTTTCGAATTCTCCTCCATAGTCACTTTGGATGGTTGTGATGAGATACCCCTTTTCTCTTTCAATTCTTTTATAGAAAATCTCAAAAAAATTCTAGGCTTCATTTTTTTCCTAGAAGAATGATTTTACCTGACTCGTCTTCAATGGCACATCCTATTTTCTTGAATTTGACTTCGTTCCCTGAATCATATAACTGACTTATACTCAAGAGATTATAGTTGAGTCCATCTACAAGGTATACTTCTGTAATATCACAATTGATGCTGAATGGAACTGTGCCGGTGCCAACTATTTTTCCTTTTGAATCATCACCAAATTTTGAAACTTCCTCCATTTATTTTTGTAACTTCTTTGAGCAGATTTTTGTCACCCGTCATGTGATTGGAACACACACTTTTTAAATACCATTTTCCTTTACGACTCTTTCTGTGGTATTCTTGCAAAATAGAATTATCACCTTCTTTTAGGTACCCAAGCTTGCTTGGGTCCTTGTTGATTAGTTCTACTGTAATCAGGGTTATTTTTGGGTTTCCAAATCCATCCCGAAATATTAGATTCATGAAATCTACAAAAGGAATATTTATGTCCAGCTTTGTTACATTAATGACACATAGGGATTGATCCATTTTTTGATCTACCACTTGTGTTAGTACTTGTGGACATAGTTCTAATAGGTCCTTTTCCATTTAACTTTTAAGTCGCCTAGTTAGACTTGATAGAACAGTTACTGGTGGATTTGTACATGCCATTAAGTTGCATTTGCGATTCATGAACCTCATGTTGAAGCACATCTCTTTCAATTTCACAAACTTCAAGTTTAAGTTCCCAGTCCTTCTTTTCCTTATTGAGTCTTTTTAATTCATTCAACCTTTTTTGAGACTCCTTTAGGGTAAGGTCAAAAATATCCGACAATTCATTACATCTATCACAGTCATAGGGTATTACCTTGTTTGTTTGAGCTCGTGCCATGAATCAGTTTTCAGTGTCTTCTTTGCTTTCATCATCTAATGTGTCTTCATAAGTCTTTTGTTCATATCATTTTCCAAAATAGTCATGAAGCACATGTTTGCTATTTCCTCCTGTTCTGAGTTGTCTTCATCACTCCAGCTTCCGAAAGATTTGTTTTTGTTGAACCCTTTGGTGACTTTTCTTCTAAGATCGGGGCATTCAGCTTGAACATGACCATACCTTCCACATTCAAATCATTTTCCATTATTTTTGTCTTGTTCATTGTATTGATTGGTTTGTCTAGATGACATCCTTCCCTTTTTTGTGTTATTGCGTCTTCTGATCAATCCATTTATGTTTCTTGATACCATGGAAATTTCTTCTTCAAGAGCTTCTGGATCGCCATAAATATCATTTTCAGGTCCTTCAGTTGTAGTTTTGAATGCTAATGTTTTCTTCTTTTCTTCCTGGTGCATTTTCTTGAGATGGGTTTTCTCAAATGCTATGAGATCTCCTCGTAGTTCATTATATGAGAGTTTGTCTAGATCTTGAGATTCGAGTGCAACTACTTTTGTCTGCCATGTGGTAGGCAAACTTCTCAGGATTTTTCGAACTTGATCACCACTTGAGTAAAGTTTACCAAAGTCTTTCAGATCGCCAATGATTTTGCTAAATCTTGCAAATATTTCCTCAATGGATTCTTTTTCTTTCATCTGGAACAGTTCATAATCATTAACCAACATGTTTATCCGAGTGTCTTTCACTTTGTTGGTTCCTTCATAGGTAATTTTCAGTTGTCCCACATTTCTTTGGCGGTATCACAGCTTGAAATTTTCTCATACTCCTATACACTTATAGCATTATAAAGCAAGTTTCGTGCCTTAGCATTAACTTGAACAATTGCCATGCTCGAACAATTGCCATGCTCGTCTGTGCATTCGTCTATTTCTTCAGGATCAGCGGGTGGTTGAGCTGCTGCTGGCAGTGGATAATTTTCCTTTTTGATAACACGTCATACTTTGACATCATAGGACTTTGCATTAATTTCCATGCGTACTTTCCAGTGGGATAAATGTTGTCCATTGAAGTATGGTCGCCTTACTTGCGGTGTCCCTTCTTGAGAGAGTGCTCCAATAGTTACTTGGTTTCACATGATCTTTTCTCACTAGTGTCGTGCCCCCTTTTTCTCGCGAAATTGGGTTTCGACATTTCTGGGACAACTCCTTTCCTTTTGGGATGGGGTAAGTCGCCACCTAACGGATTAAGGTGTGTTAGGGAACCTAGAACAGTTAACTCATATAACCAGTTTACATCACTAGAGATCGGGTAAGGGCTCGAAATTACCTTGAGGGGAAGGTGTTAGGCACCCCTCGAGGTCCACAACGGTGGGTCTCGACCGAACTTAACTTAAGCAAATTAGTCCTAAAAGGGAAGGAAACAAATTGGACAAATACAATATTCGACTTTTTACATAGGAGTATAGGGGTGATCCTAAGTTTTTTAGCCTATAGGATCATTCCATGCAATGCTTTGCAACTCCCACAGGTCGGGGTTTTATTCATAGCATTAGCGCATAGCCTATCATTTCCTTTACTACCCAATTACTATCTTTCAGTTGTTACCTAAGCGTTCTAGTAGCTTCTAACTCGAGCTTTATGCATGCACTACACGTCCCTTTCCTATGGCCCTGGAGGTATTTAGGACCTCTATTTAGGGTAGATCTAGACTGACCTATGTTGCTTAAATGAGAAAAATCTAGGCGACAAACAAAATTCAAATAGGACTATCATGTAAGGAGCAAATAAGGGCCCATATAAACTCCACAAGTAGACAACAAATGCACGCAGTTAAATCAACAGATGTCGTTAATTTAGGATCCTATAGGCAGGATATCTAGATGAGCAAAAACAGAATGCAAGACAGCAGTTTGTTAAGGCGGGCATCTAGACCTATCAATTTGCCTACTGATTTTGTTAAACCTGGGCATTTTCAGGCAGTAAGATATCACAATTTTAGGCCCAGAATCATTAGTAACCCCTACGGATTTTCCTAAGTGATAACCAGAATTAATCGAACTCAAAATTGATTAATAGAACCCTATGTCACGACCCCAACTCGGTCGTGATGGCGCCCAACACATTGCTAGGCAAGCCCGACCAATTATCAATCACAACCCCTCTCTTATAGAGTTCATTACCAATTAACAGAGTTTAAATGCAAAGTTAGCATAAATAGAAGCCTGAAACCGTAGATAGAATGTGCGGAAATCATAATAACACCACTACATAGTCCACCGATCCGGTGTCACAAGTCAAGAGCCTCTATTATAAGTCTTTAAAACAACCTAAAACAGATATAGTCAAGAATACTGAAAGTAAAAAGAATAGAAGGAGAAATCAGGTCTGCGGACGCCATGCAGCTACCTCGATGACTCTGGTGAAAGATGAACAGCAGGAAAGCTCTCTCTATGCCTCGGGAGCACCTGGATCTGCACACAATGTGCAGGGAGAAATGTGAGTACTCCGACCCAGTGAGTAATAATCATAAATAGTGGCTGACAGTAAGAAATCATGTAAAGGCACTAAGCAGTTCTATATCAAGCAGTAACTCAACTCAAAGAAGCAAAATAGTGAATAAGTCAAGTGAAATATCTTTAGATCAGGTAAAACAGGTAGTTTATCAGGTATTTAACAAGTATAAATCCTTCCTCGTACACAGTAACCATATATCTCTCACAATAACCGATATCAAAATAACCGCTGCGGCGTGCAGCCCGATCAGTACATCGCTCTGGCGCACAGCCCGATCCATATAAATAGTCGACTACGCTCACTGGGGGTGTGCAGACTCCGGGAGGGGCTCCTACAGCCCAAGCGCTATATTGCTGCGGCGCGCAGCCCGATCCACATAAATATTTGCTGCGGCGTGCAGCCCGATCCTATAGTATTGCTGCGGCGTGCAGCCCGATCTATAATATATATAATATCCTCACTGTTGGTCTCGAAACTCCTCTCAGTCAAACTTTTCTCACTNTAAAACATCATTCAAACTTGTTCCAATCATCAAAACACCTCAAACAACACCAAAACCATCAAATTACATCGAATTCAAGCTTAAGTTCTTCTAAAAGTTATGAAACACGCATTTGATCAAAAATCCAATCAAATCACATGCGAATGACCTGAAATTTTACACACACATCCAAAATCACATAACGAAGCTACAGCAACTCTCGGAATTCCATTCCGACCATCGGATCAAAATCTCACCTATAAACCGGAAATCGCCAAAATACTAATTTCGCTAATTCAAGCCTAATTCTACACCGGACCTTCAAAACCACTTTCGGTCACACTCCTAAGTCACAAATTATCCCCCGAAGCTAACCGAATCATCGGAAATCACATCCGAGCCCTCTAAGGCATAAGTCAACATCCGGTTGACTTTTCAAAACTAAGCCTTCCTTAAAGAGACTAAGTGTCTCATTTCATACCAAATTCACTCCGAACTCAACCCAATCAACTCAACCACATAAAACACGGATAACGAAGCATAAAGAAGCAGAAAAATTGGGGGGGGGGGGAACGAAGCGGTAACTCATGAGACGACGGGTCGGGTTGTCACATCCTCCCCAACTTAAACAAACGCTCGTCCTCGAGCGAGTCAAGAAACATACCTGAAGCCTTAAATAGGTAAGGGTATCTGCTCCGCATCTCCCGCTCGGTCTCCCAGGTAGCCTCCTTCACGGGCCGACCTCTCCACTGCACCTTTACCGAAGCTACATCCTTTGATCTCAATTTCCGAACCTGACGCTCCAAAATGGCTGCTGGCTCTACATCATAAGTCAGATCACCCTCCAATTGAACCGTACTGAAATCCAGAACATAGGACGGGTCTCCAATATATTTCCAAAGCATAGAAACATGAAAAACTTGATGCACGCTCAACAAGCTGGGTGTCAAGGCAAGCTCATAAGCCACCTCCCCAATCCTCCGAAGTACCTCAAAAGGCCCAATGAACCGCGGACTCAATTTCCCCTTCTTTCTAAATCTCATAACACCTTTTTGGGTGAAACCTTTAACAGGACCTTCTCACCAACCATGTAGGATACATCTCGAACCTTCTTGTCCGCATAAATCTTCTGTCTCGATTGCGCTGTACGGAGACTCTCCTGAATTACCTTTGGTTTATCTGAAGCATCGTGGACCAAATATGTCCCCAATAGCCTAGCCTCACCGGGCTCGAACCAACCAACTGGAGATCTACACCGCCTCCCATACAAAGCCTCATACGGGGCCATCTGAATACTCGACTGGTAGTTTTCGTTGTAGGCAAACTCTGCAAGCGGTAGAAACCGATCCCATGACCCTCCGAAGTCAATAACAGGGGCGCGTAGCATATCCTATAGTATCTGAACGATGCGCTCGGACTGCTCGTCCGTCTGAGGGTGAAAGGTTGTGCTCAACTATACCTGAGTACCCAACTCTCGCTGAACAGACTACCAAAATTGAGAAGTAAACTGAGTGCCCCGATCTGATATGATGGAAAATGGGACACCATGCAACCGAACGATCTCCCGAATGTAAATCTCCGCCAGCCGCTCCGAAGAATAAGTAGTACAAACAGGAATGAAGTGCGCGAACTTGGTCAGCCTGTCTACAATCACCCAAATAGCATCGAACTTTTTCAAAGTCCGTGGGAGTCCGGTAACAAAATCCATAGTGATCCTCTCCCACTTCCACTCGGGAATAACCATCTGCTGATGCAAGCCACCCGATCTCTGATGCTCATATTTCACCTGCTGACAATTGGACACCGGGCTACAAACTCCATAATATCTTTCTTCATCCTCCGCCGCCAATAGTGCTGTCTAAGATCCTGATACATCTTCGCGGCACACGGATGAATGGAATACCGCGAGCTGTGGGCCTCCTCCAATATCAACTCCCGAAGCCCATCCACATTGGGCACGCAAATCCGGCCCTGTATCCTCAACACACCATCATCACCAATGGTCACATCTCTGGTATCATCATGCTAAACCTTATCCTTAAGGACAAGCAAATGCGGGTCATCATACTGGCACTCTCTGATGCGGTCATACAAGGAAGACAGATAAACCACACAAGCCAACACCCGACTAGGCTCCGAAATATCTAGTCTCACAAACCGATTGGCCAGGGCCTGAACATCAACTGCAAGGGGCCTCTCCCCAACTGGAATATACGCCAAACTCCCCATACTCAATGCCTTTCGGCTTAAAGCATCGGCCACTACACTGGCCTTCCCCGGATGATAGAGAATAGTAATATCATAATCCTTAAGCAACTCTAGCCATCTCTGTTGCTTCAAATTAAGATCCTTTTGCTTGAACAAATGCTGAAGACTGCGATGATCGGTGAATACATCACAAGATACGCCATACAGGTAATGCCTCCAAATCTTCAATGCATGAATTATAACAGCCAGCTCCAAATCATGAATAGGGTAGTTCTTCTCGTGGGGCTTCAACTAACGAGAAGCATAAGAAATAACCTTACCCTCCTACATCAATACACAACCAATCCCGACTCTCGGAGCATCACAATACATGGTATATGAACCTGAAGCTGATGGCAAACAAACACTGGAGCTGTAGTTAAGTCTGTCTTGAGCATCTGAAAGCTCTCCTCACACTCGTCCGACCATACAAATAGAGCACCCTTTTGAGTCAACTTGATCAAGGGCGATGCAATGGATGAGAATCCCTGAACCAACCGGTGGTAATAGCCTGCCAACCCAAGAAAACTACGAATCTCCGTGGCTGAGGACGGTCTAGGCCAACTCTGAACCGCCTCTATCTTCTTCGGATCAACCTGAATACCCTCGCTGGACACCACGTGTCCGAAGAAAGCCACTGAACTGAGCTAAAACTCACACTTGGAGAACTTTGCATAAAGTTTCTCCTCCCTCAATCTCAGCAATACAACTCGCAAATGCTCCGCGTGCTCCTCCTGACTACGCGTGTACACCAGAATATCTTCAATGAAAACAATAACGCACAAATCTAGATAAGGCCGAAATACACTGTTCATCAAATGCATGAACGATGTTGGGGCATTGGTTAGCCTGAAAGACATGACGAGAAACTCATAGTGACCATATCTAGTCCTAAAAGCGGTCTTAGGAATATCTGAATCTCTGATCCTCAATTGGTGATAACCCAAACGGAGATCGATCTTGGAAAACACCCTCGCTCACTGAAGCTGGTCGAACAAATCATCAATGCGAGGCAGGGGATACTTGTTCTTAATTGTTACCTTGTTCAATTGCCTATAATCGATGCACATTCTCATTGTGCCATCCTTCTTCTTCACGAACAGAATTGGAGCACCCCAAGGTGACACACTAGGCCGAATGAACCCCTTATCTAGGAGTTCCTGAAGTTGCTTCTTCAATTCTTTCAGTTCCGCTGGTGCCATACGATATGGCAGAATAGAGATGGGTTGAGTGCCCCGCACCAGGTCAATACCAAAATCAATATCCCTGTCCGGCGGCATGCCCGACAGGTCTGCAGCAAATACATCAGGAAAATCCCTTACAACTGGAACGGAATCAATACTAGGAGTCCCAGCTCCAACATCCCTCACAAAAGCTAGATGTGACAGACAACCCTTCCCAACCATACACTGGGCCTTCAATAACGAAATCACTCTGCTAGGAACATAATCAGTCACACCACGCCACTCGATCCGTGATACACCCGGCATAGCCAAAGTGACTGTCATAGCATGACAGTTTAGAATAGCATGACACAAAGATAACCAATCCATGCCCAAAATAACATCAATGTCCACCATGCTCAATAGCAATAGATCAACTCGGGTCTCCAGACCCCCAATAGTCATAACACATGACTGGTACACATGGTCCACAACAACAATGTCACCCACCGGGGTAGACACATGAACAGGTAAAGCAAAAAACTCCCGGGGCGTACTCAAATAGTGAGCAAAATACGAGGATACATAAGAATAGGTGGAACCGGGATCAAATAATACGGAGGCATCTCTGTGGCAGACTAAAACAATACCTGTAATGACAACATCTAAAGCAATGCCATCCGTCTTACCTAGAATAGCATAAAAACGAGCCTAGCCACTGCCTGATCGACCTCCCCCTCTGGGGTGACCCCTGGATGCCTGATCTCCACCCCTAGCTGGCTGGGCGGTTGGTGAAGTAACTGGAGCAGAAGTCGAGGGCTGACCCCTCTGCTGATGCGGACCGTCACGGAGTCGAGGACACTGCCTCCTCATGTGACCAAACTCTCTGCACTCATAACAACTACCCGGTGCTGGAGATGGGGACTGAAGGGAACCCCTCGCACCTGAGTGACTAGCAGATGCACTCGGCGCAGAAGAACCCTGAGCTGATGGGGCACGAGATGAACTCTGAGCTGGGAGGGCGCTTAGTGAAGGTTGGGCCTGCTGAGGCCTATGATGAGCACGACCTGAAGATGCCCCACGATACTCTAGACGGGCCGATTGAGCAGGCCTGAAAGAATGACCTCTACCATGCTTGAACTGGCCCCTCGAAGGAGCACCACTGTAACTGCCCGATCTATGAGGCCTTTTGGCCTCCCTCTCCTCTCGCTCCCGACGGCGAACTGACTCGATCACACGAGAGATATACACCACCTCCTTGAACGTAGCACCCAATACTCTCTCTGTTGTCATCAGAATACAGAGATGGTAGTTAAGGCCATCCACAAATCTCCTGATCCTCTCACGATCTAACGGAATCATCCAGTTGGCATGACGAGCCAACTTCGAAAACCTCATCTCATACTGGGTCACAGTCATTTCTCCCTGCGTCAACCACTCAAACTGCCTACACAGCTCGTCTCTGCGGGACCGCGGTACATACTTCTCCAAGAAGAGAGTGGAGAACTGCTGCCAAGAAAGGGGCGCTGCACCAACCGGCCTACGCCTCTCAAACGCCTCCAACCAAGTGAAGGCAGCCCCAGTAAACTGAAAGGTGTTAAATGCCAGACCACTAGACTCTAGAATCCCTGTTGTACGGAGCATCCGCTGACACCTGTCAAGAAAACCCTGGGCATCCTCGCCTTCAGCACCACTGAATGTCGGAGGATAGAGTCTACCAAACCTCTCAAGACGACGCTGCTCATCCTCCGGCATAATTGGAACCCTGAACTCCTGCACTGCTGCAACCGGCTGAGCTGGAGGTGCCTCCAGCGTCTGTAGTCCTTGCACTACTTGCTCAGGTGTGCGAGAAGTGGGGGTCTGGTTGCCTCCCCCGGCCTGCGAAGTAGCAGCTGCTGCGGTGGCTGAAACTGCCTGAGCCAGGCTAGTGCAAACTGTCAAGATTTTTGTCAAGGTCTCCTGTAGACCTGGAATCACGATGGGCACAGCTGGTGCCTGAACTGGTGCTGCTGGAGTTTGATCCGGAGCTGGGGCAACTGGTGGATCAACAGATGCTGCCCTCGCTACTCTGCCTCTGCCACGACCACGACCGCGTCCACGGCCTTTGGTGGCCTCAGTGGGTGGCACTGGTGGTCGTCCACCTCGTCCGGTAGCTCGTGTCCTCACCATCTATGAGAGAATTGAATAATAGAAGATTAGTTCTCGGTTCAACAAAGTCGCACGACAAGAATTTCAAGAATATGAAGTTTTCCTAAAGGTTCTGCAGCCAATCAAGGATAAATACAGACGTCTCCATACCGACCCGCGAGACTCTACTAAACTGGATCATGACTTGCGAGACCAAGGTAACCTAGGCTCTGATACCAACATTTCACGACCCCAACCCCGGTCGTGATGGCGCCCAACCCATTGCTGGGCAAGCCCGACCAATTATCAATCACAACCCCTCTCTTATAGAGTTCATAACCAATTAACAGAGTTCAAATGCAAAATTAGCATAACTAGAAACCTGAACCAGTAGATAAAATGTGCGGAAATCATAATAACACCACTACATAGCCCACCGATCCGGTGTCACAAGTCAAGAGCCTCTATTACAAGTCTTTAAAACAGCCTAAAACAGAGATAGTCTAGAAATACTGAAAGTAAAGAAGATAGAAGGAGAAATCGGGTATGCGGACGCCATGCAGCTACTTCGATGACTCCGGTGAAAGATGAACAGCAGGAAAGCTCTCTCTATGCCTCGGGAGCACCTGGATCTGCACACAAGGTGTAGGGAGTAATGTGAGTACTCCGACCCAGTGAGTAATAATCATAAATAATGGCTAACAGTAAGAAATCATATAACGGCACCAATAGCTTGTTTGGCCAAGCTTCTTTTTGGCCAAAAGCGCTTTTGGCCAAAAATTGAGGTGTTTCGCCAAGCTTTTGGAAGGAAAAAAAGTGCTTTTGAGGAGAAGCAGAAGCAGTGTTGGAGAAGCAAAAAAAAGTAGCTTCTCTCCAAAAGCACTTTTTTGAGAAGCACTTTTAAGAAAAATACACTTAGAAGTAGTTTTTTAAAGCTTGGCCAAACACTAATTGCTACTCAGAAGTGCTTTTCTAACTAATTAGACAAACACAAACTGCTTCTCACCAAATGCACTTTTGAGAAAAGCACTTTTGAAAAAAAAGCACTTCTGAAAATAAGTTGATTTTTGCAGCTTGGCCAAACGGGCTATAAGCAGTTCTGTATGAAGCAGTAAACCAACTCAAAGCAGGAAAACAATGAATAAGTCGAGTGAAATATCCTTAGATCAGGTAAGAAAGGTAGTTTATCAGGTATTTAAAAAGTATAATTTCGTTCCTCGTACACAGTAACCATATATCTCTTACAATAACCAAAATCAAAATAACCGCTGCGGCGTGCAGCCCGATCCGTACATCGCTGTGGCGCACAGCCCGATCCATATAAATAGTC
The DNA here is from genome assembly GCF_001879085.1 of Nicotiana attenuata. Lineage (NCBI taxonomy): Eukaryota > Viridiplantae > Streptophyta > Magnoliopsida > Solanales > Solanaceae > Nicotiana > Nicotiana attenuata. The sequence goes on along the minus strand of NC_031994.1, from coordinate 47,142,506 downwards.
GACTGCGCTCACTGGGGGTGTGCAAACTCCGGGAGGGGCTCCTACGGCCCAAGCGCTATATTGCTGCGGCGCGCAGCCCGATCCACATAAATATTTGCTGCGGCGTGCAGCCCGATCCTTATAAGTATTTGCTGCGGCGTGCAGCCCGATCTATAATATATATAATATCCTCACTGTTGGGTTCTCAACACCTCTCAGTCATTTTACTCACAGCCTCTCGGGCACATTAATATAAGGTAGGGATCTCAGCCCACATATTTCCCTCATTTAGGATTAGCATTGATATAACTGGTTCACATTTTTAAAAAAAATAGAAACATGACTAAGGATGTGATTTTTAATAAGTAAAGTGAGGAAAATCGGTCATAATGCCCCTAAGGGTATACAAGTCGGCACAAGGCCCCAAACTTGGCAGCTAGCCCAAATCATAATGATAATAATTAAATCTCAGTCAAAAATACGGTGAAATCATCAATCGGGATGGACCAAGTCACAATCCCCAGTAGTAATGGGCCCCACGCTCATCATACAGCGTATGTCTCACCTCAACATAGCACTACATTGTGCAAATTCGGGGTTTCAAACTCTCAGGACACCATTTACAATCATTACTCACCTCAAACCGGCCAAAGCTCTAGCTCGCTATGCCCTTGCCTCTCAAATCGGCCTCCTCGCGCGTCGAATCTTACCAAAACCAGAGCGAATACGTCACAATATGCTAAGGGAACAAAGCCCAAGCGAAAACAATCAAAAATATATCAAAATCTCGAAATTAGAAAAACCTGAGCCCCAGGCCCACTTCTCGAAACTCAGAAATTTTCACATAAACGGGTCCCTTATCTCGCCACGAGTCCATACATATCAAAAACTCTCAAATGCGACCTCAAATGGCCCTTCAAATCCCAATTTAAAATTTCAAAATCCCAAGCCCTAGTTCTTCCCTTTTTAGCTAAATTTCCATGAATTTCTACGTTAATTTCACAATATAATCACGTTTTTGGTTCATAAAACTTACCTCCAATCAATCCTCTTCGAATCCCTCTTCAATTTCTCCCAAAGAGCTCTCAAAATACCCAACAATGGAGGAAAAATGACTTAGACTCGCGGATGAAATGTTTAAAAACCCTTCTGTCCAGCTACTGACTTCCTTCTATGCGATCGCGGAAAAACCTTCGCGATCGCGAAGCACAAAAATCTCAGCTCCAAATTAACTCTATGCGAACGCATCAAATCCCATGCGATCGCGATGCACTGCCCAAATTACTCTATGCGATCGCAGTTATCCCTCCGCGTTCGCGAAGAACCATTTCCCCCAAACTATGCGATCGCAACCCACACTATGCGAATGCAATGAACAACAGACCAGCCCCACAAATCCTCCTATGCGATCGCAGGGCTTCT
>NC_031994.1:47126797-47136770 GCF_001879085.1 Nicotiana attenuata | reverse complement strand
CCATGATGACCACGACCTGAAGACTGCCCCACGATACTCTGGATGGGCCGACTGAGCAGGCCTGAAAGAACGACCTCTACCATGCTGGAACTGGCCCCTCGAAGGCGCACCACTATAACTGCCCGATCCACGAGGCCTTTTGGCCTCCCTCTCCTCTCGCTCCCGACGGCGAACTGACTCGATCTCACGAGCGATATCCACCACCTCCTCGAATGTAGCACCCAATACTCTCTCTCTAGTCATCAGAATACGGAGATGGTAGTTAAGGCCATCCACAAATCTCCTGATCCTCTCATGATCTGACGGAATCATCCAGGTGGCATGACGAGCCAACTTCGAAAACCTCATCTCATACTGGGTCACGGTCATATCTCCCTGCGTCAACCACTCGAACTGCCTACACAGCTCCTCTCTGCGGGTCTGCGGTACATACTTCTCCAGGAAGAGAGTGGAGAACTGCTGCCAAGAAAGGGGCGCTGCACCAACCGGCCTACGCCTCTCACACGCCTCCCACCAAGTGAAGGCAGCCCCAGTAAACTAAAAGGTGGTAAATTCCACACAACTAGACTCAAGAATCCCTGCTGTACGGAGAATCCGCTAACACCTGTCAAGAAAACCCCGGGCATCCTCGCCCTCAGCACCACTGAATGTCGGAGGCTGGAGTCTACCAAACCTCTCAAGACGACGCTGCTCCTCCTCCGGCATAACTGGAACCCTGAACTCCTGCACTGGTGCAACCGGCTAAGCTGGAGGTGCCTCTGGCGTCTATAGTCCCTACACAACATACTCAGGTGTGCGAGCAACGGGGGTCTGGTTGCCTCCCCCGGCCTGCGAAGTAGCTGCTGCTGTGGTGGCGAAAACTGCCTGAGCCAGGCCAGTGCAAACTGTCAAAATCTGTGTCAAGGTCTCCTATAGATCCGGAATCATGATGGGCACAGCTGCTGCCTGAACTGGTGCTGCTGGAGTCTGATTCGGAGCTGGGGCAGCTGGTGGATCAACAGATGCTACCCTCGCTACTCTGCCTCTGCCACGACCACGACCGCGTCCATGGCCTCTGGTGGCCTCAGTGGGTGGCACTAGTGGTCGTCCACCTCGTTCGGTAGCTCGTGTCCTCACCATCTATGAGAGAATAGAATAATAGAAGTTTAGTTCTCGGTTCAACAAAGTCGCATGACAAGAATTTCAAGAATATGAAGTTTTTCCTAAAGGTTCTGCAGCCTCTCGAGGATTAATACAGACGTCTTCGTACCGATCCGCGAGACTCTACTAAACCGGCTCAAGACTTGCGAGACCAAGGTAACCTAGGCTCTGATACCAACTTGTCACGACCCCAACCCGGTCGTGATGGCACCCAACACATTGCTAGGAAAGCCCGACAAATTATCAGTCACAACCCCTCTCTTATAGAGTTCATTACCAATTAACAGAGTTTAAATGCAAAGTTAGCATAAATAGAAGCCTGAAACCGTATATAGAATGTGCAGAAATCATAATAACATCACTACATAGCCCACCGATCTGTTGTCACAAGTCAAGAGCCTCTATTACAAGTCTTTAAAACAACCTAAACCAGAGATAGTCCAGAATACTAAAAGTAAAGAGAATAGAAGGAGAAATCGGGTCTGCGGATGCCATGCAGCTACCTCAATGACTCTGGTGAAAGACGAACAGCAGGAAAGCTCTCTCTATGCCTCGGGAGCACCCGGATCTGCACACAAGGTGCAGGGAGTAATGTGAGTACTCCGACCCGGTGAGTAATAATCATAAATAGTGGATGACAGTAAGAAATCACGTAAAGGCACTAAGCAGTTCTATATCAAGCAGTAACTCAACTCAAAGCAGCAAAATAGTGAATAAGTCAAGTGAAATATCTTTAGATCAGGTAAAACAGGTAGTTTATCAGGTATTTAACAAGTATAAATCCGTTCCTCGTACACAGTAACCATATATCTCTCACAATAACCGAAATCAAAATAACCGCTGCGGCGTGCAGCCCGATCCGTACATCACTGTGGCGCACAGCCCGATCCATATAAATAGTCTACTGCGCTCACTGGGGGTGTGCAGACTCCGGGAGGGGCTCCTACAGCCCAAGCGCTATATTGCTGCGGCGCGCAGCCCGATCCACATAAACATTTGATGCGGCGTGCAGCCCGATCCATATAAGTATTTGCTGCGGCGTGCAGCCCGATCCATAATATATATAATACCCTCACTGTTGGGTTCTCAACCCCTCTCAGTCATTTTACTCACAGCCTCTCGGGCACATTAATATAAGTTAGGGATCTCAGCCCACATATTTCCCTCATTTAGGATTAGCATTGATATAACCGGTTCACATTTTTTAAACAAATAGAAACATGACTGAGGATGTGGATTTTTAATAAGTAAAGTGAGGGAAATCAGTCATAATGCCCCTAAGGGTTCTACAAGTCGGCACAAGGCCCCAAACATGGCAGCTAGCCCAAATCATAATGATAATAATTAAATCTCAGTCAAAAATACGGTGAAATCATCAATAGGGATGGACCAAGTCACAATCCCTAGTAGTAATGGGCTCCACGCTCATCATACAACGTGTGTCTCACCTCAACATAGCACTACGTTGTGCAAATCCGGGGTTTCAAACCCTCAGGACACCATTTACAATCATTACTCACCTCAAACCGGCCAAAGCTCTAGCTCGCTATGCCCTTGCCTCTCAAATCGGCTTCCTCGCGCGTCGAATCTTACCAAAACCAGAGCGAATACGTCACAATATGCTAAGGGAACAAAGCCCAAGCAAAAACAATCAAAAATATATCAAAATCTCGAAATTAGAAAAACCCGAGCCCCGAGCCCACTTCTCGAAACTCAGAAATTTTCACATCAATGGGTTCCTTATCTCGCCAGGAGTCCATACATATCAAAAATTCTCAAATGGGACCTCAAATGGCCCTTTAAATCCCAATTTAAAATTTCAAAATTCCAAGCCCTAGTTCTTCCCTTTTTAGCTAAATTTCCATGAATTTCTAGGTTAATTTCACAATATAATCACGTTTTTGGTTTATAAAACTTACCTCCAATCAATCCTCTTCGAATCCCTCTTCAATTTCTCCCAAAGAGCTCTCAAAATACCCAACAATGGAGGAAAAATGACTTAGGCTCGCGGATGAAATGTTTAAAAACCCTTTTGTCCAACTACTGACTTCCTTCTATACGATCGCAGGAAAAACTTCGCGATTGCGAAGCACAAAAATCTCAGCTCCAAATATAACTCTATGCGAACGCATCAAATCCCATGCGATCGTGATGCACTGCCCAAATTACTCTATGCGATCGCGGTTTTCCCTCGGCGTTCGCGAAGAACCATTTCCCCCAAACTATGCGATCGCAACCCACACTATGCGAACGCAATGAACAACAGACCAGCCCCACAAATCCCCCTTGCGATCGCAGGGCTTCTTATGCCATCGCAGAGAACAAAAATCCTGCAACTCTGAACCTGCAATTTTCTGCAATTCCTTAAGTCTCAAAACTTCCCGTTAGCCATCCAAAATCATCCCGAGGCCCCCGGGACCTCAACCAAAAGTGCCAACACATGCTAAAACATCATTCAAACTCGTTCCAATCATTCAAACACCTCAAACAACTCCAAATCTATCAATTCAGATCAAATTCAAGCCTAAGTTCTTCTAAGACTTCCGAAACACGCATTTGATCAAAAACCCAACCAAATCATCTTCGAATGACCTAAAATTTTACACACACATCCCAAATCACATAACGAAGCTACAGCAACTCTCGGAATTCCATTCTGACCCTCGGATCAAAATCTCACCTATCAACCGGAAATCGCCAAAATCAAACTTCGCCAATTCAAGCCTAATTCTACACCGGACCTCCGAAACCACTTCCGATCACACTCCTAAGTCACAAATCATCCCCCAAAGCTAACCGAATCATCGAAATAACATCTGAGCCCTCTNTTTTGAGCACTCTACTTAAGTTGTGAAGACAGTCTTCGAATGAATCTCCCACCACGGAGAAATCATCCATAAAGACTTCCATAATGTCCTCCACCATATCTGTGAAGATGGCTAGCATGCACAGTTGAAAAGTCGCTGGTGCGTTGCAAAGCCCAAAGGGCATTCTCCGAAAGGCAAAGATGCCATACGGACAGGTGAATGATGTCTTCTCTCTATCTTCGGGGGCTATTGATATCTGATTGTGCCCCGAATATCCATCCAAGAAACAAAAGTGCGATCTTCCGGCCAGCCTGTCCAACATTTGGTCAATGAAAGGCAAGGGAAAGTGGTCCTTTCGGGTGGCGGTGTTCAATTTCCTGTAATCCATGCAGATTCGCCACCCTGTGACTGTACGAGTTGAGATCAACTCATTGTTGTCATTTTACACAACAGTCATTCCCCCTTTTTTCGGAACACATTGGACAGGGCTGACCCAATTACTATCAGAGATGGGGAAAATGATTCCCGCATCTAACCATTTGATCACCTCTTTCTTTACAACCTCTTTCATATTAGGGTTCAGCCTTCGCTGATGTTCCCTGGAAGGTCTGTGCCCCTCCTCCAGGAGAATCTTATGCATACAGAAGGCTGGGCTGATATCCTTTATGTCTGCCATGGTCCAACCAATGGCAGTCTTATTATCCTGCAGTACCTGTAAGAGTCGTTCTACCTGCACATCTAGCAAACGGGATGATATAATAACAGGCAAGGTCGAATCAGGGCCTAAGAATACATACCCGAGGTGATCTAGGAGTGGCTTCAGATCCAACTTGGGTGGTTCCTCTATCGATGGCTTTGCTGGCGGAGTGGCCCTTTGTTCCAGCTCAAGGGACTCGAACTGAGGTTCCCTTGACCAAAACCCTCGGCCTTCCAGTGCCATAACCCATTCAGCTAACTTCACCATCCATTTCTTCTAAATTCGTCAGACATACCTCCAATGGATCTTTCACAGTTAGGGTCCTATCATCTTCTTGCAGGATTACATCCACTGCCTCCACTAGAGAGCAATTAGCATATTCACTGGGTCTCCTCATTGATTGCTGAACATTGAATATACTTCTTCATCGTTCAATCTCATTTTAAGTTCCCCAGTATCACAGTCTATCAGTGATCTCCCAGTGGCTAAAATGGTCTCCCTAAAATAAGGGGTATCTCCTCATCCACCTGACAATCCAGAATCACAAAGTCTGCAGGGAACACGAGCTTCCCCACTTGCACCAGCACATCATCAAGAATACCAGTTGGTCTTTTCACAGTGCGATCAGCCAGCTGTAGCAGCATAGAAGTCGGTCTAGCTCTGCCGATGCCCAGTTTAGTGTACACTGCCAGCGGCATCAAATTTATGCTGGCTCCCAAATCACAAAACACCTTTGCAAAGGCACAACTTCCAATTATGCATGGAATAGTGAAGCTACCTGGATCAGACATCTTTTGAGCCATCGATTTTGCCACCACTGCACTGCAGGTCTGTGTCAGAGTTACGGTGGATAGATCCTGAAAATCAAACTTCCGTGACATTAGATCTTTCATCATCTTGGCATAACCGGGCATCTCCCTCAAGGCATCCATTAGAGGAATATTTAACTGAATTTGACGCAGCATCTCCATGAACTTTTTGTATTGGTCTGCCTTCTTTTGTTTGACAGTCTCTGAGGGAAGGGTGCATGTATCATTTGTGCATTGCTTGCTGGCTTCTCTCTGTTAGGATTTCTAGCACAAGAGGTGCCACCTATTCTGCAACTTGCTCGTTCTCCTCTTCTTTGCCTTTTTCCTCCTGACTCTGCTCAACCACCACTTCAGTAAGTTCGGTTGGTTCTTCTACCTCTAATTGAGCTGGAGTGGCTGGTGTAGTGTTCTTGCTGGCTTGTGCAATTTCCTGCTCTCTATCTAAATCTCTACCATTCCGGAGACTGACTGTCATCAGCTGATTCGCGTTTTGCTCCTTGGGGTTTATGTTTGTGTCTGCAGGTAAAGTTCTCGGAGGACGGTTGTTCAAAGCCATGGATAACTGACCCAGCTGCGTTTCAATATTCTTTATGGCTGAATCATGCACTGCCAATTTTTCCTGCACTTTATTATTTGACCCAATGAGTTGCTGAAGCATACCCCTGATTTCCACCATGTTGTTATCTTGCTGCTGAGGGGGTGGTTGATAAGCTAATTGCTGCTGATTTTGCTGTGGATAACCCTGTGGTTTCTGATAAGGTACTGGCACTAATTGGTTTTGAGGGTGCATACCCCCAGGCTGCTGCATATTAGGCATGTACTGCTGATTTTGCTGCAGTCTCCACTGCTGTGCTCCTTGTCTCTGGCCCCCATAGTTGTTGACATAATTCATATCTTCCCGTAGCCCTTGATTTTCGCCTTCTCCGCTCCATGAGCACACATAGGACTGATTAATACAAGGTGTACACAGCCCTCCATTTGTTGTATCAACAATCTGCACCTGTTTTGTGCCCATCTCATCAATCTTCTTCGTCAATATGCTCATCTGGGTCATGAGTGTGGCCATATTCTCTGCATGTGAATTGTTTGGGTCAAGAGGAACTGAATGCACTATGGGTTCCAGTGTTGTAGCTCTAGTCATCCACCCCGAATTTTGTGACATCTTGTCAAGAAGGATTTTGCACTCGGTGAATGTCTTAGTCAATAATGCACCTCCAGCTGAAGCATCCACATTTGCTTTTAAATGGTCAGCTAGCCCCATGTAGAATCTCTGGCCGAGCATCTGGTCTGGAATGCCATGGTGAGGATACTTCACTAGCATTCCTTTAAATCTTTCCCAAGTTTCATGCAAGGACTCAGTCGGCTGCTGCTTAAACTGTAATATTTCATCAATCTGTCTTGCAGTCTTGTTTGGTGGATAGAACTTGTTCAGAAACTGCTTGACTAATTCCTCCCAGGTGGCAATGGAATTGATAGGGAGCGAATTTGACCAAGTCTGAGCTTCCCCGGTCACAGAGAATGGGAATAGTAGCAGCTTGATAGCTTCCGGGGTCACATTTGGCTGCCTTTGGGTCACACAAATTGACAGAAAATTTTTCAGGTGCTGCTGAGGGTCTTCAATGTGTGATCCGGAGAACAATCCTTTATTCTGCAGTAGATGCAGCATGTTGTTGGTTATCTGGAAGGTCTCCGCTTGAATTGCGGGCACAACTATGGCAGTGGCCAAGTTATCAGCTGTGGGCTGTGCCCAGTCATAAAGTGCAACTTCGGACACAAGGGGTGCCACTACTCTTACGTTGTTTTCTGCGTCACCCATGTTAAATTCGAGCTGGTGTGACTGATGTGATTGTTGGAGCCTCTTGTTAGCACGGTTCAATGCCCTGAATGTTTTCTCGGGGTCTGAAAGTCCTTCTAGCAGTTCTCCAGTCCTCGAGGAACTTCTAGGCATACATCTGCTTTCCACAAGATTTCAAACGTTAGAATTTCAATGAAAAGATTGGGTATAGAGAAAACTGACTACACTTAGAATTTTTGTACTTCTTTCAATTGTAATTGATAACACCGTTAATTCCCCGGCAACGGCGCAAAAATTTTATCACGCTCAACTGAGTCTGCAAAAGACTACGCGGGCGTTGCAAATATAATCTGAGTATTTATGCCCAGAGTCGAACCACAGAGAATTAACCTATCAATTACTATTGTCAGATTTACTAAATTCACACAATTTGTTTCCCCAAACTTTTTGATTCACAATGGTTGATTTTTCTAACAACTAAAGACTGAAAGTAATCAACAGCTGAAAATTAACTAAACTTGATGTGTAAACAATTGGAATAAGGTCTAAGGCAATGGTTTCCCCCGTTGGTAATTTCTTTGGTTGTATATGTCTTATAACTATGATTTAGTTGTCTCTATCAATCATGAACGCTCCAGCTATCATAAATCTTTCTCAAGCAATTATGATAATTTACTAGACGCACTCTCTCAAGCTACGCTAGCTAGATTCACAATACAATTCACTTAGATTGCACCCGAGGTATCGTTATCCCTAATCCAACCTCTAAACCCTCGGTTATGACTCTCGTCTATACTCCGGGAGTGATATTGTTCATACAATCACCTAAATATGCACTCTCTCTCAAGTAGATATATACTAAATAGGAACGGATAATTGAGTGTCCTTTCAACTAATCACAATCAAAACATAGATGAACAAATAGAGATTAACAACCAAATCCAACTATATTAATAAAACAACCAACTCATCCCCAACGGGTTCCACCAAAACCTTAGATTAAGGTATTTAGCTACTCATAACAATGGAGGAATAAACTACTAGAAGATTCATAATCAAAGATTGCAAGAAAAATAAAAGAGAATAAGAATAATGATGTTTTTGGTGATCTCTCACACTTGTTTCTCTTGCCAAAGTACTCTCCAAAGTAAATCTAACCTAATGTGGCCGAATTCCTACTTTTTATAAGGGTTTTACACCAAGTTTTCCCGACTTGACACTTTCGTCCCTGGCTTTTTCGCGTTCTGCCGCGGTCCCACCGCGGTTACGTCGGGACCGCGGCCAAATAGGTTCTCTGAATCTGCAGCTCTACTCTGTCGCGGTCCTACCGCGGCAGGCCAAGTTCAGCACTTCTTTTGACTTTTGACTTGGTGCATTTCTTGGGCATTGTTTGATTGGCCTCCTTTTCTCCGTAATTGATCCCAAACTTGCTCCATCGACTTCATTCGTTGGATATAGCCTGCAAAGCATGAAAAGCACTAATCAGAGCATTTGGTTATCTTTTTACCACAAAGCTATACAAAAATGTGGTTCTTTAGGGTCCAATTATAGTCTAATTCACCTATTATCAACACCACACACTTAAATCTTTGCTCGTGCTCGAGCAAGTTGAACCACACTTCGAGACCTATTCGTTAGATGCATTACCCTTTTTATGTCACACCTGCTATTATGAAAGAACAACCTAAGTAGTGCAACAGCCACACCTCAGATGAAGATTCTAATGACATGCCACACTCATGCTTACTCTATGTACTCTAGCAGAAGTGAAGACTTGCTTTTTCTTCTTGAGTTAAATGCCCTCACATCACATTTTTGAGAGAAGTTCCACACACATGAAATCAAACAACAAGGAACTATAGATAGAAAGAATTCACTCACTCTCAGCAAAGAACATTCATATGCCACACAGATACACCATAAGCTTGCCCTTAGTGTAATACTCTACTAATCGAGTTGCTCAGTCTAAGATCAATAGGGCTTCATTTGGTTGTAATGTAGGCTACGGGACGGGTAGGATACATTTAGATATGAAAGTGACTACACCTCCCTAAGCACTTTAATACATACATTTTATCAATTAAACATCATCCTTATGTCACCCCAAAATTCCACCTTCACATCAGTGTAATTACCCCATTTTTCTTTAAGCACACTTGCATCAAGAGCCACCACTTGTCTAGGTATTATATATATATATATATATATATATTTTATTTTTTCAATTCAAGTGGCTCTTCTTTTTCAAAACAGTGCACCTTTCTCCTTTTTCAACTAGTTCCACTCGAAAGCCAAACCGGCCACCCCACACTTTAACTTTTACAAGGTTCATAACAATTCAAGTGCTCATGAGAGGTGAAAAGGTTCAAATAGATGGTTAATTCAAACCAATGGGTAAGGCTTGTAATGTGGTTGCCAAAGAAAAAGGATTATAGGCTCAAAGGGGTTAACTATGGTAATATGTACAGGTGGATTAATGATTATATGGGCTACACAAAGAAATGCCTAAATCATCTCTAAGACCAAACAACTACTATTTCGCTTTGCACACACGCGGGGCAAGTTCTAGGTATCGCATGCAAGCATAGAATACGTGTATAACCTCATACACACTTGGCATATAACTCAATCCAAATTAGTTTGTCAACACATTCACATGAGTGTTCAAGCAAGACAGGGTGTGCAAAATTAAGGCATAAGATTAAGAGTCTACACATGAGCCTAG
>NC_031994.1:47116068-47126779 GCF_001879085.1 Nicotiana attenuata | reverse complement strand
GGAACGGATAATTGAGTGTACCTTTCAACTAATCACAATCAAAACATAGATGAACAAATAGAGATTAACAACCAAATCCAACTATATATAAACAACCAAGTCATCCCCAACGGGTTCCACCAAAACCTTAGATTAAGGTATTTAGCTACTCATAACAATAGAGGAATAAACTACTAGAAGATTCATAATCAAAGATTGCAAGAAAAATAAAAGAGAATAAGAATAATGATGTTTTTGGTGATCTCTCACACTTGTTTCTCTTGCCAAAGTACTCTCCAAAGTAAATCTAACCTAATGTGGCCCAATTCCTACTTTTTATAAGGGTTTTACACCAAGTTTTCCCGACTTGACACTTTCGTCCCTGGCTTTTTCGCGTTCTGCCGCGGTCCCACCGCGGTTACGTCGGGACCGCGGCCAAATAGGTTCTCTGAATCTGCAGCTCTACTCTGCCGCGGTCCTACCGCGGTTACGGTCTGACCGCGGCAGGCCAAGTTCAGCACTTCTTTTGACTTTTGACTTGGTGCATTTCTTGGGCATTGTTTGATTGGCCTCCTTTTCTCCGTAATTGATCCCAAACTTGCTCCATCGACTTCATTCGTTGGATATAGCCTGCAAAGCATGAAAAGCACTAATCAGAGCATTTGGTTATCTTTTTACCACAAAGCTATACAAAAATGTGGTTCTTTAGGGTCCAATTATAGTCTAATTCACCTATTATCAAATATGAATAATGAATGAATACTAGCGTTAGAATTAAAACGTTGGTCGGGGATACTTGGAAGAATAAAAAGTAGAGTTGTCAAATCAAATCAAAGTGACGACTATATTCCTACTATTTTAAACTTTAATTTATTAATATATCTAAAGTTTTCTTTCTTGTTATATGAAAAGTACAAAACTACTATATACATATATTATTTATTTTTTTTAAAAAAAAACTATAAACCTATAAAATATACTCCTTATTCCTAAAAATCGGGGGCCCCAAAATTGGGTGCCTAAGGCACTTGCCTTACCCCATTCTATGTTGGAGCCGGCCCTGTTATGTATATTCAATATATAATCTATATATACGGCTAGAAAAAGTAAATAGTTAATGTGGCCGACTATTTGTGTAAAGACCCCCTTTTTATGTAAAAATAGCACGGGCTAGCCAGTTTTCGGATTGGTAATTGAAATAGCCAGCGTTTGTACAGTCATTGAAAAATAGCCACTATTTTGCTGCAACACGGAAAGTTCTAGCATAATATACTCGAGATTGGTGCACTTGTGTATGAACTTTCAGCATATTATGCTGGAACTCCAACACGCAAAAAGTTCTAGCATAATATACTGGAGACTGAAGCACCTCTGTATGAACTTCCAGCATATTATGCTGAGCCGGTATATTATACTGGAACTCCAGTGTATTATACTGGAATAATTTTAGGATTTTGAATAATGTTTTCCTTCAATTTATCTTTACATGAAAAGTGACTAAATTTCGATTGTTCTTGAAACTGTGACTACTTTTTAATGACCACTTATAAATCTGTCTATTTTTTAATTTCTCCTTCGGTAGGCTGAATCCAGCCCAACTGGCTTTTCCTTTGGAAAATTTTCATAAAGCACTATCTTTTAGTAGTAATTAGTCATTTATAGATACAATTTGCTATATTACGGATTATAGATACCTTTTATGTGGTTATAAGATGTAATTGATGTATTTAAGCTATTGTATTCATGAATACAGTAGCAAAAATAGGCGTGAATCAGGGAAGTCCAGCTAATCAGTTATTGTATTCGACTGTATTCATGGAGTAAAACATGGGATTACAGCTGGACAGATTATTGTATTTGACTGTATTTGACTGTATTCACTGTTTTTAAAACGGAAAGCGAATCAATTAACATAATAGACTCCTAATATAACTCAACAAACTCAATTATAACACACAAAATTTGTGTTTTCAGTTATAAAAAGATTCTCAACCAAAAAATACCCCCAAAACATAGCAATCTTCAGAGAAATTATATAATATATCTGAATACATAAATTATATTAATTAAAAAAAATTATGAATACATTCATGGCATATATCGAGATAGTGAATACGATGAAATAATAAAATACAACGGGATACATTGAAATACAAATGAAAAAAAGACAAAGAATACAATAAAATACATGGAATACAGCGAGATACATTGAATTACAATGAAAAAAAAGACAATGAATACAATGAAAATCATGAAAATACAGCGTAATACGTTGAAATTACATTGAAATATATTAAAAGAAATGTTCTTCTTCATCGCGAAAGAAAGAAATCGTCACTCAGTGGATCTCCGAAACCAAATCCTCTTTCCACGACCGCCGCCATCTCCTCGTTGGACCTGACGTCGAGTGGCGGCCCAGTTCCCACCGCAACCAGCAATTCAAAGTTGCAACTCTCCTCTTTCCACGACCGCCCGCTCTACTGCAGTTCAATTCCAGAAGAAGACAAGGCAAAAAGAAAGAAAAAAGTTGATTAGCATATAAAGGGAGGGGAACGTGGGAAGGGATAGAAAGAAAATCGGTGGAAGGAGGAGGAGATAGGAAATTTTAATGGGATGGGGGAAGAGAATAGGATGTATCAAAGTAGAGAGAGAAAGAAAATAGTGTAACTGATTAGCGTATTTAGTGGCTTAGGGCTAGTAGGTAACCAAAATTAAATATTTTGCTATAAACCTTAAAAGGTATCTATAGAATATAATTTTTTTAAATGGTATTTATTTAAAATAAATAAGGTGTTAACCTTTGCTATAGGAGGTAAAAATTCCTTTTCCTTTCTCCTTTATTTTCTTTGAGCTTTTTAACTTGGACTCTAAAAACTTTCTTTTGCAAATTATAATTAAATTAATATTAGTTGAGTAACTAAATCGTATGATATGCTGATAATAAAATTATATTTTAAAATGATTTTTTGATACTCTAGTGAGTGTCTCACGACCCCAACCCCGGTCGTGATGGCGCCCAACACACTGCTAGGCAAGCCTGACCACCTAACAACCTTAACCTTTTTTTATAAAGTTCATTATTAGCTAACACAGTTAAAATGCCAAATTACCATAATGAAAGCATGGAACAAGAGTTAAATATGCGGAAATTCAGTAAGAACACTACTACACAGCCCATACAGATCCGGTGTCACAAGTCTTGAGCCTCTAATACAAGTTTATCAACCTAATACATAGCAAATCTAGGAAATGCGGATGAGATAAAAGATAGAAGGGAGAGATCCGGGCTGCGGATGCCATGCAGCTACCTCGATACTCCCGGATATGTGCTGCCCGACTGAAAATCCTCAACAGCCTCAGATGCACCTGGATCTGCACGCAAGGTGCAGGGAGTAATGTGAGTACTCCGACCCAGTGAGTAATAAGCATAAATAATGACTGAGAATAAGAAATCCTGGAGAAACACAGAGTAATCTATAATGCGGCAGTTTAAAAACAAGTAATATATAAGCGATAAATCGATGAAGTCGAAATATGGGAATGCCGGAGCAGATAAGCAGTTAAGTGACAGATATATAAAGAAAATCAACACATAGAACGGTACCCTATAGTACCCGCTGCGGCGTGCAGCCCGATCCATATATTTATCGTCGACGGCGCTCACTAGGGGTGTGCAGACTCCGGGAGGGGCCCCTTACGGCCCAAGCGCAATAACATGCCATCTCGTGGCACCAATCTAGGCCCTCGGCCTCATATCAATATCAGTATAACATTGCTGCGGCGCGCAGCCCGATCCCATGGTGTCCTCACATCTGGCCCTTTCCATACTCAGTCCATAAATCATGTAAGCCCCTCGGGCATTAGTAAAACAGTAGTTCTCATCCCAAAACATCATTTGACATATCATTTTAGTTTCAAAAACCGAGTAAAAGTGGCTGAGTTGTAAACCGATAAGAAACCGAGTCCAAATGACCTGAAATTTTGCACACACATCCCAAATCACATAATGAAGCTACAACAACTCTCGGAATCCCATTTGACCCTCGGATCAAAATCTCACCTATCAACTGGAATTCGCCAAAATACTAACTTCGCCAATTCAAGCCTGATTCTACACCGGGCCTCCAAAACCACTTCCGATCACACTCCTAAGTCACAAATCACCACTCGAAGCTAATCGAACCACCGAAACTCGCATCCGAGCCCTCTAACACGTAAGTCAATATCGGGTTGACTTTTTCAACTTAAGCCTTCTTAAAAGAGATTAAGTGTCTCATTCCCTACCAAATCCATTCCAACCACAAACCAATCAACTCGACCACATAAAACACGGATAACGAAGCATAAAGAAGCAGAAATAGGGGAAACGGATAGGTAACTCATGAGACGACTGGTCGGGTCGTCACATCCTCCCAATTTAAACAAATGTTCGTCTTCGAACGAGTAAAGAAACATACCCAAAGCCTCAAATAGGTGAGGATATCTGCTTCGCATCTCCCGCTCGGTCTCCCAAGTAGCCTCCTCCACGGGCCGACCTCTCCACTGCACCTTCAGTGAAGCTATATCCTTCGACCTCAACTTTCGAACCTGACGACCCAAAATAGCCACTGGCTCCACGTCAAAGGTCAAATCACCATCCAACTGAACCGTGCTGAAGTCCAAAACATGAGACGGGTCCCCAACATACTTCCAGAGCATAGAAACATGAAATACCGGGTGCACACTCGACAAGCTAGGTGACAAAGCAAGCATATACGCCACCTCCCCAATCCTCCTAAGTACCTCAAAAGGCCCAATGAACCGCGGACTCAACTTCCCCTTCTTTCCAAATCTCATAACACCCTTCATGGGCGACACCTTCAGCAAGACCTTCTCACCAACCATGTAGGACACATCTCGAACCTTCCGGTCCGCATAACTCTTCTAACGCAACTGCGCTGTACGAAGCCTCTCCTGAATCACCTTCACTTTCTCTAACGCATCCTGAACCAAATCTGTCCCCAACAGCCTAGCCTCGCCGGGCTCGAACCAACCAACTGGAGATCTACACCGTCTCCCATACAAAGCCTCATACAGAGCCATCTGAATACTCAACTGGTAGCTGTTGTTGTAGGCAAACTCGGCAAGCGGCAAAAACTCATCCCATGAACCTCCAAAATCAATGACACAAGCACGCAACATGTCCTCCAATATCTGAATAGAACGCTCGGACTGTCCGTCCGTCTGAGGATGAAACGCGGTGCTCAACTCCACTTGAGTACCCAACTCTCTCTGCACGGCTCTCCAAAACTGCAAAGTAAACTGAGTACCCCTATCTGAGATGATGGAAACCGGAACACCATGCCACCGAACAATCTCCCGGATATAAATCCCTACCAACCGCTCTGAAGAATAGGTAGTACACACAGGAATGAAGTGCGGGACTTGGTCAGCCTGTCTATAATCACCCAAATAATATCAAATTTCTTCGAAGTCCGAGGAAGTCCAACAACAAAGTCCATAGTGATCCGTTCCCACTTCCACTCGGGAATAACCATCTGCTGCAGCAAGCCACCCGGTCTCTGATGCTCATATTTCACCTGCTGACAATTGAGAGACCGAGCTACAAATCCCACAATATCTTTCTTCATTCTTCTCCACCAGTAGTGCTGCCTCAAGTCCTGATACATCTTCGCGGCACCCGGATGAATAGAATACCGCGAGCTATGGGCCTCCTCCAGAATCAACTCTCTAAGCCCATCCACATTGGGCACCCAGATCCGGCCCTGCATCCTTAACACACCATCATCACCGATGGTCACATCTCTGGGATCATCAAGCTGAACTCTGTCCTTAAGGACAAGAAAATGCGGATCATCACACTGGCGCTCTCTGATGCGATCATATAAGGAAGACCGAGAAACCACACAAGCCAACACCCGGCTGGGCTCCGAAATATCTAATCTCACAAACCGATTGGTCAAGGCCTGAACATCAACTGCAAGGGGTCTCTCCCCAACTGGAATGTACGCCAAACTCCCCATACTCACTGCCTATCGGCTCAAAGCATCGGCCACCACATTGGCCTTTCCCGGATGGTACAGAATAGTAATATCATAATCCTTAAGCAACTCTAGCCACCTCCGCTGCCTCAAATTAAGATCCTTTTGCTTGAATAAATGTTGAAGACTGCGATGATCAGTGAATACCTCACAAGATACGCCATACAAGTAATGCCTCCAAATCTTCAATGCATGAACTATGGCAGCCAACTCCAAATCATGAACGGGGTAGTTCTTCTCATGGGGCTTCAACTGACGAGAAGCATAAGCAATAACTCTGCCCTCCTGCATCAATACACACCTAATCCCAACTCTCAAAGCATCACAATATACGATATATGAACCTGAAGCTGATGGCAAAACCAATACTGGAGCTGTGGTCAAAGCTGTCTTGAGCTTCTGAAAGCTCTCCTCACACTCGTCCGACCATACAAATGGAGCACACTTCTGAGTCAACTTGGTCAAGGGCGATGCAATGGATGAGAATCCCTGAACAAACCGGCGGTAATAGCCTGCCAACCCAAGAAAGCTACGAATCTATGTGGCTGAGGACGGTCTAGGCCAACTCTGAACCGCCTCTATCTTCTTTGGATCAACCTGAATACCCTCGCTGGACACCACGTGTCCCAAGAAAGCCACTGAACCGAGCCAAAACTCACACTTGGAGAACTTTGCATAAAGTTTCTCCTCCCTCAATCTTTGCAATACAACTCGCAAATGCTCCGCGTGCTCCTCCTGACTACGCGAGTACACCAAAATATCATCAATGAAAACAATAATGAACGAATCCAGATAAGACCTAAATACATTGTTCATCAAATGCATGAACGCTGCCGGGGCATTAGTCAGCCCGAAAGACATGACAAGAAACTCATAGTGACCAAATCTAGTCCTGAAGGCTGTCTTGAAAATATCTGAATCCCTGATCTTTAACTGGTGATAGCCCGAAAGGAGATCAATGTTGGAGAACACCCTCGCTCCCTGAAGCTGGTCGAATAAATCATCAATACGAGGCAGGGATACTTGTTCTTAATTGTTACCTTGTTCAATTGCCTGTAATCAATGCACATTCTGATTGTGCCATCCTTCTTCTTCACAAACAAAACCGGCGCACCCCAAGGTGACACACTAGGCCGAATGAACCCCTTATCTAGGAGTTCCTGAAGCTGCTCCTTCAATTCTTTCAACTCTGCTGGTGCCATGCGATATGGCGGAATAGAAATTGGCTGAGTGCCCGGCACCAGGTCAATACCAAAATCAATATCCCTGTCCGGTGGCATGCCCGGCAGGTCTGCAGGAAACACATCGGGAAAGTCCCTCACAACTGGAACGGAATCGATACTGGGAGCCTCAGCTCCAACATCCCTCACAAAATCTAGATATGAAAGGCAACCCTTCCCAACCATACGCTGGGCCTTCAAGAAAGAGATCACTCTACTAGGAACATAATCAGTCACACCACTCCACTCGATCCGCGGTACACCCGACAGAGCCAATGTGACTGTCTTAGCATGACAGTCTAGAATAGCATGATACGGAGATAACCAATCCATGCCCAAAATAACATCAAAGTCCACCATGCTCAATAGCAACAGATCAACTCGGGTCTCCAGACCCCCAATAGTCACAACACATGACCGGTACACACGGTCCACAATAACAGTATCGCCCACCTGGGTAGACACATGAACAGGTAAAGCAAGAAACTCCCGGGGCGCACCCAAATAATGAGCAAAATATGAGGACATATAAGAATAGGTGGAATCGGGATCAAATAATACAGAGGCATCTCTGTGGCAGACTGAAACAATACCTGTAATGACAGCATCTAAAGCAATGGCATTTGTCCTGCCTGGAATAGCATAAAAACAAGCCTGGCCACCGCATGATCGACCTCCCCCTCTGGGGCGACCCCTAGATGCCTGATCTCCACCCCTAGTTGGCTGGGCGGGTGGTGAAGTAACTGGAGCAGAAGTCGAGGGCTGACCCCTCTGCTGGAGCTGACCACCACGAAGTCGAGGGCACTGCCTCCTCATATGTCCAAGCTCTCCGCACTCATAACAACTCCCCGGTGCTGGATATGGGGACTAAAGGGAACCCCTGGCACCGGAGTGACTAGCAGATGCACACGGCACAGAAGAACCCTGAGCTGATGAGGCGCGAGATGAACTCTGAGCCGGGAGGGCGCTGAGTGAAGGTTGGCCCTGCTGAGACCCATGATGACCACGACCTGAAGATGCCCCACGATACTTTGGACGGGCCGACTGAGCAGGCCTGAAAGAACGACCTCTACCATGCTGGAACTGGCCCCTCGAAGGAGGACCACTGTAACTTCCCGATCCACGAGGCCTCTTGGCCTCCCTCTCCTCTCGCTCCCGACGGCGAACCGTCTCGATCTCACGAGCGATATCCACCACCTCCTCGAATGTAGCACGCAATACTCTCTCTCTAGTCATCAGAATACGGAGATGGTAGTTAAGGCCATCCATAAATCTCCTGATCCTCTCGCGATCTGACGGAATCATTCAGGTGGCATGACAAGCCAACTCAGAAAACCTCATCTCGTACTGGGTCACAGTCATATCTCCCTGTGTTTGCCACTCAAACTGCCTACGCAGCTCCTCTCTGCGGGACTGCGGTACATACTTCTCCAAGAAGAGAGTGGAGAACTGCTGCCAAGAAAGGGGTGCTGCACCGACAGGCCTATGCCTCTCAAAATCCTCCCACCAAGTAAAGGCTGCCCCAGTAAACTGAAAGGTGGTAAATGACACACCACTAGACTCAAGAACCCCTGCTGTACGGAGCATCCGCTGACACTTGACAAGAAAACCCTAGGCATCCTCGCCCTCAGCACCACTAAACGTCGGAGGCTGGAGCCTACCAAACCTCTCAAGATGACGCTGCTCATCATCCAGCATGGCTGGTACTATGAACTCCTGAACGGGAGCAACCAGCTGAGCTGGAGGTGCCTCCGGCGTCTGTAGCCCTGCACTACCTGCTCAGGTGTGTGAGTAGCGGGGGTCTGGTTGCCTCCCCCGGCATGTGAAGTAGCTGCTGCTGTGGTGGCTGAAACTGCCTGAGCCAGGCCAGTGCAAACTGTCAAGATCTGAGCCAAGGTCTCCTGTAGACCTGGAATCAAGATGGGCACAGCTGGTGCCTGCACTGGTCCTGCTGGAGTCTGATCTGGAGCTGAGGCAGCTGGTGGATCAACAGGTGCTGCCCTCGCTGCTCTGCCTCTGCCACGTCCACGACCGCGTCCACGGCCTCTGGTGGCCTCAGTGGGTGGCACTGGTGGTCGTCCACCTCGTCCGGTAGCTCGCGTCCTCACCATCTGTGAGAGTAATAGAATAAAGAGGAATTTAGTGCTCGGATCAACAAGTTCGCACGACAAGAATTTCAAGAATATGAAGTTTTTCCTAAAGGTTCTGCAGCCTCTCGAGGATAAATACAGACGTCTCCTTACCGATCCGCGAGACTCTACCAAACCGGCTCATGACTTGCGAGACCTTTGTAACCTAGGCTCTGATACCAACTTGTCACGACCCCAACCCCGATCGTGATGGCGCCCAACACACTGCTAGGCAAGCCTGACCACCACACCTAACCGTTTTCTATAAGTCATTATTAGCTAACACAGTTAAAATGCCAAATTACCATAATGAAAGCACGGAACAAGAGTTAAATATGCGGAAATTCAGTAAGAACACTACTACACAGCCCACACATATCCGGTGTCACAAGTCTTGAGCCTCTAATACAAGTTTATCAACCTAATACATAGCAAATCTAGGAAATGCGGATGAGATAAAAGATAGAAGGGAGAGATCCGGGTTGTGGACGCCATGCAGCTACCTCGATACTCCCGGATATGTGCTGCCCGACTGAAAATCCTCAACAGCCTCAGATGCACCTGGATCTGCACGCAAGGTGCAGGGAGTAATGTGAGTACTCCGACCCAGTGAGTAATAAGCATAAATAATGATTGAGAATAAGAAATCCTAGAGAAACACAGAGTAATCTGCGGTAGTTTAAAAACAAGTAATATATAAGCGATAAATCGATGAAGTCGAAATATGGGAATGTCGGAGCAGATAAGCAGTTAAGTGACAGATATCCACCACCTCCTCGAATGTAGCACCCAATACTCTCTCTAGTCATCAGAATACGGAGATGGTAGTTAAGGCCATCCACAAATCTCCTGATCCTCTCGCGATCTGACGGAATCATTCAGGTGGCATGACAAGCCAACTCAGAAAACCTCATCTCGTACTGGGTCACAGTCATATCTCCCTGTGTTTGCCACTCAAACTGCCTACGCAGCTCCTCTCTGCGGGACTGCGGTACATACTTCTCCAAGAAGAGAGTGGAGAACTGCTGCCAAGAAAGGGGTGCTGCACCGACAGGCCTATGCCTCTCAAAATCCTCCCACCAAGTAAAGGCTGCCCCAGTAAACTGAAAGGTGGTTAATGCCACACCACTAGACTCAAGAATCCCTGCTGTACGGAGCATCCGCTGACACTTGACAAGAAAACCCTGGGCATCCTCGCCCTCAGCACCACCGAACGTCGGAGGCTGGAGCCTACCAAACCTCTCAAGACGACGCTGCTCATCATCCAGCATGGCTGGTACTATGAACTCCTGAACGGGAGCAACCAGCTGAGCTGGAGGTGCCTCCGGCGTCTGTAGCCCTG
>NC_031994.1:47110178-47115650 GCF_001879085.1 Nicotiana attenuata | reverse complement strand
ATCCCCGAGGCCCCCCGGGAACCTCAAACCAAAAGTGCCAACACATGCTAAAACATCATTCAAACTCGTTCCAATCATTCAAACACCTCAAACAACTCCAAATCTATCAATTCAGATCAAATTCAAGCCTAAGTTCTTCTAAGACTTCCGAAACACGCATTTGATCAAAAACCCAACCAAATCATCTTCGAATGACCTAAAATTTTACACACACATCCCAAATCACATAACGAAGCTACAGCAACTCTCGGAATTCCATTCTGACCCTCGGATCAAAATCTCACCTATCAACCGGAAATCGCCAAAATACAAACTTCGCCAATTCAAGCCTAATTCTACACCGGACCTCCGAAACCACTTCCGATCACACTCCTAAGTCACAAATCATCCCCCAAAGCTAACCGAATCATCGAAAATAACATCTGAGCCCTCTACACTTTTCCAAACTAAGCCTTTCTTAAAGAGACTAAGTGTCTCATTTCCTACCAAAACCACTCCAAACCAACTTGATCACACAAGACACGGATAATGAAGCATATAGAAGCAGAAATGGGGGAAAATGGAGCGGTAACTCATGATACGACGGGTCGGGTCGTCACACCCTATAGGCATGATATCTACAACTTATAACGTGATTTCTAAGTGAATTACTGATTTTAACTCATAAAGACAGGTTCTATCCCTTTTAGATCCTATAGGCATGCTTTCTAGTTAGTTTAAACCCCTATAGGCAGGATTTCTAAGTGTTAACTTGACTTAAACCTCTATAAGCATGGTTTCTAAGTTTACAAACTAATTTCACCCTGTAGGCATGATATCTATCAATCACATGTCGGCAGAATTTTAAGCACATTGCCAAGAAAGGTTATTATTCAATCAGATAGAATCCTATAGACATGGTCACTAATGCATGTAAGTTAAGAATGTGCATAGATCCTATTGACATGATTTCTAATGCAAGGGGCCTATAAACAGGATTTCTAGCATGCGAGTGAAATACAGAATAAAGCTATCAGAAAATCCTATAGGCATGTTCTCTAAACAAGTAGTAACATTCACATAATCACCAATAAACCTATAGTCAGGATTTCTACCCAAGTTTCAAACAAAGATATAGAAAAACCCCCAGCTTTTACTAATGAACCCCAGATCTGTTTATTATAGAGATTATTACAGCCCAGAATGAATAAATTACATAACAGTATCTATTACACTATAGGGAACCTTAGCAAGCCCAACATTAACGTGGAAACCAAGCCTTCAAGCAAAGCAAGTCTGAAGCAATAACAGTGATCCACAATACCTTAAACCAGGCTTCCAGTGTGTCAATGTTCCCAAGGGCCTCAGGGACCCTAGGCAGTGCTCGCACTGGGGTGGTAGGAACCTAGGTAACTAAGAGTTGAAGTATGAAAGCCAGTTCATAGGGGGTAGGGGGACAATTTTAGAAAACAACTTGATTTTTAGGAGCAGACAAATTCAAATTATAGGACTGCAGACAGAATTTCACCTAGAACAAACAGAATCCCTATTTCGTAAATAGTTCAAATAGATTGGTATTGATTCAGACATGGACACTGTACAAGCATTTAAGCAATCACAAAAGAGCCAGGATACTTGAACTAATAGACAGAGTTGGCAACATATTACATGTTTGCAGAACAGGGCACATACAATTGTTTATACAAGGTTTCATATTACTAGAGATAACTTAATTAATCTTGACACTAGGTGAAATCATATGGGCATATAGCAAACAGAAGCACGCGGAAATCTCAAACCAATAAGCACATAGGATTGAATAGGGTAACAGAGACTAAGGCATGCCGGCAGTAACGGAAAAATATGTTGAGGTCGAAATAAACTACAAGACAGAATAAGATAACAAGAACTGAAACATGCCAGTTAAGAAAGGAGTAAACAGGAATCATAGATCACATAGAAACATGCTGAGGTTTGAAATAAACTAACCACATAAGCACAGGGAACAAAATAGGATAACAGGAGTTAACACATACCAGTTAGGAAGAAAGTAAACAGGAATGTAACGGCTAATTGGATCCAAAGAGTTTAGCCTTGGCTTCCAGCCGGCTAAACAGTGCAGAAATCAGAGTAGTCGCACAAAGAGAGAACTTAAATTCTTTGAAGAAAAGAAGAGAGATTTTGAGTTGTAAAGTGAAGAAATTGTAAGAGTGTGTAAGTGTGAGTGTAAGTCTGTAAGCGTCAGCGTGTGTTTTTAAGTCAGAGTAATGAAAGGTTTTTATAGCATACTGTAGAGTAAAACCAAATAAGGTAGGAGAATCAATGGCACACAAATAAGGCAAAGAGATCAGTTAATCAATCAATTAGGGCTAACAGGAATCAATTAATAGGCAGAATCACGGAAGTACCACTTAAATTAACACAGACTAAATCAGCAGTCAAGGTTGAGGTCTATATAAGGTAAGTAGTAAGTCCAGAGATCAATTAAAAGGCAGTCCTAATAATCAATGTATAAAAATCAGACTAGCAAAAGAATTAAGAAAAGTAGTACCAATTATGAATCACACATAAGGAAAGAATAGGTAAAACTCTGTCAAGGAAATATTAGTTTTTTTAAAAGGAAAGCACAATTTCGAACCCTAATTAGGAAAGTAAATCAATTAATCACTTTAATTGACAACCAAAGTAAACGGGCAAACATTATAGAAAATAATAGAATAATTGAAAACCCTAGGGCATAAAAACATAGAGACGAAAATCAGTCGAAAATGTAAAGGAAGAAAACCGGAGTTAAACACTCAAACGTTTTAAAATGTATTTTGTAGAAATCTCTTAGAACCAAAACACTGGCTTTAGGAAAAAAATGAAATCGGTTGACAATAGTAGGAAAAATAGAAGAATCTAGAAGGAAAAGTAACAAACAGACTCAAAAAGCTTCAGATCTAAAGGAATCTGACCTGATTTAGCCAGAAATAGTTAGGTTATGTAAAAATAAACAGAGGTAAAACAATCTGGTTTGAACCAGAGATTTGAAGCCATAAACACGAAGATATTAGTACTCACAGACGTATGAGCGAACACAGACGGATTAATCAGGAAAATGGGAGATTTGAACCAAATCTGGTTCGAATCTCTTTGAGATTCCATCAAGTATCATGAAAATCGAACAACCAGTAGAGATATAAGGCCAGATAAGGCCTGAGGTTGAAGACAGAACCCATGAATCAAAGGGGTTTCAGTGACGCCGGGCTAGGGTTAGAAGGAAGGTGAGAGAGACGAGAGGAGGGAAGGGGTCTCAAGGGTGGCGGATTTGGGAAATGGGTAGGGTTTAGGTCGTTTGGTTAATTAAAAATGGAAGGATTGTCCTGGACCATTGATCTTCTGAGATCAACGGCCAGGATTAAATTTGTGGTTGGGGCGGGTTATAAAAATTGGGTTATTGGTTTGGGTTATGGGCATTGGGTTAGGATAGGATATTGGGCAGGGGTAGTTATTGGGCTAAGGTCCGAAAATCAAATTAAAAGAGGCCATATTTTAAATACCCATTTAATTTAATAAAAAAATTTATAAAAATAGTTAATAAATGATGAAAAGTGCTATTTATGTATGAAAAATGATTTCAAATAATTACTTAATATTATAAAAATATAAAGAGTCATTTTCGTGTAAAAATAAAGAAATTATGCATACATGGGTATTATTGTAAAGTTATTGCAATTATAACCTACAGATGTAAATATAATTATGTATAAAATAATCAAGGCTTAAGTATAAATATAAATGATAGAATTAAGCAACAAAATTTTTTCAAAATCATTTGTGATGCAATAAGTAATTATTTAGATAATAAAATGCTGGAATAAATCAATTAAAATCCTTTTAAAATTGCAGAAGATTATGAAAAAATACTGGTTGATGCTCATGCACTATTTTGAAAGTATATATGCATTTTAAAAATGTATGAGGGAAAAATTGGGTATCGACAGCTGCCCCTCTTTACCAGGGAAGGATGAAAGAGTTGTCGGGTAAAGAAATGATGATCGATTTTGGCCGAATAGGATGTTTTGAAAAATGTGGGCCATACCGTGGTCTCTGAGCTGCCTACATATCCCTCGTTTTACAAGAATCGGGCCATGTGTAGTCTGGACTCAACGGTGAATGAAACCGATGGAAATGCTATAGCAATGGTAGTGTGTTTCAGAAAAAGTTCTTTTGGGAAGGATAGTATCGGATGGGTTTATGCGGAGTTATGATTATGAGTCTGAAGTGTAACAGATATCACAGGGTAGGTATCTGAACGGTCGTGGGGTAAAGGCGAGTAATTGATGTGAATCGGTTATGTTTGAGATAACAGCAATCGGTATGAGTGGAAACCGAAATGGTATGAGTGGAAACCGGAGCGAAGGTTGTTCCCGTTTGAAGGAAGGTTACCCCCTGGATTTACTGCAAAACTTAAAACACAATGCATGCAAATATATAGATTACTGCGAGAATTTAAAGATGATGCAAATTCCCTTTGGACCATGAAGGTTGTCTTTCGACGGAGAGGATAACGTCCTTAGACCATGATGTCCTGGGCCATGAGTCATGAGATGGGGGATTCACAGGCCATGAAATGATGTCCTTGGGCCATGAATATGGTGCCTCTGAACCATGACGCCTTTGAATAATGATGTGCAGTATTGAGAGATCCTCAGGCCATGACATGGTGTCTTCAGGCTATGAGGATGATGCCTTCGGACTATGACGCCTTCGGATAGAGACATGATGATGGATCATATAAGCAAACAAGACAGAGCTTAGTCTTGTATAGAATCGGGACAGAGCTTAGTCCCGGAAAAGGCAGAATAGTGCTAGGTTTCAGATAGTGTAGCATTCAGCATTAGACAAGGAAAGGCAGAGCTTAGCCATATGAAATTGGGGAGGCAAGGCTTAGCCTCATGCGAGGAGAGGAGACAATGTTTAGTCTCATGCAGTGGAAGGCAGTGCTTAGCCTTATGCAAATAGGGAGGCAGGGCTTAGCCTCATGCAAGAAAGAGAGACAATACTTAGTCTCATGCGACAGAAGGCAGTGCTTAGCCTTATGCAAATAGGGAGGCAGGGCTTAGCCTTATGCAAGAAAGAAAGACAATGCTTAGTCTCATGCGATGGAAGGAAGTGCTTAATGCAAATAGGGAGGCAGGGCATAGCCTCATGCAAGATTTGAGACAGGGCTTAGTCTCATGCAATTGGAGAAGGCAATGCTTAGCCTTATGCGGATAGGGATGCAGGGCTTAGCCTCATGCAAGATTTGAGACATGGCTTAGTCTCATGCAAAGAGAAGGCAATGCTTAGCCTTATGCAAATATGGAGGTAGGGCTTAGCCTCATGCAAATTGAGACAGGGCTTAGTCTCATGCAGAGAGAAGGCAATGCTTAGCCTTATGCAAATATGGAGGTAGGGCTTAGCCTCATGCAAGAAGAGGAGACAATGCTCACCACCTGCTAATAAGAA
>NC_031994.1:47083401-47110123 GCF_001879085.1 Nicotiana attenuata | reverse complement strand
CTCCTCGAATGTAGCACCCAATACTCTCTCTCTAGTCATCAGAATACGGAGATGGTAGTTAAGGCCATCCACAAATCTCCTGATCCTCTTGCGATCTGACGGAATCATCCAGGTGGCATGACAATCCAACTCAGAAAACCTCATCTCGTACTGGGTCACAGTCATATCTCCCTGCGTCAGTGTCACGACCCAATTCCCATACCCGGTCGTGATGGCGCCTCTCGTGAAGACAAGGCCAGCCAACTAACCCAAATGCTTTCACTAACAATTATTAAACATAAATGAATAGAAGATACAACTTAATGGCATTAGAAACTGTTAATTACTACCCGACCGGGGTGTTACAAGTCACGAGCATCTAAAGGAACCTGATTTAACTACAGGACCAATATTATACAAAAATGAATTTCTAGAAAAACAAAAGACAACATCCGGTGCCGCGAACGCTGGGGGTCACCTTGCTCAGCTACAATAACAATACCTTCAATCCGCTAATAACCCGCTACCAGGTGAACGATACCTGCAACTGCACGCGAGGTGCAGGGAGTAAAGTGAGTACTTCCAACTCAGTGGTAATAAGAGTAAATAATAACTGAGAGGCAAAAAATCACGTAAGAGCACTCCATCATGCTATATAGGACAGTACAACCCTTTTTAGAAAATAGTAAGACCGTGAAGACTTTAGAAAATATCTGGCTCAGTTTAAAAACCTCTTTTAAAAATATCCTTTTACAACAGTCAAGCAAATGAATGCGTATTCAGATAATGCAAGTTCGCACATAAGTCAGCCCCTCGGGCACAACACTCCACTAACAATTAACACCAGGGCGTCTGGTAAACAGTGCAAGAAGTAGCATGAATGCCAATGAAATGAGAGTGCTGAATGTCATGACACGTAGTACAAACAGGAACCGATGCATGAATGCAATGCAATGCACATGACCGCTGCGGCGTGCAGCCCGATCCATTTGGGTACCCGCGCTCACTGTGGGGGTTCAGACTCCGGAGGGGCTCCTACAGCCCAAGCGCAATATCATCATAGCATCGCTGCGGCGTGCAGCCCGATCCATCCTCAGTCCAGAACATGCAAATGAGCCACTCGGGCAATGTCAAGTAATAGCTTTTAACTCAAAACATCAGAAAAATGCAATTTAAGTCTTTAAACTTTAGCAATATGACTGCACATTTCAAAACAGGGTTTAACTCAGGACTGAAATCATTTAATATGCTAAGTGTCATGAAAACAGTGATAATAATCCCTAAAGGATTCAAATAATCGGCACGAAGCCCAAAACATGGCAATCAACCCAAATCACGATAGCATCAAGTAGGTTTCAGTCAATTACGCAGTAAAATCAACAACCGGGACGGACCAAGTCACAATCCCCAACGGTGCTCTACCCCACGCTCATACCTGGCGTGCAAGTCACCACAATACAGCACTATGATGTGCAAACCCGGGGTTTCAAACCCTCAGGATATCATTTACAAGTATTACTCGCCTCGAACCGGCGAAATACCTAGCTCGCGACGCCTTTGCCCCTCAAATCGGCCTCCACGCGCGTGGAATCTAACCAAAATCAGAGCGAATACGTCACAATATGCTAAGGGAACAATACCCAATCAAAAACAATCGAAAATTAGCAAGAATCTCGAAACTAGCAAAACTCGAGCCCCGGGCCCGCTTCTCGAAAAATTATGAAACTTACATTACCGGATTCCTCGTCTCGCCACGAGTCCGTACATACTAGAACTCCCAAATCCGAGCTCAAATGACCTACCAAATCCCAATTTGAAGATATAAAAACTCAAGCCCTAGCTCTTCCAATTTTTACTCCAATTTCCATGAATTAAAGGTTGATTCTTCAATAAAATGACGTTTCTAGGTCACGAGACTTACCTCCAATCAATTCCCGTCAAAATCCTCTTCAATTTCTACCAAAAATCTCTTAAGGTGGTCAACAATGGAGGAAATAATGAATGGGGTCGCGGATGAAATAATATAAAAAGCCCTCTGGACGCCCAGGTTTTACCTTACGCGAACGCGGTCAACACCCCCGCGTTCGCAACGAACAAATTACGTTGACCACAAATTACCTCTACGCGGACGCACTCCAGGTCCGCGAACGCGATGCTCCAGCTCACCCTCTTACGCGAACGCGTTCGACCAACCGCGAACGCGATGCACAAACCAGGCAGGGCCCCAGGCCCCTTCTACGCGAACGCGAAGCAACCCTCGCGAATGCGATGGTCTGCACAACTCCTCATCGCGAACGCGCTCCTAAGGCTGCGAACACGAAGGCCATTTTCCAGGCCTCTCAAATTTACTCTACGCGTTCGCGACACACCCCACGCGAACGCGATGAACAACACTTCTGCAACAACACAGCTGAAAACCTGCAATACTATAAGACCAGAAATGGTCCGATTGACCATCCGAAATCACCCCGAGGCCCCCGGGACCTCAACCAAAAGCACCAACTTATCCCATAACATCACTCAAACTTGTTCCAATCATCAAAACACATCAAACAACGCTAAAACCATCAAATCTCATCGAATCCAAGCCTAAGTTCTTCAAAAACTTCCGAAATGCACTTTCGATCAAAAACCCGACCAAACGATGTCCGAATGACCTGAAATTTTACACACATATCCAAAATCACCTAACGAAGCTACAACAACTCTCGAAATTCCATTTCGACCCTCGGATCAAAATCTCACCTATCAACCGGAGTTCGCCAAAATACTAACTTCGCCAACTCAAGCCTAATTCTACACCGGACCTCCAAAATCAATTCCGACCACGCTCCTAAGTCACAAATCATCCCCCGAAGCTAATCGAATCACCGAAAATCACATCCGAACCTTCTAACTCATAAGTCACGTCTGGTTGACTTTTCCAACTTAAGCCTTCCTTAAAGAGACTAAGTGTCTCATTTCTTATCAAAACCAATCCAAATCAACTCTCACACACCACATACCGATAACGAAACGTGAAGAAGCAATAAACGGGGAAAACGGAGCAGTAACACATGAGACGACGGGTCGGGTCGTCACAGTCAGCCACTCAAACTGCCTACGCAGCTCCTCTCTGCTGGACTGCGGTACATACTTCTCCAAGAAGAGAGTGGAGAATTGCTGCCAAGAAAGGGGAGCTGCACCGACAGGCCTACGCCTCTCAAAATCCTCCCACCAAGTAAAGGCAGCCCCAGTAAACTGAAAGGTGGTAAATACCACACCACTAGACTCAAGAATCCCTGCTGCGGCGCGCAGCCCGATCCCATGGTGTCCTCACATCTGGCCCTTGGCCATACTGAGTCCAGAAATCATGTAAGCCCCTCGGGCATTAGTAAAACAGTAGTTCTCAGCCCAAAACATCATTTAACATATCATTTTAGTTTCAAAAAACGAGTAAAAGTGGCTGAGTTGTAAACCGGTAGGAAACAGTACGACTGAGTTCAAATAGTAAATCAAAACAGTGAGGAAATAGTGATGAAAACTCCCCGAAGGGGTTCAGATAGTTGGCACGAAGCCCAAATATGGCAATCAGTCCAAATAATGATGATATCAATCGAGCTTCAATCAAATACGCGGTAAAAGCATCACTCGGGACAAACCAAGTCACAATCCCTAATAGTAAACGACCCCACGCTCATCATCAAACGCGTGTCTCACCTCAAGATAGCACTACGATGAGCAAATCCGGGGTTTCAAACCCTCAGGACATCATTTACATTCATTACTCACCTCGAACCGGCTAAAGCTCTAGCTCGCTATGCCCTTGCCTCTCAAATAGGCCTCCTCGCGCGTCGAATCTGACCAAAACCAGAACGAATACGTCACAATAGGCCAAGCGAACAAAACCCAAGCGAAAACAATCGAAAAATATCAAGAATCCCGAAATTAGCAAAACCCGAGCCCCGGGCCCACTTCTCGAAACTCAGAAATTTTCACATCATTAGATTCCTTATCTCCCCACGAGTCCATACATATCAAAAACACAAGAATCGGAGTTCAATTGACCCCTCAAATCCCCAATTTAGACTCTCTTGAACTCAAGCCCTAACCTCCATTTTTAGTCCATAAATTCCTTAAATGTTCAGTCCTAATTCATGAAATATCACCGTAGAATTGTGTTTTAGGTCCAAAATCCTTACCTTATCGAAGTTCCCTTGAAATCTCTCTTCAAAATCGCCCAAAAACTCTAAGTCCGAAGTTAAAATGAATAAACCCTTCAAAAATCGTGAAGAAGAACCATATATACCTTCTGCCCAGTCATAACCGCATCTGCAGTCAAATACCCACTTCTGCGGTCATTTCTCCGCATCTGCGGAATTCACTTAAATCCCGCCTAACCGCATCTGCGGTCTAATAGCCGCATCTGCGGCTCCGCAGGTGCGGCCCTTCTTCCGCATCTGCGGTTCCAAGACTCCCTCAGCCTTTCCGTTTTTGCGGTCCAAATCAACGCATCTGCGATACCGCACCTGCGGTCCCCAAACCGCAGGTGCGAAAACACCAGAAGCAGCAGAAAATCTGTAATTGTACAAGTCCAAAACTCTTCCCGTTAGCCATCCGAAACCACTTCGAGGCCCACGGGACCTCAACCAAAAGCACCAACATATCCTAAAACCTCATTCAAACTTGTTCCAATCATCAAAACACCTCAAACAACACCAAATCTATCAATTTACATCGAATTCAAGCCTAAGTTTTCTAAAAACTTCCGAAACACGCTTTTGATCAAAACCACAACCAAACCACATCCAAATGACCTGAAATTTTGCACACACATCCCAAATCACATAATGAAGCTACAACAACTCTCGGAATCCCATTCCGACCCTCCGAACAAAATCTCACCTATCAACCGGAATTCGCCAAAATACTAACTTCGCCAATTCAAGCCTAATTCTACACCGGGCCTCCAAAACCACTTCCGATCACACTCCTAAGTCACAAATTACCACTCCAAGCTAACCGAACCACCGGAACTCGCATCCGAGCCCTCTAACACGTAAGTCAACATCCGATTGACTTTTCCAACTTAAGCCTTCTTAAAAGAGACTAAGTGTCTCATTTCCTTACCAAATCCACTCCAACCACAAATCAATCAACTCGACCACTACGAAGCATAAAGAAGCAGAAATGGGGAAAACGGAGCGGTAACTCATGAGACGACTGGTCGGGTCGTCACACAGTGTTATCATGCTAATATATGAGAACTAAATAGGAAGAAAACAAATAAAAAGTAAATGAATAAGTATAAATATTACAAGAGCCAAAAACATAAAATAACTAAAAGAAAATTTTACCTCTTATAGCAAAGCTTTATACCCTATTTATTATAAATAAAAATCTTTCTACAATATTATTTTCTATAGCAACCTTTTAGTTTTTATAGCAAATATGTATTTATGGCACTTCCCTACTGTTAAGCCATTAAATCAGCTGTCTAATATTTTTCTCTCATTCTTTCAGTTTATCCTCTCCTAAAATCACGCATAGTATCTTATTTCTCTCTCCACGATCTCTCTTTCACTCTTTCCTATATGAACTAGAAAACTGGTTTACTCCGACAGACGGTGAGTTTTTTCACGATTTCCATGGTTATCGCCACTCTTCAGCCATGAAAACAGTGAGCTTTTCCAAGATTTCCTGCAAGAGGCGTGACACCAAATTTTTTTCCCTTCTGACTCATGATTTCCTGCTTCTGTCATGAACTATGAAATTGTGCAAGTCGTAAATCATCAACACAGATTTTCTCCACTCACCACTAACGTTTTCGGGCGGGTAAAGCTTCTTCTTTTTCTCTGTAACATTTTTTTTTCCAAATATTTACCATTGTTTGGTTTTCTGCAGAATACCCACTAAAGCACTCAATTGCGAAGGGCCATCTTTCGATTTGCAAATCACTCTAGAAGAACCTGTATTTGCAGGTTCATCAACAACCATTGAAGCCAAAAGGAGAACAAAAATACGCAATGACCTAATTGTAGATGTATTTATATGTATTCGAGTCCGCAATACATTGATTTTTAATTTCTATAGTGGTTTTCTCTTCTTGTATTTAGATGTATTTATATGTATTCGATAAGGCATACAGTGATTTTTATTTTGTACAGTGATTTTTAACTATTGTATTTAGATGTATTTAAATGTATTTGAGTTCTTACAATGACATTTTTAAATACATTGTTAGTTTTATCATTTTGATGTTATTCATCAATTAGTTATGCATTCAATCTAACTAGATTCATTTGTATTTTAAACCTAACTGTATCCATCTGTATTTAAAATAACAATACAGTGAAATACAGTAGAATAGTCTCAATACAAATAGAAAATTAACGAATACAACCAATGAAATATACTCAATAAAGCAGTAATACCATGTATTAGGAATAAATAAAATATTGTGAATACAAAAATAAACTTGAATACATTGAACACAACTGTTAAATACAACAGAATACAAGCACTTTTATTATGAAATATATAGGTAGTAGGTTACTATTACAGGTTGTATCCGGCATAAATACATCATGTATTCATATGCAGAAAATCGAATTCCAAAATATTTCTGTAGATACTTGTATCAATTCCGAGCAGAACCTCAAACAATGTCACGGGGAAAAAAATGCGAACTGTATCAGAAAAAAAAGAGGGACTGATACTCTGAAGAATGCTCTGTTTTTTAGTGTTTTGCATCTGATAAATCTTCTTATTAATTGGATTGATAATGTTGTGTGTTATAATTGATATAGGTGAGTTATATTAGGAGTGTATCCCGTTAAATTAGCAGCTTTCCATTATTAAACAACTTGAGAGACCTATTATTATGTTGTATTCATGAATACATGTGAATACAGTGGCTGGCAGCTGGACTGACCTATTTTTTAGCCGATTTTTGCTACTGTATTCATGAATTTAGTAGCTCGAATACATCGAATACATTTTCATAACAACTAAAAGGTAGCTACGGAAAGTAATTATGTATATGGTAGCTATAGAAAGTTAATAGCCACTAAAAAATAGTCATTTCTGAAAATTCCTCTAACTAAAATCATATCTACTCATCATTCAAATTTTCAAGTGATATGATGCTCATGTATTACTTTGTCTAGTAAAAATATTTCTAAATAATAACATTCTTATAGTATACTTACCAAAAAAAAACATTCTCATAATACAAAAAAATGTAAATATATTTACTATTTTTTAAATTGTACATTAAAATTTCGTCATTACATGTTTCTATCAAAATAATCATTTAAAAGAAAATATTATTGTTTTAATATCGATAGTGTTATAAATAGAATTTTATTTATGGTGAATGTCTATATTTGGAGAGATTCTAGGATTTATTACTTGGTAGCTAAGCCACCATCTCCCTATAAATAGAGGGTTTTTGTAATGACCCGACCGGTCGGTTTGAGCTTTTGCACTTTGTCACGACCCCAAACCCGGTCGTGATGGCGCCCAACACAATTGCCAAGCAAGCCTGACCACAGTCGTTCCCAAATCAACCGTAAACCTCAAAACCGACAATCTAAAGAGATTATAATAGTTTTAGAATAATAATCCAATATTTATAATTGAATAGTACTGAGAAAAATACGAAGTCTGATAACAACACTCCCAAAAGATCTGGGGTCACGAGTCTAGAGCCTCTAAAACAATCTGAATAACAATATCTGAACGAAAATACTCAAGTCTGGAATGTATATATAAATAAAACTGAAATAGGAAGAGTAGTCAGGTCCTGCGAACGTCAAGCAGCTACCTCAACAACTCTGATAAGCTCTGGAAAACAAAGACTGCTCAGCTAAGCCTCCGGTGTACCTGAATCTGCACACAAGGTGCAGGGAGTAGGGGTGAGTACTACCGACTCAGTGAGTAATAAGCATATAAAATGTCTGAAGATAAGAAATCCACGAAATGCCACAAAGTAAAGCTAAAACTAACAGTCCAACACCTAACTACGAACTAACAGTAGAACAACTTCAAATATATCAGTCAAGTATAATGTAAAGATGCAATGCAATGCACATGACCGCTACGGCGCGTAGCCCGATCCATTTAACGTCGACGGCGCTCACTGGGGGTGTGTACAGACTCCGGAGGGGCTCTTTCAGCCCAAGCGCAATAAAATCATACCATTCGCTGCGGCGTGCAGCCCGATCCATACTCAGTCCACAATATGCATATGAGTCACGTAACAGATTCAATTAATTTTCCAATTTCCAATTTATTAAGAAGAATATACTTTAGATATTTAACTTCAGGAATAGTGACTTAGCATTTCATAACAGTGATGAAACACAGGACTGAGATCAATGATTATACAAAGCATGCTATCACAATGACATTCAACCTCTAAGTATTCTACAGATCGGCACAAGGCCCCAAACACGGCAATAAGCCCAGATATATTCAATACAGGGTGTGTATCAGTCGCCAATATAGAAATATTCTTGTTCGGGACGGACTAAGTCTCAATCCCCAGTCATAACCAATCCCGCACCTGCCATGGGGTGCGAGTCACGTCCTACAATAGCGTCACAATGTGATAAGCCGGGGTTTCAAACCCTCAGGCCATCATATACACCAACTACTCACCTCTAACCGGCCGTAGAATGGTCCGCAATGCCTTTTCCTTTCGTATCGACCTCCTCGCGCGTCGAATCTAGTCAAAATCACAACGAATACATAAATATTGGTTAAAGAAACATAACCCAATCAAAAATACTCGAAAAGTACTAAAATTTACGAAGTTGGTAACACCCGAGCCCCGGGCCTATTTCTCGAAAAATTCCGAAAATCACACCAACGGATTCCTCATCTCGCCACGAGTCCGTGCATATAAAGTTTACCAAAATCGGAGCTCGTTTGACCCTCCAAATTTCATTTTTACATCACAGCTTTCCAAGCCCTAGCTTGACCCGTTTTTGATGAATTTTCTACAATTTACATATAATTTCTACCATAAATTCGAATATTTAGGCCAAGGAACTTACCTCCAAGTGATTCTCAGTCAAAACCCTCGAATTTCCTTGTTCAAAGCTCTTAAGAACGTCAACAATGGAGGAAAAATATGAAAGGGTCGCGGATGAAATATTATTTTAAAACCCTTCTGTCGCCCAGTCCAGTTTTCGCTTCTGCGGTCCCGCTTTCGCTTATGCGGGACCGCTTCTTCAGCCACATTTCCGCTTTTGTGATCTTCACTTAGAAACCCGGCCTTCGCTTATGCGACGCGAAGTCCGCTTCTGCGGTTCCCTCAAAACCGCTCCTGCGGTACAGTGTCTGCTTATGCGGACCCGCTGGTGCGAGCTACCTTCCGCTTCTGCGGAATTTCCCTAGCCGGCCAACGACTGCTTCTGCGACCACGTACCCGCTTCTGCGGTAACGCTTCTGCGGTCCATTTCCGCAGAAGCGGAGACACCAGATAACAGCAAAATCTGACCTGCAATACACCTCAAAACTCTCGTTTAACCACCCGAATTCACCCCGAGGCCCTCGGGACCTCAACCAAATGCACAGATATGTTCTATTACTTCATTCAAACTTGCTCGTAACATAAAAACACTATCATAAACACCAAAATCATCGAATTACCACGGATTCAAGCCTAAGTTAAACTAAAACTTCCGAAACTTGCATTTGGTCTAAAACCCGACCTAAACACCTCCGAATGATCTGAAACTTTGCACGCATATCCAAAATTACCTAACGGAGCTACTGCAACTCTCGGAATTCCATTCCGACCCTCGGATCAAAATCTCACCTACCATCCGGAGTTCGCCAAAATCCAACCTTAGCCAATTCAAGCCTAATTCTACACCGGACCTCCAAATTCAATTCGATTGCGCTCCTAAGTCACAAATCATCCCCCGAAACTGGTCGAATCATCGGAAATCCATTCCGAGCCTTCTAACTCATAAGTCAACATTCGGTTGACTTTTCCAAACTAACCTTATCATAAAGAGACTTATTGTCTCATTTCTAACCGAACTCTATCCGAATTACTTCAAATTCGCCAAACATATATAATGAAACATATAGAAGCATAAAACGGGGAAAACGGGGCGGTAACTCCCGTAACGACGGGTCGGGTCGTTACACACTTTGATCACCAGTTTTCGGGCATGATTTGCCCCGTGTGATGTATTATGACTTATGTAAATCGTTGGTTTTGGTTTCAGGATTAATCAAAATGAATTTGGAAGAACAATTCTCAGTTTAAAGCTTAAAATTTGAAAGGTTTGACCAAGATTTGACTTGTTTGTATATGATCTCGGATCGAAATTTTTATAATTTGGTTAGCTCCGTTATGTGATTTGGGACTTAGGAGCGTGATCGGAATGTATTTTGGAAGTCCGTGGAAGTTTTAGGCTTGAATTGGCGAAATTGAGATTTCGGCGTTCTCCAGTTGATATTCGAGATTTTGATATAGGGGTCGGAATAGAATTCCGAAAGTTTCAGTAGCTTCGTTGTATCATTTATGACGTGTGTGCAAAATTTCAGGTCATTCGGACGTGGTTTGGTTGGGTTTTTGATCAAAAACAGAATTTGGAAGTTCTTGAAATTCTTAGGCTTGAATCCGATGCAAATTTGGTGTTTTAATGTTGTTTTCAGCGTTCCGAAGTGTCACGACCCCAGTTCACCCTCCATGAACATGTCGTGATGACACCTAGTCCCTGTAACTAGGTAAGCCTAACATTGCGGAAATGACAACCTAACTTGCGGAATAATTAATTAAAACTGAACATATTAAAATAATAACTGCATATAAGGCCGCTCGGCCTATACAACTCAAAAGAAATGCGGAAGTCTACAACTCAATCCCAAAACCCGGAAACCCACGGGAACCACAGGCTAACAGAAACATAGTACGCTGCTCTAACTCCAGAATATTTAAACAACTGAGAGAAAATGGATAAACTAAATACTAAAGCTGGAACAGAATAGAGACTCCCGGTCTGCGGACGCGGCAGATATACCTCGAAGTCTCCGTGTATCTCCTCGCCTCAAGGATAGTGCGCCTGAGTAGAGGTACCTGGATCTGCACATGAAAAACATGCGCAGGAAGGGCATGAGTACACCACAGCGGTACTCAGTAAGTGCCAAGCCTAACCTCGGTTGGGAAGTGACGAGGAAGGTCAGGGCCCTACTGAGGTAAAATATAATATTAATTAACAGTATGAAAATCTGACCGAAATAATGAGTACAACAATGAGATAAGACAGGCCAACGAGACAATAACAACTACACAAAGAACAAAATAAACACAAAATGACTACAACTCAATACCAAGGATAACAATGAGGGTCTCCCAGGATACCGTCCTGTAGCCCTTTCCTCAACTGTCCAGTGGATCTCCCGGGATACCGTCCCGTAGTCCAACTCATGTGCCAAACCGAAGGATCTCCCGGGATACCGTCCCGTAGTCCAACCATCAATATGCAGGGGGATCTATCGGGAATCTAACCCGCAGTCCCAAAGTAAAAGTGCAGGGGGACCTACCGGGAATCGAACCCGTAGTCCCAAAGTAAACAAACAAGGGGGGAGCTACCGGAATCCCACATCCGTAGTCCCAATATAAATACGCAAACACAGCCAGAAGATACCAAGGAATGAAGTAAACAAAAGGCAAGCAACAGATAATACTAGCCTAGCATGCTTCACGTAGTTCAATCAAGGCAACTTAAGCAATTAGGCAGGTTAAATCAACTAAACATGCTTCTCTAATCTAGCACAGGTTATAATTACAGGTAGAGTAAAGCAAATATGAAAGGAACTCGATCTCAATGTCTTAAGTAAAATCAGGATTTTCAACAATCGGCTCAAGTACGCGCTCGTCACCTCACGTACAAGGCACTCAAATACAATTAACAAATCCTAAGGGGAAAAAAGTCCCCCACACAAGGTTAGACAAGCCACTTACCTCGAACCGGCTCAATATCAACTAGAAACCACGCCCTTGCCACGAGTATCCGACTCCAAATGGCCCAAATATATTCAATTCAATTATACATCGTAAATAACATCGCAAACAACTAGTTTTGCTATTAAATTCAAAGCTACGGCGTGAAATTAGGTGAAATAACCAAAATGCCCTTCAGGCCAACATCTCGGAGTCGAATAATTTTCATATTTTCAGAACCCTCGTACTCTCACGAGTCTAAACATATAAAAATCTCCCAAATCGGAGGTCAAATGCTCACTCAAAACTCAATGGTTTAGCCTATGAAGTTTTACCCAATTTCTTCCAATTTTGATCCCAAATTCGAATTTTAATGATGGATTTAACTACAAAATGATGAAATATAACTAGAAGGGATTAAAGAAATGTTACCCAATAGTCTTCTCTTCAAAACCCTCTGAATATCGCCCTTACCCGAGCTCAATTTGGTTTTTCTAACTTATGAAATCAAACCCTCGAATTTTCTATATCAGAACAGGCATTTCCGCTTCTGCGGACAAGGGACCGCTTCTGCGGTCCCGCTGATGCGGAAACAAGCCACTTCTGCGGTCTACAATTAAATGGCCAAGACCGCATCTGTGATAAATAAGCCGCAGATGCGGAAGCGCATCTGCGAGGGACAATCCGCTTCTGCGGAGACTAGGGGGCCACTGGGCTTCGCTTCTGCGGCGGATAAGCCGCTTCTGCGGCTCCGCCTATGCGAGAGAAGAACTGCTTCTGCGGTTTCTGAGGGAAAGGGCAATAGCCGCTTTTGCGGCCATCTGGCCACTTCTGTGGCACCGCATCTGCGGTTCCCAAGCTGCAGATGCGGAAATACCAGAAGCAGCAAGGAATCAGCTGCTGCACACTTCAAAATTCTTCCGTTAACCACCCGAAATTATCCCGAGGCCCCCGGGACCTAACCAAAAGCACCAATAACACCTAATACCTAATTCAAACTTGTACCAATCCTTAAACCACCTAAAACAACGCTGGAAACTCGAATTAAACGAGGATTTGAGCCTAAGAACTTCAATTTCCATCGAAATACATTTTCGATAAAAAACCCAACCAAAACAAGTCCGAATGACCTGAAATTTTACACACACATCCCAAATGACACGATGGAGCTATTGCAATTTCCGAAATTCCATTCCGGCCCTCGGATAAAAAATTCACTATCGGGCCGGAAACTTCAAAAATTCAACCTTCGGCATTTCAAGCCTAATTGAGCTACGAACTTCCAAAATACATTCCGAACACGCTCCCAACCCCGAAATCACCTAACGGAGCTAACGGGACCATCGGATTTCCATTTCGAGGTCGTCTTCACACTGTTCCGACTATGGACCACTTTTCCACACTTAAGCTCTCATTTAGGGACTAAGTGTCCCAAAACTCTCCGAAACTCAACACCGAACGTCCCGGCAAACCAAAATAGCATAAATGAACTTAGGGGAAGCAATTAATGGGGGATCGGGGCGTAAATTCTGAAGACAACCGGCCGGGTCGTCAAATCCTCCTACACTTAAACATTCGTTCGTCCTCGAACGAGCATAGAGAACATACCTGAAGTAGTGAAAATATGAGGGTACTGGCTGCGCATATCCCGCTCAGTCTCCCAAGTCGCCTCCTCGGCCGGCTGACCCCGCCACTGAACCTTCACTGAAGCAATATTCTTTGACCTCAACTTTCTGATCTGTCTGTCCAATATAGCCACTGGCTCCTCAACATAGGATAGATCCTTGTCCAACTGGACTGAACTGAAATCTAACACGTGAGACGGATCACCGTGATACCTCCGGAGCATCGAAACATGAAATACCGGATGAACTCCGGCCAAACTGGGAGGCAAGGCAAGCTCATAGGCAACCTCCCCAACTCGCCGCAAGATCTCAAAAGGGCCAATAAACCTCGGACT
Organism: Nicotiana attenuata; assembly: GCF_001879085.1. Taxonomy (NCBI): domain Eukaryota; kingdom Viridiplantae; phylum Streptophyta; class Magnoliopsida; order Solanales; family Solanaceae; genus Nicotiana; species Nicotiana attenuata. The sequence goes on along the minus strand of NC_031994.1, from coordinate 47,096,237 downwards.
CAACTTTCCTTTCTCCCCAAACCTCATGACGCCTTTCATAGGTGAAACCCGAAGCAGAACCCGCTCACCAACCATATATGAAACATCACGAACCTTCCTATCCGCGTAACTCTTCTGTCTGGACTGAGCTGTACGGAGTCTATCTTGAATCATCTTAACCTTCTCCAATGCGTCCTGAACCAACTCTGTGCCCAATAGCCTGGCCTCACCCGGCTCAAACCAACCCACCGGAGATCTACACCTCTTACCATATAAAGCCTCATACGGCGCCATCTGAATGCCGGACTGATAGCTGTTGTTGTAAGCAAACTCCGCCAATGGCAAGAAATGATCCCAAGACCCTCCAAACTCAATCACACACGCACGGAGCATATCCTCAAGAATCTGAATAGTACGCTCGGACTGTCCGTCCGTCTGGGGGTGAAATGCTGTGCTCAATTCCACCCGATGCCTAACTCCTGCTGCACGGCTCTCCAGAACCGCGATGTAAACTGGGTACCTCTGTCTGAAATAATAGAAACTGGAATACCATGCAGACGGACGATCTCCCGGATATAAATCTCCGCCAACCGCTCCGATGAATAAGTGGTACACACAGGAATGAAATGAGCGGACTTGGTCAGCCGATCCACAATGACCCAAATGGCATCAAACTTCTTCAAGGTCTGTGGGAGTCCCGATACAAAGTCCATGGTGATGCGCTCCCGTTTCCACTCCGGAATCTCTATCTGCTGAAGCAACCCACCCAGGCGCTGGTGCTCATACTTCACCTGCTGGCAGTTGAGGCATCTAGACACATAACCAACTATATCTTTCTTCATCCGCCTCCACCAGTAGTGCTGCCTCAAGTCCTGATACATCTTCGCGGCACCCGGATGGATGGAATACCGTGAACTATGGGCCTCTGCTAGAATCAACTCTCGAAGACCATCAACATTAGGCACACAAATCCGGCCCTACATCCTCAATACTCCGTCATCTCCAATGGTCACATCTCTGGCATCTCCACGCTGAACCTTGTCCTGAAGGACAAGCAAATGAGGGTCATCATACTGCCGCTCCCTCATACGATCAAATAAGGAAGACCGGGAAACCACACAAGCTAGAACCCGACTGGGCTCTGAAAGATCCAATCTCACGAATTGGCTGGCTAAGGCCTGAACATCCATCGCCATAGGCCTCTCTGAAGCTGGTATATATGCCAAACTCCCCAAACTCTCCGCCCGGCGACTCAAGGCATCCACCACTACATTGGCCTTGCCCGGGTGATACAGGATAGTGATGTCATAATCCTTCAGCAGCTCTAACCACCTCCTCTGACGCATATTAAGATCCTTTTGCTTGAGTAAGTGCTGCAAACTCCGATGGTCAGTATAGATCTCACAAGGCACACCATACTAATAATGACGCCGGATCTTCAAGGCATGAACAATGGCAGCTAATTCAAGGTCGTGGACAGGGTAATTCTTTTCATGCACCTTCAACTGTCTGGACGCGTAGGCAATCACTCTACTGTCCTGCATCAACACCGCACCAAGGCCAACTCTCGAGGCGTCACAATAGACAGTATAGGACCTCGAACCGGTAGGCAACATCAAAATTGGGGCTGTAGTCAAAGCTGTCTTGAGCTTCTGAAAGCTCGCCTCACACTCCTCTATCCACTGAAATGGGGCACCCTTCTGGGTCAATCTAGTCATAGGGGTCGCAATCGATGAAAATCCCTCCACGAAGCGACGGTAGTAGCCCGCCAAGCCAAGGAAACTGCGAATCTCTGTAGCTGAGGACAGCCTGGGCCAACTCTGCACGGCCTCTATCTTCCTCGGATCCACCCGAATACCCTTACTCGAAATCACATGGCCTAAGAATGCCACAGAACTCATCCAAAACTCACATTTTGAGAACTTTGCATATAACTTCTTCTCCCTCAAGGTCTGAAGCACGATCCTCAGGTGCTGCTCATGATCTTTCCGACTCCGGGAATACACCAGAATATCATCAATAAAAACAATAACGAACGAGTCAAGATACGGCCTGAACACACTGTGCATCAAATGCATGAAAGCTGTTGGGGCATTGGTCAGCCCAAATGACATAACAAGGAACTCGTAATGACCATACCGAGTCCTGAAGGCAGTCTTCGGGATATCTAGCTCCCGAATCTTCAACTAATGGTACCCTAAATGGAAGTCAATCTTAGAAAACACCTGTGCGCCCTGAAGCTGGTCAAACAGATCATCAATTCGAGGCAAAGGATAACGGTTCTTCATTGTAACCTTATTCAGCTGGCGATAATCAATACACATACGCATAGAACCATCTTCTTCTGCACGAACAAAAAAGGAGCACCCCATGGTGAAACACTAGGTCGAATAAAACCCTTACCAAGCAATTCCTGTAAATGATCCTTCAACTCCTTCAACTCAGGAGAAGCCATACAATACGGAGGAATGGAAATGGCTGGGTGCCCGGCAACAGATCAATGCCAAAATCGATGTCTCTATCGGGCGGCATGCCCGAAAGATCAGCTGGAAACACATCGGGATAATCCCGTACCACTGGAACTGAGTCAACAGAAGGGGTATCAACACTGACATCTCTGACATAAGCTAAATATGCAGCACACCCCTTCTCAAGCATACACTGAGCTTTAAGAAAAGAGATAACTCTACTGGGGTGTGATCTAAAGTACCACTCCACTCAATACGCGGAAAAGCTGGCATAGCCAGCGTCACGGTCTTGGCGTGACAATCAAGAATAGCAAAATGGGGCGACAACCAGTCCATGCCCAAAATAATGTCAAAATCCACCATACCGAGTAATAATAAGTCTGCTCTGGTCTCAAAACCACGAATAGTAACCAAACATGACCGATAAACGCGGTCCACAACAAGAGAATCTCCCACAAGAGTAGAAACATAAACGGGGCACTCAAAGAATCCCGAGGCACACCCAAATGAGGAGCAAAGTAAGAAGACACATAAGAATAAGTAGAGCCCGGATCGAATAGAACCGATGCCTCTCTGTGACAAACCAGTATAATACCTGTAATGACGGAGTCGGAGGCAACAGCCTCAGTACGAGCAGGAATAGCATAATATCTTCCCCGGCCCCTCTCTCGAGGGCGACCTCTATCTCCCCGACCTCCGCCCCTAGCCAGCTGGGCAGGTGGGGTAGCAGCTGGAGCTGTGACCATGGCCTGAGAACTCTGAGGAGCACGCTGTGGCTGAGCAGTCTGTGAAGATGCACCCCTACCAAGTCTGGGGCAGTCCCTAACCATGTGGCGTGTATCACCACACTCAAAACAAGCTTTGGGGGGATGCGGTGGTTGTGACTGGCTAGGGCCAGGTCTGCTGGACTGACCTCTAGAAGCACCCCGCGTAGGAGGCGCGCTAGAAACTGGAGGTGCATAATAAGGCTCCTGAGGTGTAGGTGGAGCTGGAGTACTGCCGGCTGCTGGAAGAGCTGAATGAACAGGGCGACCCGCATAACCTCTGCCATAATGACCTGCTGATGGGGTACGGGCACCAGAGTAGTGACCCGACTCTCAAGACCTCTTGGCCTCCCTATCCCGTTGCTCCCTGGCGAGCATACCCTTAATCCTCCTAGCAATGCTCACTACCTGCTGATAAGGAATGTCCATCTTCAACTCTCGAGCCATGCTAGATCTGATGGGTGGAATAAGACCCTCAATGAACCTGCGAACTCTCTCCCGAACTGTAGCAACCAAAGCCGGTGCATGTCTGGCCAACCTGGTATAACGGATAGCATACTCTGAAACGGTCATAGCACCCTGGCGCAAATGCTCAAACTCTACGCGCCATGCATCCCCGAGACTCTGGGGGACAAACTCTCTCATGAACATATCCGAGAACTGGGTCCAAGTCAGTGAAGCAGCCTCGACAGGACTGTCTAACTCATAAGTGCGCCACCAATCATAGGCGGCTCCCCGAAGCTGAAAAGCAGTGAAAGAAACCCCGTGGACTCCACTATGCCCATAGTGCGAAGAATACGATGACACTCCTCTAGAAATCCCAAGGCATCGTCTGATGCTAATCCACTGAACACTAGGGGATCATATTTCTTGAACCTCTCAAGTCTCCGCTGCTCGTCCTCTGAAGCAGCTGACCCATCCTCGGGCTGAACTGGCACTGCAGGCGGTGCGGGAATAATCTCGGGAGCCTGCTCAACCTGCACTCGCTGCTCAGGAGTGCGGACGGCGGGAGTCTGTGCTCCTCCCCCAGCCTGGGATGTGGCTGCAGCAAGGGGAAGTAAACAAAAGGCAAACACAGCCAGAAGATACCAAGGAATGAAGTAAACAAAAGGCAAGGAACAAATAATACTAGCCTAGCATGCTTCACGTAGTTCAATCAAGGCAACTTAAGCAATTAGGCAGGTTAAATCAACTAAACATGCTTCTCTAATCTAGCTCAGGTTATAATTACAGGTAGAGTAAAGCAAATATGAAAGGAACTCGATCTCAATGTCTTAAGTAAAATCAGGATTTTCAACAATCGGCTCAAGTACGCGCTCGTCACCTCACGTACAAGGCACTCAAATACAATTAACAAATCCTAAGGGGAAAAGTCCCCCACACAAGGTTAGACAAGCCACTTACCTCGAACCGGCTCAATATCAACTAGAAACCACGCCCTTGCCACGAGTATCCGACTCCAAATGGCCCAAATATATTCAATTCAATTATACATCGTAAATAACATCGTAAACAACTGGTTTTGCTATTAAATTCCAAGCTACGACGTGAAATTAGGTGAAATGACCAAAATGCCCTTCAGGCCAACGTCTCGGAATCGAATAATTTTCACATTTTCAGAACCCTCGTACTCTCACGAGTCTAAACATATAAAAATCTCCCAAATCGGAGGTCAAATGCTCACTCAAAACTCAATGGTTTAGCCTATGAAGTTTTACCCAATTTCTTCCAATTTTGATCCCAAATTCGAATTTTAATGATGGATTTAACTACAAAATGATGAAATATAACTAGAAGGGATTAAAGAAATGTTACCCAATAGTCTTCTCTTCAAAACCCTCTGAAAATCACCCTTACCCGAGCTCAATTTGGTTTTTCTAACTTATGAAATCAAACCCTCGAATTTTCTATATCAGAACAGGCATTTCCGCTTCTGCGGACAAGGGACCGCTTCTGCGGTCCCGCTTATGCGGAAACAAGCCGCTTCTGCGGTCTACAATTAAATGGCCAGGACCGCATCTTTGATAAATAAGCCGCAGGTGCGGAAGCGCATCTGTGAGGGACAATCCGCTTCTGCGGAAACTAGGGGGCCACTGGGCTTCGCTTCTGCGGCGGATAAGCCGCTTCTGCGGCTCCGCCTAAGCGGGAGAAGAACCGCTTCTGCGGTTTCTAAGGGAAAGGGCAATAGCCGCTTCTGCGGACATCTAGCCGCTTCTGCGGCCATCTAGCCGCATCTGCGGCGCCGCATCTGCGGTTCCCAAGCCGCAGATGCGGAAATACCAGAAGCAGCAAGGAATCAGCTGCTGCACACTTCAAAATTCTTCCGTTAACCACCCGAAATCATCCCGAGGCCCCCGGGACCTCAACCAAAAGCACCAATAACACCTAATACCTCATTCAAACTTGTACCAATCCTTAAACCACCTAAAACAACGCCGGAAACTCGAATTAAACGAGGATTTGAGCCTAAGAACTTTAATTTCCATCGAAATACATTTTCGATCAAAAACCCAACCAAAACACGTTCGAATGACCTGAAATTTTGCACACTCATCTCAAATGAAACAACGGAGCTATTGCAACTTCTGGAATTCCATTCCGGCGTTCGGATCAAAAATTCACTATCGGACCGCAAACTTCAAAAATTCAACCTTCGGCATTTCAAGCCTAAATGAGCTACGGACTTCCAAAATACATTCCGAACACGCTCCCAACCCCGAAATCACCTAACGGAGCTAACGGGACCATCGGATTTCCATTCCGAGGTCGTCTTCACACTGTTCCGACTACAGACCACTTTTCCACACTTAAGCTCTCATTTAGGGACTAAGTGTCCCAAAACTCTTCGAAACTCAACACCGAATGTCTCGGCAAACCAAAATAGCAGAAATGAACTTAGGGGAAGCAGTTAATGGGGGATCGGGGCGTAAATTCTTAAGACGACCAGCCGGGTCGTCACACGAAGGTTGGAACAAGTTTGAATAATGTTATGGGATATGTTGGCGTGTTTGGTTGAGGTCCCGAGGGCCTCGGGTGTGTTTCGGATCATTTCGGGCTGTTTTGCAATAGCTGAAGCTGGTATCTGGTATTGTTCTTCGCGTCCACAAGGGTCTCCTCGCATTCGCGAAGAAGGATTTGGCTTCTGGGATTTTGTTCTTCGCGTTCGCGAAGAGAGCCTCGCGTTCGCGAAGAAGAAGAAATTCTGTTGCGCATGTCTTATTTTGGAGGCTCGTATCTCTCAATCTACAATGAATTTTGAGATGATTTAAAAACGAAAGTTGTAACTCTTTGAATTTAGTTTCCAGAAATATATTATAATAGTTATTTAGACTTCTGCAGCAAAAGTTATGGCCATTATACTAGAGGCTGTCCGAGAAGAGTTTGAAAAATGATTTTTGGAAATTTTGTTCTTCGCGAACGCGAGAGGGGGGGCCGCGAACGCGAAGAACAAATCCCTGGGCAGCAGAATAAAGTCCAAACTCGTCTCACTCTTCCATTTTTGGACCAAGGGAGCTCGGGTGAGGCGATTTTTCTAGAGATTTTCAAGAAAAACATCGGGGTAAGTGTTCTTAACTCAATTTTGGTTAGATTACCCGAATCCATTGTTATTTTTAACATGTAATTAGTGATTTTAAGTTGGATTTGAGGGTCGAAATGTTATCGGAAATTAGTAATTTTGGTATGATTAGACTCGTGGTTGAATGGGTTGTCGGATTTTGATGGTATGATTAGACAAGTCATTATTACTTCTACCAATATCAGTAGTAATAGAAATCCGATTAGTTATATGAGTAAATAAATACCGCAAATATTGTTCATATTCATGTTTATATTTATAAATATCGCTCTTAACTGTTGCGCGAGGCCAACCTTTATAAGTAGGATTAAAAACTTTTCTATTATAATGCACAAAATTAGGGTTAGAAGGAAAAGTATATGGTAAGCACATAACGGTAACCATCTTTGCTAATTCTTCACGATCTTTATTAGGATCGTAATATAAAATACCACCGGTCACAGTGTTAATTCCTGGTTGAACTAGATTTGAACCTGTACTAGGGTTAACTGCAGTATCTACACTTGTCCCCTCTTGCTGCGCTTTCATTTGTAAATATTTAACTTTATCTCTAGGGTGTGTTTGTATGTGCCTAGCCAAACTACCCGTACCGCTACGGTCTCCAGTATATTTATGCGCCAGCAATTTCCCACAAGTTTTACACTTAGCCTTATTTTGTTCTCTTACTTGAGTAAAAAAATTCCAAACTAATGATGTTTCTAGGCGTTTAGAAGGTTGTCTATTAAAAGTAGGGGTTTCTACAGGTGGGTCGGGCGGGGCATCAGTTGGGTTATTAACAGGACTAGTAGGTGAATCATCTAAATCCGGTTGGGTTTCATCTACATCCTCATTTTCCTCATCATTTTCTAAGATAGTTTGATTAGGATAAAGAGCATTCATAACTTCTTCATTTAATTGTTCACCTGGTGCAACATTATGGCAAAATTCACTATCGGAAAATTGAAAACAAGGGTTATCACTATCAAGAATAATAGGAGCAGCAGGACGGGTAATAGGTCTGGGTCGGGGAGCCGGGGGAAGGGTAGTAGGTTGGAGACTACTTTCACCAATTTTAGCTTTTCCCTTACCACCAAACATTTTTTTCAAAGAAAATGCCATATTAATTACAATTATGCAAACTAAACACACAAAAATATATTCTTAAAACTTAAGAGTTGGAACGAGTTTACCGAATTGCCGACAACTTCTTGAAAATTGAAAATCGTTGAAGACTTGAAGACTTGAATACTTCAATTCACCAACTTCACAATTTTTCATGAAATTGCAATAATAAAATAAGCAATTATAGAAGAGAAATTAGATATAGATTGAGAGAGATTGAGAGAGATTGAGATAGATTGATGAATTGCTGAGTAAAAATGAAAGAATGAGGGGGTATTTATAGTTGAGAATTGGAAAAAAGTGTAATTATATAAAGTTTGGGGTTAAAATAAAGTTTGGGGGCCAAATGGCTATTTTTTAAAGTTCCAAATGGTTGAAAATTAAAGGCCAACGGCTAGATTTTAAAATCTGACCGTTGGTCTTTTTAAAAAAAATAAATTTTTTTTTTTAGAAAAGAGCCGTTGGAGCCCGTTAGGACCGTTAGGCCCGGTTGAACCGGCCCAGGACCGCCTGCCGGTCCCGGGCTTAGCGGTCCCGGTCTCGTGGGCCTCATGCAAGGGACCAGCCCGCCACGGGCTTTCTACACCATCAGGGACCGGCCCACCAGGACAGGCCCGCCGGGACCGTTTAGCCCGTTAAGACCGCGGGCCCGGTCCGGTCCCGGTCCCAGACCGGCCCACATACAGCACTAGATTTTATGAGTTTCGTCGGATTTCGAGACGTGGGCCCACGAGAAATTTTGAGTTAAATTTCGGATTTTGTTGGAAAATTAGTATTTTCATATGGAATTAATTCCTATAATTAGTATTGACTGAATTGAATTAACTGTGACTAGATTCGGGTCGATTGGAGGCCGATTCACGGGGCAATGACATTTCAGAGTAGGATTTTGCTCCGATTGAGGTAAGTAATGATTGTAAATACTGTTCCTGAGGGTTTGAAACCCCGGATTACACATCGTTGTGCTATGTTGAGGTGACTTACACGCTAGATGACGAGCGTGGGGTAGAGCATCGCTGGGGATTGTGACTTAGTCCATCCCAAATGATTATTTTAATGCGTATTTGATAGCTAATTGTTGGATATTATTATATTTTGGGTTGTATGCCATGTTTGGGGCCTTGTGCCGACTTGTTGAGACCCTTAGGGGCATTTTTACTATTTTCCTCACTCTATTTGTTTGAAAGCATATCCTCAGTCATGTTTTACCTGTTATTGCTTAAATCTGGCCTTATCACTATATTCTTAAAAAAATATGAAAACTGTTTGGGTTGAGTTCCTTGTTTTACTGATGGTCCGAGTGATCGTGAGTTGATGACGGAGATAGACTGAGGGTCTGATTGTGAGGTTGATGACTGAGATAGACTGAGAGCCTGATGGTGAGCGATATAGCGCTTGGGCTGTAGGAGTCCCTCCGGAGTCTGCACACCCCTAGTAAGTGCCGTCGACGTGATATATGGATCGGGCTGCACTCCGCGGCGATATATGGATCGGGCTGCACGCCGCAGGGGTTACTATATGGTACCTATTGAGCGTGAGTGCTGAGTGTGGGCGCTGATTGGTAGGAGTTGAGTCATGAGGGACTGAGAGACTAGCCCGAGGGGCGATAGATACATACATGTACATGAGTGATGTTTGCCTGAGGGGCCTGATTATCAACTTATTGATTTTCACTTCTCTTTAGAGTGAGTTTCTACTGAATATGTTGATTTAATGACTGTTTTACTCATCTTTGTTCTGAGCCTCTGTCGAAAATGTTAGATAAATGTTTTAAAACAATTTTCATTCAAACTGGGGTTTATGAGATGTTCAGAATTTAATCACTGATTTGGCATTGGTCATTTTCCGCTGAGATTTTCAAGTTATGAAGTGTCTATGAATACTGTTTTGCCCGAGGGGCTGTTTTACGGAATATGTTTTGCCCGAGGGGCCGATTATGGTTTTCATCTCTTTTATTACAAATGGTATTGAACCCCTACTGAAATTGCTGGAAGGTATTTTAAATGATTTTTACCAAAAAGCTAGATTTTAAAAATGAGATGATTGACTCGTATTGTGATTTGAAAGCCTGTTGTGCTTATTAAGTTAACATAAATGTGGATTCATTGTTTCCCACTGCTCAGCCTTTATTTACTTTTATTACTTACTGGGTTGGAGTACTCACATTACTCCCTGCACCTCGTGTGCAGATTCAGGTATTTCGGAACCCGGTAACGGGTGTTGGATGCTCAGACGCGGAGTCATTAGAGTTGGCAAGGTAGCTGCACGACGTTCGCAACACTGCTTCCTTCCTCTCATTTTCATTTATGTACTTAGTACATTTTGACTGTCTTTGTTGTATTCAGACCTTGATAGATGCTCATGGCTAGTGACACCCCGATGTCGGGCTTGTATGTTGTTTCCGCACTGTTCATTCAGACTTATATTATGAAATATTGTTTAACTAAAGGCTTAAAAATGACTCTTAATGATTAAAGGGTTAATATGGGCGTTGTGTCGGCTTGCCTTGTCTTCACGAGAGGCGCCATCACGACCGGGCCGGTTTGGGGTCGTGACAAGTTGGTATCAAAGCCTAGGTTACATAGGTCTCACGAGTCATGGGCAGGTTTAGTAGATTCTTGCGGATCGGTACGGAGACGTCTGTATTTATCCTCGAGAGGCTGCAGAACCTTTAAGAAAAACTTCACATTCTTGAATTCTTATCGTGTGTTCTTTGATTCAGCATGAGATGTAACTCCTGAAATTCCTTCCACGCGTTCGCATGGCTGCATGAGCGCTCAGTATCAGATGTGTATCGATGGCTTGTGATTTCTATGATCGAGGGGCGAGATGTGATCTATGTGAGTTTGATGTTGGGCCAGTCTGGAGGACTAGAGGCCGGATCTTTGCCTATTGCTTGAGCACCGAGGTGCTGATTGCGTGAGCAAGTGTTTTGAACTTATACGTTCGGTAGTGCCCTATTGGTAGAAGTAATGAGTGAATATCTATGTGATGAGTATGTTATGACTGCGAGGTGTATTCATATGATTTGGAAACGACAAGAAGGGTCTGCTGGAAGATAGGAGAACTATTAGGTACTTGATTTTTAGTTCGATTGAAGGTATAGCTCCGAGTTATGGGTGTGCAGAATATTTTCATGTCTCCTAGATTGGAAGCGAAGTAAATTTCATGTTGCGGTATGAGTTCAGACTCAGGAGGATTAAGTGACTGCGTAATGTTTATGATGGTGGAAGGTATACCAAAATGTTAGCTTGAGGCGAAGCAGGTGGGCTATCTCCTGCGGAGTGTTCTGAAATTGTGTGATCTTTACGTTGTCTGTTAGAAGATCTCACTTGCAAGTGTAATGTATGTGTTGCAATTTAAACTTGGGTCACTTAAGAAAGTGGGGTTCAACTATTGTGAGAGTGAATGCGAGATTTGCAGAAGATTTAAAGTACCGGATGGTCTGTGTTTTACAAGCTTACCAAGGATTTGAGTTTAATATCACTATGGTATTATGGCATCAATAGAGTATAAGCGTTATGAGTTATTGAGTGTGTTTTGATATATGGCTTTAAACCAAGTGGAGGAGTCTGCTATCGCTTAGTTGATTGAATGGTTATGTGCTATGTTGGTTTCAGTTTGAGGTGTACTGGTGAACCAGTTATGGCTTACGGAGATTAAGACCGAGGATGTCTCGAGTAAAGGAACATTTTGACAAAGGTCATGTCATGCTTCATAGGTGTCAGAGAATCTCAGAATGTCTTGAGTCGTTGCTGGTAAAAGATGCTCGGTGCGTAGAGCAGGAAGTTGTTTGGTTGTAATGGAATGATGTCACCTTCCGCGGTGTCAGAGTGCTAATGAGGCACGGGTGGTCTGTTCATTTGATCAGGCTAATTGCAGTTGGAATAGAGTGAATGACTCTCGAGAATGGCTCTAATGTGTTCAAGATTCTACATGTAACAATTGGGTATCTTAAAGTTGTATATGTGGTTAGAAACTGAGTTTTCATTGGAAGAGGTCAAGACTTTATGGTATTTCTACATTAATTATGGGATTCTATGTATCAGTATCAGGAAGGTAAAGGTAACAGATTTAGATTCGCATGAAGTTCTTCAGAGTAAAGTATTTTAGAATGTGGTGCTTTTGGGAATATTTAAGAGAGTATTCAGCGGCTTATGGGTCTTAGACAATGTGGTTTTATGCTTGGGTCTCGTATGGTAATCCTGGGTTGAGGAATTGTGGTGCTACAGCAAGAGAGAATATCAAGTTGAAGATGAATCAGAAGGAAATTTAGATAGGTAGGGTAGCTTGATAGTAGACCAGACCGGTAGGGTAAGGATATGATTAGTTCCTTGTGTGTGTTCGAGGTAATGAGTTCTTACAGGTATCTTGCGGCAATGCTCTTAGGTTTTTATGGCTTGCTTAACTTGGTCGAGTTAGAAGGATTCAGTACTGGCAGGTTTGATTTGTGCAAAGGGAACTCGGAGAGTCCTTGATGGTTTTTACCGCGGATTGGGGGATGCATATTTTCTATGGGCATGCGGAGCATGGGATGTATAGTGATTCTCTTCTAGATGGGACCAATGGAAAGTTCTTGACTAGTTGAGTACGTAGATGTTTGTGGCTCGGAAGGGATATGAAGTTCTCGTGTTATCCTGGGATGGTATGGCACATGCGATATGTTGTGTAGGATTGAGATTGACATGTGTAAGGTCACAGTTCAGGTTTGAATGGAAGGTCATAAATTCTTAGGCAGCACGGGCAGTTTCAGATAATTAGAGAAATGAGCTTCAGATGATTTGAGAAATGATCTTCAGATGATTAAGGAAACGGTAATGCTAATTGAGGTGATTTTACGAGGGTATATGTTTCAGAAAGAGGCAATGTGATTAAGTTGATGGTACTTCGGTAGTATTGCAGCACTTCTTGTCAGATCGGCTGTTGATATTCGAGTTTTCTTGGCAG
>NC_031994.1:47019312-47079687 GCF_001879085.1 Nicotiana attenuata | reverse complement strand
AGCGTGAGTGCTGAGTGTGGGCGCTGATTGGTAGGAGTTGAGTCATGAGGGACTGAGAGACTAGCCCGAGGGGCGATAGATACATACATGTACATGAGTGATGTTTGCTTGAGGGGCCTGATTATGAACTTATTGATTTTCACTTCTCTTTAGAGTGAGTTTCTACTGAATATGTTGATTTAATGACTGTTTTACTCATCTTTATTCTGAGCCTCTGTCGAAAATGTTAGATAAACTTTTAAAACAATTTTCATTCAAACTGGGGTTTATAAGATGTTCAGAATTTAATCACTGATTTGGCATTGGTCATTTTCCGCTGAGATTTTTAAGTTATGAAGTGTTTATGAATAGTGTTTTGCCCGAGGGGCTGTTTTACGGAATATATTTTGCCCGAGGGGCCGATTATGGTTTTCATCTCTTTTATTACAAATGGTATTGAACCCCTACTGAAATTGCTGGGAGGTATTTTAAATGATTTTTACCAAAAAGCTAGATTTTAAAAATGAGATGATTGACTCGTATTCTGATTTGAAAGCCTGTTGTGCTTATTGAGTTAACATAAATGTGGATTCATTGTTTCCTACTGCTTAGTCTTTATTTACTTTTATTACTTACTGGGTTGGAGTACTCACATTACTCCCTGCACCTCGTGTGCAGATTCAGGTATTTCGGAACCTGGTAACGGGTGTTGGATGCTCAGACGCGGAGTCATTAGAGTTGGCAAGGTAGCTGCACGACGTTCGCAGCACTGCTTCCTTCCTCTCATTTTCATTTATGTACTTAGTACATTTTGACTGTCTTTGTTGTATTCAGACCTTGATAGATGCTCATGGCTAGTGACACCCCGGATGTCGGGCTTCTATGTTATTTCCGCACTGTTCATTCAGACTTATATTATGAAATATTGTTTAACTAAAGGCTTAAAAATGACTCTTATTGATTAAAGGGTTAATATGGGTGTTGTGTCGGCTGGCCTTGTCTTCACGAGAGGCTCCATCACGAGCGGGCCGGTTTGGGGTCGTGACAGTTTTATTCCATTGTAATTCATCCAAAAAATCAATAAGAATTCTCTCTTCCTACTTTTCTCTGCAATACTCTTNCATTCACGACCATACCTTCAGCAATAAGGTCGTGAAAAATAAGTTGAAGCTCCAGAACTTGGGTTCCCACAGTGCTGTCTATCATTTTATAATCTAGAAACTTGGCAACCACGAACTTCTTCAAGCATGCATCTTCTGTCTTGTACTTCTTCTCAAGTGCGTCCCATAATTTTTTCGAAGTATTCATTGCACTGTACACATTGTACAAGTCATCTTCTAAAGCGCTTAAGATATAGCCTTTGCAAAGAAAATCTCCCTTGTGACGACCCGACCCGTCGTCTCATGTATTACAGCCCCGTTTCCCCCATTTACTGCTTCTTCATGTTTCATTATCAGCAACGAGTGAGTTATAGTTGAATTGAATTGGTTTGGATTGGAGATGAGGTACTTAGTCTCTTTAACGAAGGCTTAAGTTGGAAAGGTCAACCGGACGTTGACTTATGAGTTAGAAGGCTCGGATGTGAATTCCGGTGGTTCGGTTAGCTTCGGGGAATGATTTGGGACTTAGGAGTGAAGTCGGAACTGAATTTGGAGGTCCGGTGTAGAAATAGGCTTGAATTGGCGAAGTTGGAATTTTGGCGAATTCCGGTTGATAGGTGAGATTTTGATCCGAGGGTCGGAATGGAATTCCGAGAGTTGCAGTAGCTCCGTAGGGTGATTTTGGATATGTCTGCAAATTTTCAGGTCATTCGGACGTCGTTTGGTCGGGTTTTTGATCGAATGCGTATTGCGGAAGTTTTTAAGAAACTTAGGCTTGAATCCGATGTAAATTAATGGTTTTAGTGTTGTTTGACGTGTTTTGAGGATTGGAGCAAGTTTGAATAAGGTTTTAGGATGTGTTGGTGTTTTTGGTTGGGGTCCCGGGGGCCTCGGGGTGAATTCGGATGATTAATCGGAAGTTGGAATGTTTGGTGTTGCAGCAGATTTTTGAGGCTTCTGGTATTTCCGCATCTGCGGAAAGGAGCCGCTTAAGCGGTTCCGCAGATGCGGTGGGGAGATCGCAAAAGCGGCCCTTGAGGGCCTAGGCAGTTACGGCAAAAGCGGAAGTTTCTCCGCAAGAGCGGACACCGCAGATGCGGTAAGCGACCGCAAAAGTGGTCCTGGGATTATTGTAGAGACCGCATAAGCGGTCATTGGGATCGCATAGGCGGCAACCGCATAAGCGGTTTAAGACCGCAGAAGCGGTCGTTGTGGGTTTAAGTAGAACCGCATAAGCGGTCAATTTGCCGCATAAGCGGGACCGCAGGTGCGGTCAGGAGACGGCAGAAGCGAAAAATGCTGAGGGTTTAATGAACAGTGGGTTCAAAATTTCAGAAGTTAGAAAAACATTTTGGGACTTCGGGAAGAGGCGATTTTGGGCGATTTGGAGAGATTTCAAAGGAGATTCCATCAGGTATGAACTTGTAGCCTCAAATAATGTTGTTAGGGTATAAAAACAAGGATTAAACACTGAAAATTCAAGGAATTAAAGGGTAAAAATGGAGGTTAGGGCTTGAAGCCTAAGAGAGTCTAAATTGGCGATTTGAGGGGTCAAATCGACTCCGATTCTTGTGTATTTGGTATGTATGGACTCGCGGTGAGACGAGGATTCCGGAAATGTGAATTTCGTAATTTTTCGAGAAGTGGACCCGGGGCTCGGGTGTTGCCAACTTCGTGTTTTTGGGTGTTTTTCGAGTTCTTTCGATTGGGTTATGTTCCATTAGCCTATTTTAATGTATTCCTTGTGGTTTTGATCAGATTCGGCACCCGAGGAGGTTGATTCAAGAGGGAAAGGCTTAGCGGACTAGTCTCGTGGCCGGTTCGAGGTGAGTAATAGATGTGGATGATGACCTGAGGGTTTGAAACCCCGGTATATCACACTGTGACGCTATATTGAGGCGAGACACGTACTCTACGGTGAGTGCGGGGTCGAATGTGATTGGGGACTATGGCTTAGTCCGCCCGAGTGATGTTGTACTGTGTTGTTGGCTATAAATTAGCTGGTAAACCTCCTATTTGGATGGTTATGGATATATTTGGGCTGCATGCCGGTTATTTGGATCCCGTAGGGATTATTATCACTGTTTCTGTGATTTATAGCATGTTTTCATGATATCAGTCCTAAGCTAAACATTTGTCCTAAAATGACTAGCAAAATTCTAAGGTTTCAAACACCTAATTGATAATTACTGATAATTGGAACTAAGACTGGTAAGTTGACTGTGCCTGTGTGGCTTGCATGCATATAGCTGGACTGATAGTGGATCGGGCTGCACGCCGCAGCGTATGTTACTATGATATTGTGCTTGGGCTGTAGGAGCCCCTCCGGAGTCTGAACCCCCACAGTGAGTGCGGGTACCCAAATGGATCGGGCTACGTGCCGTAGCGGTCATGTGCATTTGCATTGCATTCATGCATCGAACCTTATCTGCTCTATCTGTTAATACTTATTGATGTTACACTGTTAAATGTTAAGAAATACTGTTGTAGCTTTACTTTGTCGTATATTGGGATTTCTTACTTTCAATGTCATTATACATGTCTATTACCGCTGAGTTGGAAGTACTCACTTTACTCCCTGCACCATGTGTGCAGATCCAGGTACCTCAGGAGCTAGTTGAGCTTATTGCTGTTCTTCAGAGTTTTCATTCGGAGTTGTCGAGGTAGCTGCCTGGCGTCCGCAGGACCCGACTCCTCCCCTATTTCCTGTTATTTGATTATCCGCGTACTTCAGACTATGTAGTATTACAGTATTATTATGCTATTCTGGTAGAGGCTCTAGACTCATGACCTCCAGATCTTTGGGAGGTTGCTCTGTATTGTTGATATTCGGGTTGTTTTATTTCTATCAGCTATATTTTGGTTTCTTCGTTGTTAATGATTTTTAAATAAATGGTTTTGAGCTCTACGCTCGGGTTGAGAGTATAATTGGTCGGGCTTGCCTAGCAGTTGTGTTGGGCGCCATCACGACCGGGTTTAGGGTCGTGACACTGCATGTGTGATTATTATTATAACTTCTCACTTTGAATATGTTTGCCTTGAAAACGGCAGAAGATTTGAAACTCCAAGCACAATTGTCATCCATACACATAAGGTGATACCTAGGATTAAAGATCATTCAACTTCTAAATACACTTGTATACAAAAACATGACTACATATATACTAATTTTAATACCTATATACAAATATATACTACTTTATACATATTTATACATATATATAACAGAATATAGAATTATTTACATACCTTGTTGCGCTTGATCTCTTCACCTTGAATTGGAACCTCTCACGTACAGCCAAGTTCTTCATCACACTGACAACTGTCTCTTTATCCTTATAAACTTGATCTTCCTCAACAAATTCGTTCAATATATCATCTATTATACCCGTATTTTCACTAAATTTCGTGTTTTCAATAAATTTGATATCAATAATCTCAGTGCTATCAATTGTTGATACATCTCTAGAATTTGAACTTGTAGCAACCAAACAGCTGGACTTGTAGCAACTACACAACTAGAACTTGTAGGAATCAAACGATTTTCATAAATCTCTTTCACTGTCACAAACAACGGATATTCAGTGAAATTCAAGTTTTTCTTCTTTAATTCGATATACACCTTCACACCTGTATCGTTGTAAATCACGATCAGTGGCAAACCAACATTTGGGAGAAAGTTAATCTCTATTGAGTTTAACTCACTATCGATCCTAATCTGTTCTGAAATAGCTGCAACTAAATTGTTGTAGGTGAATGTCGACTCGATTATTACACAATCGCTGACGAAATTGATAACCTTGTTTTCTTCCCATTCACCACTATGAAGAACGTAAACTGGAAAAATCTCCATCCAACAAAAAATTGAAATCAAAATTGCAGCAAAAACGAAAATTGCGCTGATTTGCAGCAAACAAATTTTACTTTTCGTGTTCGATTTGTTGTTAATTCGAGATGAAGAAGAAATTCTAGGGTTTTTGGAGCTGCATTGATCGGAAGATCTCGTTTTTGAAGTATTTGGGGAAGAAGATTGGAAAGAATCAGAGAAAATGCAGAAAATCCCGCTTCTTACTCCCAAAAAAACATAAATAATGCCCCCTTTTCGGATATGGGCCTATAATTTTTGGGCTACTCAATTGTAAATTGAAATATGGGCTATAAAGTTGAAAAGGAGGCAGCCCAATTATTTTAATATAAAATTTTCCCGTATCTTTCCTTGTATTTGAGCTAATTCTAACTCCTTTGCCTTATCGTACTTGGAGTCCATTACTTATTCGAGCCGAGCTAAAAAATTTGGTGTGTTGTTTTTTTTTTGTTTTTGTTTTTGTTTTTTTTGTTTTTTTGTTTTTTTTTGTTTTTTCAATTTATTCAGTCTGTATACTGTAAATATTTTAACAATTTTTTTTTCTTGGTTCGTTACTCGATCTAATTATGTCTTTATTTCGGTATAATTTTCGCTAATCTGCACATTCGTTTCCTTTTAACTTGTTGTCTCTTACTATTATTGCCTCTTACTATCGCGCGGGTTTCTTTTAACTAGTTATGTAATAATATAAACGGAAAAGGGTCAAATACATCCCTCTATTTTCAAATATTGTTTAAATCTACCCTCCGTCTTACGATCTGGCTATTTAAAGCCCTACCGTTATACTATGAAATAAAAATACCCCTAATTTGAATGGAATGCCATGTGTCAGCTCTTTATTAAAAGACCCACCCCCAATATAGTTTCATTTAAAACCCGCCCAAAATTATACTCATGACCCGACCCAAAACCCTTTTACCTTATTTATTTTTTCTTTCTTCTTCTTCTTCTACTTTCTGATTAGCCATCCAACCTTCATCAATCGAAGCCCTCATCTTTCTCCCTCAATTCTATGAATCTCTAATTAGGTAATACAAACAAGTGAAGTAGAATTGAAAATATTACTAGTACATGAGAAGCAAGATGAACAACATCCTTGTGAAACATTTTTTCCACTGTTTTGGAAACTTTTTTTCCATCCTTGAAAGCTTTTTTATTTCTTGCTTTTTGGTGTTCTATTGCTAAGTTTTCAGAACTTTGTCCTTTTCTAGATATATTAATTGGTTTTTGATATATGAAAATAAACAAATTATATCCAAAACACTTCTTCATTTATTTTAAACTAAATATTTGTAAGATAAGTGACGATCACTCTCTCTTGAGGATGTATCTTGTGGCTGGGAAGACTCTCGGGCGAGGATGGGACAACGAGAGCTTCAGGTTTAAGCCCCATGGCAGTGGATCGAGTGAGGTCCTAGCATGGGTTTCGGCTGTTACAAAATTCAATCGGATCAAATAAGGTGGGTAAATGGGAAAGGGGCTATGAAAAAGGGATGAGTTTAATTGAGCCATGCTAAGAAACTTAAAATTATTATTGTTATGGTTCTTGAAAAAAACTGAAGAAGATGAACTAGGTTTAAAACTCTAATGGAGAACAGCATCTGCAATGGGGTGTTCAAGAAAAAATTGAAGAACCCAATAATGTTTTCCTCAAAGGTAAAACTTGTAGACTCGAATTTGTTATTTGATAAACTATATCATCAACATCAACATACTCAGTAAAATCCCACTAATGGGGTCTGGGGAGAGTACAGTGTATGCAGACCTTACCCCTACCCCGAAAAGGGTAGAGAGACTGTTTCCAGGAGACTCTCGGCTCAAGAAGAGAGACAATAATATCAGAGAAGAAACAAAATAAAAGGCATGTAACAACAAAAGATGCCAGAAAGAATATAATTACAACGAATAAGGGAAAGGACAATAACATAAAACTATGCAACCAACCATGTGAACACATCATAGACCGCTAACAAACTTAAGCAAAACTCTATCAGTCTACCCGGTACAAAGAGGGAAGAACTCTCGACTACCCCCTAGCCCACCACCCTAATGTTCGACCTCCACATGTTCCTATCAAGAGCCATGTCCTCAGAAATCTGAAGCCGCGCCATGTCCTGCCTGATCACCTCGCCCCAATACTTCTTTGGCCGCCGTCTGCTTCTTCTCGTACCCGCCAAAGTCAACCGCTCACACCTCCTAACCGGTGCATCTAGGCTTCTCCTCCGCACGTGTCCGAACCATCTAAGTCGCGCTTCCCGCATCTTGTCATCCACGGGAGCCACACCCACCCTCTCCCGAATATCTTCATTCCTAATCTTATCCAGCCTAGTGTGCCACACATCCATCTCAACATCCTCATTTCTACTACTTTCATCTTCTGGATATGTGAATTCTTGACTGTCCAACACTCAGCTCCATACAACATGGCTGGTCTAACCACCGCTCTATTGAATTTACCTTTGAGTTTCAGTGGCACATTCTTGTCACACAGGACTCCAGACGCTAACCTCCATTTCATCCACCCCACCCCAATACGGTGCGTAACATCCCCGTCGATCTCCCCATCTCCCTGGATAATTGACCCTAAGTACTTAAAACTTTCTCTCTTGAGGATGACCTGTGAGTTAAGCCTGACTTCCACATCCGCTTCCCCCATCACGTTGCTGAACTTACATTCCACATATTCCGTCTTAGTCCTACTTAACTTGAAACCTTTAGACTCCGGGGCCTGCCTCCAAACCTCCAGTCTCCCATTAACGCCGCCTCGCGTCTCATCAATCAGAACTATATCATCAGCGAACAACATACACCATGGCACCTCTCTTTGGGTATGGTGTGTCAGTGCGTCCATCGCTAGAGCAAATAAGAACGGGCTGAGCGCCAATCCTTGGTGTAACCCCATAACAACCGGGAAAGGCTCTGAGTCACCTCCTACAGTCCTAACCCGAGTTATAACTCCATCATACATATCCTTTATCACCCTAATGTAAGCCACCGACACACCTTTCACCTCCAGGAACCTCCAAAGGACGTCTCTAGGGACCTTCTCATACACCTTCTCTAGGTCAATAAACACCATATGCAAATCTCTCTTCCTATCCCTGTATAGTTCCACCAACCTCCAGATAAGGTGGATAGCTTCCGTGGTAGAACGACCCGACATGAACCCGAACTGGTTTTCCGATATAGACACCGCCCTTCTTATCCTCTCTTCCACCACCCTCTCCCAAACTTTCATGGTATGACTTAGTAACTTGATACCCCTATAGTTGTTACAGTTCTGGATATCCCCTTTGTTCTTGTACACCGGAACCATTGTACTCCACCGCCACTCATCAGGCATCCTCTTTGTCCTGAAGATAACATTAAACAACCCAGTCAGCCACTCCAAGCCTGCTCTACCCGCATATCTTCAAAACTCTACTGGAATGTCATCTGGTCCGGTCGCTTTGCCCCGACTCATCTTACCCAACGCACCCACGACCTCCTCAACCTTAATGCGCCTACAATACCTAAAGTCTCGGTGACTCTCTGAGTGCCCCAAATGCCCTAACATGATGTTTCCATTCCCCTTTTCGTTCATAAGTTTATGAAAGTACGATTGCCATCTTTGCCTAATCTGGGCCTCTTCCATCAATATTCGACCATCTTCGTCTTTGATGTACCTCACTTGATCAAGGTCGTGAGCCTTCTTCTCCCTCGCTTTGGCCAATCGAAATAACTTCTTGTCCCCACCTTTGCCCCCAAGCTCCTCATAAAGCCGACCAAAAGCAGCAGTCTTAGCCTCTGTGACCGCTAATTTCGCTTCCTTCCCAGCCTCCTTATATCTTTCTCTGTTTGCTCTCCTCTGGTCCTCATCGGTGCTCTCTACTAACATAATGTAAGCCGCTTTCTTGGCTTCCACTTTACCCTGGACAACGTCATTCCACCACCAGTCGCCTCGGTGCCCGCCAGAGTAACCTTTCGAAACTCCCAACACCTCTCTTGCTGCCTCCCTTATACAGTTCGCCGTCGCCGTCCACTTAGCGCTAGCGTCCCCTCCACTCTTCTAGGCACCCATATACATCAGCCGCCCCTCCAACTTTTGCGCATTATCCTTAGACAAAGCTCCCCGCCTGATCCTCGGCTGACCCCGTACAAACCTCTTCTTCCTCTTCAACAAGATACCGACGTCCATCACCAGGAGCCTATGTTGAGTTGCGAGGTTCTCACTCGGGATCACCTTGCAATCCTCGCACAACCCCCTGTCACCTCTCCTAAGGAGGAAATAGTCAATCTGAGTCTTAGCCACCATACTCCGAAAAGTAATCAAATGTTCCTCCCTCTTTGGGAACATAGAGTTCACTATCACCAACTCAAAAGCTCTAGCGAAATCCAACAGTGAAGTACCACCCCCGTTCCTATCACCAAAGCCGAAGCCACTGTGCACCTCACCATAGCCACCAGTAGACGACCCAATATGACTATTGAAATCCCCTCACATGAACAGCTTCTCCGTTGGCGGAATACCCCACACCACCTCATCTAGCGCCTCCCAGAATCGCCTCTTAACCTCCTCGTCCAAGCCTGTTTGCGGCGCGTAAGCGCTAATGAAATTCAGAGTGCTCCCTCCAACTACTACCTTAATCACCATCAGTCTGTCATTCACTCGTCTCCACCACCAACTCTCTAAGCTCCCTATCCACCAAAATGCCCACTCCGTTCTTACCCTTCACGACTTCGGAGAACCACAATTTATACCCGTCTACGTTCCTCGCCTTCGATCCTACCCACTTAGTCTCCTGCACGCATGCTATATTGACCCTGCTCTTCTGGAGAATCTTCGCCAACTCTATAGACTTACTCGTCAACGTCCCTATATTCCACGATCCAATTCTCAACCTACAGGCTACCTTGTTCCCTTTACCCCATTTGGTCCCCGTCCCACCCCTTGGCCCTTGCCCTACTGTAACGACCCGACCGGTCATTTTGAGATTTTGCACTTTGATCGCCAGTTCTCGGGCATGATTTGCCCCGTGTGGTGTATTATGACTTATGTAAATCATTGGTTTTGGTTTCAGGATTAATCATAATGAATTTGGAAGAACAATTCTCAGTTTAAAGCTTAAAATTTGAAAGGTTTGACCAAGATTTGACTTGTTTGTATATGATCTCGGATCAAAATTTTTATGATTTGGTTAGCTCCATTAGGTGATTTGGGATTTAGGAGCGTGATCGGAATGCATTTTGGAAGTCCGTGGAAGGTTTAGGCTTGAATTGGCGAAATTGAGATTTCGGCGTTCTCCGGTTGATAGACAAGATTTTGATATAGGGGTCGAAATAGAATTTCGGAAGTTTCGGTAGCTTCGTTGTATCATTTATGACGTGTGTGCAAAATTTCAGGTCATTCGGACGTGGTTTGGTTGGGTTTTTGATCAAAAACGAAATTTGGAAGTTCTTGAAATTCTTAGGCTTGAATCCGATGCAAATTTGGTGTTTTAATGTTGTTTTGAGAATTCCGAAGGTTGGAACAAGTTTGAATAATGTTATGGGATATGTTGGCGTGTTTGGTTGAGGTCCCGAGGGCCTCAGGTGTGTTTCGGGGTGGTTTCGGATCATTTCGGGCTGTTTTGCAATAGCTGAAGCTGGTATCTGGTATTGTTCTTCGCGTCCGCGAGGGTCCCCTGGCGTTCGCGAAGAAGGATTTGGCTTCTGGGATTTTGTTCTTCGCGTTCGCGAAGAGAGCCTCGCGTTCGCGAAGAAGAAGAAATTCTGTTGCGCAGGTCTTACTTCGGAGGCTCGTATCTCGCAATCTACAATGAATTTTGAGATGATTGAAAAACGAAAGTTGTAGCTCTTTGAATCTAGTTTCCAGAAACATATAATAATAGTTATTTGGACATTTGCAGCAAAAGTTATGGCCATTATACTAGAGGCTGTCCGAGAAGAGTTTGAAAAATGATTTTTGGAAATTCTGTTCTTCGCGAACGCGAGAGGAGGACCGCGAACGCGAAGAACAAATCCCTGGGCAGCAGAATAAAGTCCAAACTCGTCTCACTCTTCCATTTTTGGACCAAGGGAGTTCGGGTGATGCGATTTTTCGAGAGATTTTCAAGAAAAACATCGGGGTAAGTGTTCTTAACTCAATTTTGGTTAGATTACCCGAATCCATTGTTATTTTTAACATGTAATTAGTGATTTTAAGTTGGAAAAGTTTGAAAATCCTCTTGGATATATTTGAGGATTTGAGGGTCGAAATGTTATCAGAAATTAGTAATTTTGGTATGGTTAGACTCGTGGCGAGATAAGGAACCCGTTGATGTGAAAATTTCTGAGTCTCGAGAAGTGGGCCCGGTGCTCGAGTTTTTGCTAATTTCGATATTTTTGATATTTTTCGATTGTTTTCGCTTGGGTTTTGTTCCCTTAGCATATTGTGACGTATTCGCTCTAGTTTTGGTCAGATTCGACGCGCGAGGAGGCCGATTTGAGAGACAAGGGCATAGCGAGCTAGAGCCTTGGCCGGTTTGAGGTGAGTAATAATTGTAAATGATATCCTGAGGGTTTGAAACCCCGGATTTGCACATCGTAGTGCTATATTGAGGTGACTTGCACACCGGATAGCGAGCGTGGGGTAGAGCACTGTTGGGGATTGTGACTTGGTCCGTCCCGATTGATGATTTTACCGCGTATTTGACTGATATTTACTTGTTATCATCATAAATTGGGTTGATTTCCATATTTGGGCTTCGTGCCAGCTATTTGAACCCTTCGGGGATTATTGTTGATAATTCCTCACTGTTTTAATTATATATTTCCACTCAGTCATGTATTTTTTTCCACTGTTTTAAAACTCGGCCAAGTTTATTATGCCTTAAACACTCGAAATGATATTTCTAAAAATATTTTGGGCTGAGCATCTTGCTTTACTGTTGCCTGAGTGGCTTATGTGATTTTGTTGACTGAGTAAGGCCGAGGGCCTGTATTGTGAGGATACTTTTGGATCGGGCTGCACGCCGCAGCAGTGTTATACTGATACTGATATGAGGCCGAGGGCCTAGATTTAATGCCACGAGATGGCTTGATATTGCGCTTGGGCCGTAAGGGGGCCCTCCCGGAGTCTGCACACCCCCAGTGAGCGTCGTCGACGATAAACGGATCGGGTTGCACGCCGCACTGGTATGTGGATCGGGCTGCACGCCGCAGCGGTACTAGTACTGTTCTGTGTGTTTACTTTATTTTATTTTCTTGCCTTACCTGTTGTTGTGCTACTTCATGAGATATCTACCGGATTGCCTGACATTATGTGTTAATTGAGTGTGGTGCCCGAGGGGTGGACTTCTGTGCTTATCTGCACTATTCGAATTGCATTCGTTTGCATACTGTAGAAAAAGTCATTTTCAAAGAAGTTTTAAACTGAGCTAAGATATTTCCAAGGATTTCACAGCTTCACTGTTTTCCTCAAAAGGTTTTACACTACTTCTATATAGCATGATGATATGCCATACGTGATTTCTTACTGCTCAGTTGTTATTTACCTTTATTACTCACTGAGTTGGAGTACTCACTTTACTCCTTGTACCCCGTGTGCAGATGCAGGTAATTATTCACCCGGTAGCGGGTTTGGCTGATCAGAGTCAGAGATATAGGAGTTTAACGAGGTGACTGCCAGCGTTCGCAGCATCGTTCTTCTCCCTTTGTTCATTATTCTTGATTAGTGTATTTTTAGACCTTGATGTTGTACTTACATTCTAATAGATGCTCGTGACTTGTGACACCCCGATTAAGGCTGTGTGGGGTTGTAATTCCACTAATTAATATTATTAAGTCATGTTTTAGCTGTTTATTCATGTTTAAATTATTTTTGAAAAGACGAGTTGGGTTAGTTGGCTGGCCTCGTCTTCACGAAAGGCGCCATCACGACCGGGTTTGGGAATTAGGTCGTGACAAGTTGGTATCAGAGCCTAGGTTACATAGGTCTCACAAGTCATGAGCAGGTTTTGTAGAGTCTCGCAGATCGGTACGGAGACGTCTGTATTTATCCTCGAGAGGCTGCAGAACCTTTAGGAAAACTTCACATTCTTGAATTCTTATCGTGCGTCCTTGATTCATCTTGAAAAGAAACTCTTCAAATTCCTTCCACGCGTTCGTATGCGCGTATGAACGCTCAGTATCAGATGTGCATCGATGGCTTGTGATTTCCCTGATCGAGGGGCGAGATGTGATCTCTGTGAGTTTTATGTTGGGCCAGTCTGGAGGACTTGAGGCCGGATCTTTGCCTATGGCTTGAGCACCAAGGTGCTGATTGCGTGAGCAAGTGTTTTGAACTTATACGTTCGTTAGTGCCCTATTGGTAGAAGTAATGACTGAATAGCTACGTGATGAGTATGTTATGACTGCGAGGTGTATTCATATGATTTGGAAACGACGAGAAGGGTCTGCTGGCAGATAGGAGAACTATTAGGTACTTGATTTTCAGTTCGATTGAAGGTATAACTCCGAGTTATGGGTGTGAAGAATCTTTTCATGTCTCCTAGATTGGGAGCGAAGTAAATTTCATGTTGCGGTATGAGTTCAGACTCAGGAAGATTAAGTGACTGCGTAATGTTTATGACAGTGGAAGGTATACCGAAATGTTAGTTTGAGGCGAAGCAGGTGGGCTATCTCCTGCGGAGTGTTCTGAAGTTGTGTGATCCTTACGTTGTCTGTTAGAAGATCTCACTTGCAAGTGTAATATATGTGCTGCAATTTAAACTTGGGTCGCTTAAGAGAGTGGGGTTCAACTGTTGTGAGATTGAATGCGAGGTTTGCAGAAGATTAAAGTACCAGATGGTCTGTCTTTTACAAGCTTACCAAGGATTTGGGTTTAATCTCACTATGGTATTATGGCATCAATAGAGTATAAGCGTTACGAGTTATTGAGTGTGTTTTGATCTATGGCTTTAAACCAAGTGGGGGAGTCTGCTATTGCTTAGTTTATTGCACGGTTATGTGCTATGTTGGTTTCAGTTTGAGGCGTACTGGTGAATCAGTTATGGCTTACGGAGATTGAGACCGAGGATGTCTCGAGTAAAGGAAAATTTTGACAAAGGTCATGTCATGCTTCATAGGTGTCAGAGAATCTCAGGATGTCTTGAGTCGTTGCTGGTAAAAGATGCTCGGTGCATAGAGCAGGAAGTTGTTTGGTTGTAATGGAATGATGTCACCTTCCGCGGTGTCAGAGTGCTAATGAGGCACGGGTGGTCTGTTCATTTGATCAGGCTAATTGCAGTTGGAATAGAGTGAATGACTCTCGAGAATGGTTCTAATGTGTTCAAGATTATACATGTAACAATTGTGTATCTTAAAGTTGTATATGTGGTTAGAAACTGAGTTTTCATTGGAAGAGGTCAAGACTTTATGGTATTTCTACATTAATTATGGGATTCTATGTATCAGTATCAGGAAGGTAAAGGTAACAGATTTAGATTCGCATGAAGTTCTTCAGAGTAAAGTATTTTAGAATGTGGTGCTTTTGGGAATATTTAAGAGAGTATTCAGCGGCTTATGGGTCTTAGACAATGTGGTTTTATGCTTGGGTCTCGTATGGTAATCCTGGGTTGAGGAATTGTGGTGCTACAGCAAGAGAGAATATCAAGTTGAAGATGAATCAGAAGGAAATTTAGATAGGTAGGGTAGCTTGATAGTAGACCAGACCGGTAGGGTAAGGATATGATTAGTTCCTTGTGTGTGTTCGAGGTAATGAGTTCTTACAGGTATCTTGCAGCAATGCTCTTAGGTTTTTATGGCTTGCTTAACTTGGTCGAGTTAGAAGGATTCAGTACTGGCAGGTTTGATTTGTGCAAAGGGAACTCGGAGAGTCCTTGATGGTTTTTACCGCGGATTGGGGGATGCATATTTTCTATGGGCATGCGGAGCATGGGATGTATAGTGATTCTCTTCTAGATGGGACCAATGGAAAGTTCTTGACTAGTTGAGTACGTAGATGTTTGTGGCTCGGAAGGGATATGAAGTTCTCGTGTTATCCTGGGATGGTATGGCACATGCGATATGTTGTGTAGGATTGAGATTGACATGTGTAAGGTCACAGTTCAGGTTTGAATGGAAGGTCATAAATTCTTAGGCAGCACGGGCAGTTTCAGATAATTAGAGAAATGAGCTTCATATGATTTGAGAAATGATCTTCAGATGATTAAGGAAACGGTAATGCTAATTGAGGTGATTTTACGAGGGTATGTGTTTCAGAAAGAGGCAATGTGATTAAGTTGATGGTACTTCAGTAGTATTGCAGCACTTCTTGTCAGATCAGCTGCTGATATTCGAGTTTGCTTGGCAGCACAAAAGAATCTTAGAGTATCTCTCGTGGAATGATTGAGTACTAGAGGTGAGTTATATATGCGAGTGGCGAAATTGGGATCAGATATGGTAATTCGTGTGTTTTATGGACTTGGAGATTGGAAGTTCTCATATACATATTAGCTCGTGGTGATGGATGACAAAATGTGGGTAAGTTAGTCAGATATTAGTATGCGCTATGATTCAGTCATTGTGAACCTTCGAAGGATTATTTATCTATTGTGGGTAACTAGGGTTGATGTGTGGTCCACTGGGAGACCTATATGGATATGTGTCCGGCATTGAGACGGCTTGTTGACTTCGAGTTGCTGCTGGTGAGGGATGTGTTGATTCGGTTGTTAATGAGCTATTAGCAATTAGGGGGATCTATGAGTTATCTTTCCGTGTTGTGAGACGTTGGGATTCGTTGGTTATAAGCACAAGTGGTGCGGTTCCATTGGGGTCTCATAGTGGAATTCGAGCGGGAAGAGTATTGGTTATTGCTCGGTGGATGGCGTATCGGTTATGTCCTTTCGGGTATGTGTAATGTATGTAAATTGCTTCGTGGTGGTTATGATGATTGTTTTGGTTTTAGACATCATATTGCGCATGGTTGTCGATTTTGGAGCATAGGGACTTGATGTGTTTTATGTGGACTAGCGTTTGGATGAGGTCGCGCATTGGAGCGAAGTTATGTGGATGTATGATCCTGCGAGTTAGATTCGTGTGTTCTGTTTCTATGATGGGAGACGGGTTCTCAGTCTTGTGATGTGATGGTACTGGTGAGCTTGAGGTACAGCTCTTTCATTGGAGTCATTTTCATGATTTGAGTATGTTCGGACTGTTGCTTATTGGTGCACGTTTTGCGCAAGTTGTGGCTTAGGCCTGTATTGATGTGTCATGTCACCAGAGTAGCGTGTTTGATTAGAGGAGATCGTTGGGATCATTAATGAATACGAACGGATTCGATTTCAGCATGTTGGAAGGATATCGAGCTTTGGCTCAGAAATTTGCTTTGGTATTTGCCAAAAGAGAAGTGGCTTCATGAATGGTTGATCTGGGAAATGGTTATGGCTTATTGCGTGTTTCATTATCATTGGAAGTATATGAAAGTGTTGGAATGAGACTTAAGTTGATAAGAGGTTTTCTACCGCTATTCGGTTGTTGCGTACATCTGCAGTGAATAGAAGTTATCGCTACATGTGTTTGAGTTAAGTGGTATGTCATATAATTGCACTTGAGGTTGCAGGTATGGGATAATACAGCTTGTTCGAACTTATTCAAAGTATAGATGTGAGATTCTGATCTTATAGATGATTTCAGAAGTGGAAATGTGGTTCTAAGGTTTATATGCTAGGTTGGATTGTGAAAGTTTAGTTACATTGTGTTATTGGACCTATATGAGATAGGGTAACGTGGGATCACCCCCGGGTATATGCATGGTAAGGTTATTCAGCGATTGGTTAGCTTTTGGAACAACTCTGGGCACGTTCGAGGACGAACGTATGTTTCAGTGGGGGAGGATGTAACGACCCGACCGGTCGGTTTGAGCTTTTGCACTTTGATCGCCAGTTCTTGGGCATGATTTGCCCCGTGTGGTGTATTATGACTTATGTAAATCGTTGGTTTTGGTTTCGGGATTAATCAAAATGAATTTGAAAGAACAATTCTCAGTTTAAAGATTAAAATTTGAAAGGTTTGACCAAGATTTGACATGTTTGTATATGATCTCGGATCAAAATTTTTATTATTTGGTTAGCTCCGTTAGATGATTTGGGACTTAGGAGCATGCTCGGAATGTATTTTGGAAGTCCGTGGAAGTTTTAGGCTAGAATTGGCGAAATTGAGATTTCGGCGTTCTCCGGTTGATAGGGGAGATTTTGATATAGGGGTCGGAATAGAATTCCGGAAGTTTCAGTAGCTTCGTTGTATCATTTATGACGTGTGTGCAAAATTTCAGGTCATTCGGACGTGGTTTGGTTGGGTTTTTGATCAAAAACGGAATTTGGAAGTTCTTGAAATTCTTAGGCTTGAATCCGATGCAAATTTGGTGTTTTAATGTTGTTTTGAGCGTTCCGAAGGTTGGAACAAGTTTTAATAATGTTATGGGATATGTTGGCGTGTTTGGTTGAGGTCCCGAGGGCCTCGGGTGTGTTTCGAGGTGGTTTCGGATCATTTCGGGCTGTTTTGCAATAGTTGAAGCTGGTATCGAGTATTGTTCTTCGCGTCCGCGAGGGTCTCTTCGCGTTCGCGAAGAAGGATTTGGCTTCTGGGATTTTGTTTTTCGCGTTCGCGAAGAGAGCCTCGCGTTCGCGAAGAAGTAGAAATTCTGTTGCGCAGGTCTTACTTCGGAGGCTCGTATCTCTCAATCTACAATGAATTTTATGATGATTCAAAAACGAAAGTTGTAGCTCTTTGAATCTAGTTTCCAGAAATATATTATAATAGTTATTTGGACTTCTGCAGCAAAAGTTATGGCCATTATACTAGAGACTGTCCGAGAAGAGTTTGAAAAATGATTTTTGAAAATTTTGTTCTTCGCAAACGCGAGAGGGGGGCCGCGAACGCGAAGAACAAATCCCTGGGCAGCAGAATAAAGTCCAAACTCGTCTCACTCTTCCATTTTTGGACCAAGGGAGCTCGGGTGAGGCGATATTCGAGAGATTTTCAAGAAAAACATCGGGGCAAGTGTTCTTAACTCAATTTTGGTTAGATTACCCGAATCCATTGTTATTTTTAACATGTAATTAGTGATTTTAAGTTGAAAAAGTTTGAAAACCCTCTTGGATATATTTGAGGATTTGAGGGTCGAAATGTTATCGGAAATTAGTAATTTTGGTATAATTAGACTCGTGGTTGAATGGGTTGTCGAATTTTATGAGTTTCGTCGGATTTCGAGACGTGGGCCCCACGGGCAATTTTGAGTTAAATATCGGATTTTGTTGGAAAATTAGTATTTTCATATGGAATTAATTCCTATAATTAGTATTGACTGAATTGAATTAACTGTGACTAGATTCGGGTCGATTGGAGGCCGATTCAAGGGGCAATGACATTTCGGAGTAGGATTTTGCTCGGATTGAGGTAAGTAATTGATTGTAAATACTGTCCTGAGGGTTTGAAACCCCGGATTACACATCGTTGTGCTATGTTGAGGTGACTTACACGCTAGATGACGAGCGTGGGGTAGAGCACCGCTGGGGATTGTGACTTAGTCCATCCCGAATGATTATTTTATGCGTATTTGATAGCTAATTGTTGGATATTATTATATTTTGGGCTGTATGCCATGTTTGGGGCCTTGTGCCGACTTGTTGGGACCCTTAGGGGCATTTTTACTATTTTTCCTCACTCTATTTGTTTGAAAGCATATCCTCAGTCATGTTTTACCTGTTATTGCTTTAATCTGGCCTTATCACTATATTCTTAAAAAAATGTGAAAACTGTTTGGGTTGAGTTCCTTGTTTTACTGATGGTCCGAGTGATCGTGAGTTGATGACGGTAGATAGACCGAGGGTCTGATTGTGAGGTTGATGACTGAGATAGACTGAGAGCCTGATGGTGAGGTTATGACTGAGTAGAGGCCGAGGGTCCTGACTAGTGAGGTAATTAGTAATTATAGTTCTAGTGGTACGTCGGGTCGTGCCTACGGCCGGTCAAGGTCTAACGTATTATTAGTACTTAGTATAGTTATACGTAGTTATAAGTTATAATTATTAAGTAGTTTAATTATTAAGTTTAGTTAGTTAGTTAAGTTAGTTGTTAAGTCGTTAAGGTCGTTCCGGTAGTCGTACGTCCGGTACGTCGTACGTAACGGTACTACGTTACGTACGTTACGTAGGTTACGTACGGGTAACCGTCCCGGTACCGGTTCCGGTACGTACCCGTACCGTACCGTACCGTACCCGGTCGTACCGGTACGGTACCGGGTACCGGCCGGGTTTAAAACGCGGGTTTAAAACTTACGGTTTGGTTAAAACCGGGTTCGGTCCCGGGGTTAAACCGTACCCGGGTAACCCGTTACCCCGGGTAAGACCGGGTTTAAACTAAGGTTTAACGGTTAACGGGGTCGTTTAACCGGGGGGTTCCTCGGGGTTTAACCCNCCGGGGGTAACCCTCGGGTAAACGGTTTTCCGGTTTAAACGGTAAGTTTAACCCGGTTTTAGTTACCCGTTTTAAAGTCGGGTTAACGTAAGGGTCCGGTTTTAAGCGGGTTTTAAGCGGTTGGGTTTGGGCCCGTTTAAGGGGCGTTTAGTTCGGTAAGGTTTGNTAATCTGGCCTTATCACTATATTCTTAAAAAAATGTGAAAACTGTTTGGGTTGAGTTCCTTGTTTTACTGATGGTCCGAGTGATCGTGAGTTGATGACGGAGATAGACCGAGGGTCTGATTGTGAGGTTGATGACTGAGATAGACTGAGAGCCTGATGGTGAGGTTAATGACTGAGAGAGGCCGAGGGCCTGACTATGAGGATTATATATATCTATGGATCGGGCTGCACGCCGCAATATATATATATATATATATATATATATATATATATATATGTATATGTATGTATATGGATCGGGCTGCACGCCGCAGCGATATAACGCTTGGATTGTAGGAGCCCCTCCGGAGTCTGCACACCTCCAGCGAGCGCCGTCGACGAGATATATGGATCGGGCTACACGCCGTAGCGATATATGGATCGGGCTGCACGCCGCAGCGGTTACTATATGGTACCTATTGAGCGTGAGTGCTGAGTGTGGGCGCTGATTGGTAGGAGTTGAGTCATGAGGGACTGAGAGACTAGCCCGAGGGGCGATAGATACATACATGTACATGAGTGATGTTTGCTTGAGGGGCCTGATTATGAACTTATTGATTTTCACTTCTCTTTAGAGTGAGTTTCTACTGAATATGTTGATTTAATGACTGTTTTACTCATCTTTATTCTGAGCCTCTGTCGAAAATGTTAGATAAACTTTTAAAACAATTTTCATTCAAACTGGGGTTTATAAGATGTTCAGAATTTAATCACTGATTTGGCATTGGTCATTTTCCGCTGAGATTTTTAAGTTATGAAGTGTTTATGAATAGTGTTTTGCCCGAGGGGCTGTTTTACGGAATATATTTTGCCCGAGGGGCCGATTATGGTTTTCATCTCTTTTATTACAAATGGTATTGAACCCCTACTGAAATTGCTGGGAGGTATTTTAAATGATTTTTACCAAAAAGCTAGATTTTAAAAATGAGATGATTGACTCGTATTCTGATTTGAAAGCCTGTTGTGCTTATTGAGTTAACATAAATGTGGATTCATTGTTTCCTACTGCTTAGTCTTTATTTACTTTTATTACTTACTGGGTTGGAGTACTCACATTACTCCCTGCACCTCGTGTGCAGATTCAGGTATTTCGGAACCTGGTAACGGGTGTTGGATGCTCAGACGCGGAGTCATTAGAGTTGGCAAGGTAGCTGCACGACGTTCGCAGCACTGCTTCCTTCCTCTCATTTTCATTTATGTACTTAGTACATTTTGACTGTCTTTGTTGTATTCAGACCTTGATAGATGCTCATGGCTAGTGACACCCCGATGTCGGGCTTCTATGTTATTTCCGCACTGTTCATTCAGACTTATATTATGAAATATTGTTTAACTAAAGGCTTAAAAATGACTCTTATTGATTAAAGGGTTAATATGGGTGTTGTGTCGGCTGGCCTTGTCTTCACGAGAGGCTCCATCACGAGCGGGCCGGTTTGGGGTCGTGACAGTTTTATTCCATTGTAATTCATCCAAAAAATCAATAAGAATTCTCTCTTCCTACTTTTCTCTGCAATACTCTTCTTCATTTATTGTTCATAACACGTTATCAGCATGAGACTCAAACCAATTGAGTAGAAGCTTTGGGATTGATCATAATGATTGTCAATTTTTCTATGAATTTCCTTCATGATTAAATTCTGGATTTAAGGTAAGTATTTTACCGTATTTTTCTCTTTTATTCTATAATTTGATTTTAAATACAAGCAAATACAATAAATTTTGATTACAACTCTAATGGAATTTTAAAGAAATTATAACCACCCGAAGTGGTAAAATTTCTATGTCTTGCCATGGTCAAAGTCATGTATGATCGTGAGCACAAGAAGTGAAAAGCCGTCCCATTAAATTTGTTCCATTCTCATTCCCTTAAGAGAATGTGATAGTAATATGTGATAAGTCTGAAAGAAGACAAAATTATTACCGTGAAGGTATCAATGGATGTGGATGTGGCAATAGACGAAATTATAATCGTCATCATTGTGATAATGAGAATAATAAGGATTCTCAAAATAATCCTTCACTATGTGAAAGTAATATTTGTCATCGATTTAACATGAGATTTTATAAAACACTTATAGATGATTATGGTCCATTCATGATGTGAATGTGGCAACATCTTATTTATGAATACATATTCATTCTTGAAAGAATATGAACGTGCTAGTGGTAGTGAATATACCACACTCGCCTCTAGAAGGAGGTTTGAGTGGCATGAATGGTCATTGGTCACGTACTTACTGTATGCCAAAATAGTTTGGCATTGTGATTATTAAAAGACAACAGTAATGCAAGAAACAGAACTTGCATATAATTTTGACCATAACCATAATGGTATAACTTTCTGTTTAAAAGATATATTCACCATATTGATGTTGATGAATATGTGGTAGTACCAAATTAATTGAGAGCTCTGGAAGAGCCAATTATTACTATTTTGGAAAAATAAAATTATCGTAGTAAGTCTCAATGAAACTTATTTAGTTTCTAAAGTATTTGCGAAAGCGGTTGGTTATATTGAGACTATAAATAAAGGAAATATTTAATATCTTCTATTACTACAACTTGTAGCGGGGTAATATGTATGTGAAAAGTTACCCGCTTTTCTATAGTTTGTACTATACAAATAAACGAATACCACAATAAAGTGGATGTTTATTGATATAAAAACCCATATCATAATAAACTTGGAGTTTATTGATAATTGCACACGTCATGGTGTAAATCTGAACTTTATCAATATTGATAATTTATCCAGTTGGCATAACTAGTTTAGCCATATTAATTTACGCATGATGTGCAAAAATAAAAGAGAATTCACATGGGTAAATATTAAAGAAATAGAAAGTTCTTTACGAATTCTCTTATGTTGTTTGTTCTCATTAATTAATATACCAACTAAAATTGGGATTGAATCCCATAAATGCTGGAAATATTAAAGATGAATATGGGCCCATTCACCTGCCATGTATACCACATAAGATGCATCTATGAGATGGTTACATGTGCAATTATTATTGACCCGCAACCTGGTGTTTGCGAGGTAACTTGCTCAATAGTTTAATATAGAGCGTAATTTCCAGATTTTTTATTCAAGATAGTTCTTCTTGATAAGTTGGTTTACATCATAGTTGGTTTAGCAAAATGATTTATTGAGTGACTCCACTTAATAACTAAACTATTGCTTATGAGAACAAAGTTATATATATCAGTTTGATAGACGTTATATACGAAAGTATATTATTTTCTCCCCTCACAAGTGGTTCAGGGTCAGGAACCAAAAAATTCCATCTTATTATTATTGATGTGCGGTGTATATTTTGATTAACACCATAACGCACAAAGATGAGTCTCAAAGTTCAGGAAAAAAGAGTTTTTCTAATATGAGGGGGAGACATGATAAACAATTGAGAAAAAATTACGTGGATGAATTATCATTTGTACATATAGATCCTCGAATAAGATAATATATTTTTGAAGCTAATAAAAAGATAATTCATTTGCAATATATTGCAAAAGCATGCCAGACGCATTTGCTGACCAAAAGAAAGTAACTATATTCTCATTGCAAATGCTCCTATTAAGTCCTAGAAGGACAAAGTCTATGGTAAGCTTAAAGAGTATAGACAATCGGTTTCAAATGAACTTCTTGATAAAGAAGATGAGCAAATGATCAAATGATACTAATAAAGGAGGCAAGTGATCTAGAAAATCACATGACATAACACTTCATAAAATCTCATGAGAGATTCAGGTACCTGAATATATGAATGAAGAGATCTCTATATTATGTCTTTATGAAAAATAAGGAGGTTGGAACCGATATAAAATGTTTGTCGACAATATTGATTATAGCACTAAATATATATTTAAGTCTGGAAAAATAATTCAAGTAGAATTTGGTTTCATACGAAAGACAAGTCGTTTTGAACCCGCAGTTCAAACACTTAAAAGTATAAAGTCAATGGTGTGTACTACCACCTTTATGTATCTTATATGTCTGGCATGACATGAAAACTTGATGTAAATCTAAACTCTATTTATATGGCTTATTGACTATACTTATATGGCAATCCATGAACGATTTAAAATGCTGATAGCATATGCAATTCTTGGAGAATTTTTTTGGTCACGAATGACCACATCCTAAGTGCAATTTGTGCACAAAGGTGTCTTGCTATAACTATAAGCATGATAATGTGATAGCGAGGATTTTCAAGGTGCAACATATTCATTGGAGTTAATATGGCGGATTTATTCACCAAATCTTCGCCGACGTCAACCTTCAAGAAGCTAGTGCACAAGATTGGGATGCGAACGCTCAAGGATGTGAATTGATGCTCTCATCAGGGGGAGTTAATGCGCGTTGCACTCTTTTTCCCTTACAAGGTTTTGTCCCACTGGGTTTTCCTTGCAAGGTTTTTAATGAGGCAACCAAAAGGCGTATTGTAGATATGTGTACTCTTTTTTCTTCTCTAGAATTTTTTTTCCCACTGGGTTTTATTTTAGTTAAGATTTTAACGAGTCACATTATCTGTTGAATAGACATTCAATGGGCAGTGTTATAAATAGAATTTTATTTATGGTGAATATCTATATTTGGAGAGATTATAGGGTTTATTACTTGGTGGCTAAGTAGAGGGTTTTATGCCATTGTAATTAATCCCAAAAATCAATAACAATTCTCTCTCCCTACTTTTCTCTTCAATATTCTTCTTCTTTTATTGTTAATAACAGATAGGCATTTATCAAAAAGTATGGGTAAAATTGAATTATGCTTCAAGGTTCATTTGCCAATTACTCCAAATATTATTCCCCTCCCTCTAAAATGTTGTAAACTAGTTTTAAACCTCAAAAGTCTCCAGTTTTGCTGATTTTTCCCAACCATTATCTGGTTTATGATTTACTAGTCCTTACAGGTTGATTCAAAAACAATTCCCTGTCACATGTACTTCGCCATTAGCTCGTAGCGTCACACTCGAACATTACTTTCGCCATTGCTAACTCCTCCCTCTCTTCTTCATCACCATGTCCTCAACCGCCGATCAACCGGAATTTCAAAAAGAAGCAGAAGCTCCGGCCACCGTGACAGATCCCGGAGACACCGTGATCCGGCCAGAGGAATCACCATCAACCGACGCGGTAGATCCGAAGCTTGATATATCTGAAGAAATTGCTAACGAATCAGGAGATGTACAATCGAATGATGCAGAGGCCTCGAAATCCGACGAGAAATTGGCGAAATCTAATGAGGCGGGTGATTCAGATCCCAAGGTGAGTGATGTACAATTGAACAATGCAGAGGCGTCCAAATTGATTGAATCGAATGAGACGGGTAATTCAGATCCCAAGGTAGATGAGCTAAAGGATGAAACTGTTGGATCGGAAAGCAATTTGAAGCAGCTAAAGAAAGATGAAGGTAGCCGAACATTTACAATGAGAGAGTTGTTGGATGAATTGAAGAATGGCGATGCTAATGATGATTCTGAAGCCGAAAGACGAGAAGGCGACACTCCTCACAGGTAAATATGCAATGCATTACAGAACTGAAAATATCATTAATGTGCTAGACTGAAATTTGGTGTTTCTATATTAAAAGTGCATTATTGAATGTATAGTGTACTCATCCAAAAGCAACAAAGTTTATGCAACAGAATGAAATGATCATGAATGAAGATAAATAAAAAACGAAGAAAATTGACTAGGGACTAGCTAATTGAAGAGGATGAGGTGGACAGTAAAAGTGCGACCTTGATTGGAAAATATACTCGTCCAAGTTAACTCTAGATGCAAACGCGAAAAAGTTCAGGTGGTTGGATGAAATGATCATGAATGAAGACCAATAAAACAAGAAGAAAATTGACTAGAAAACTAGCTAATTGAAGAGGATAATGGCTAGTCGACAGTAAAAGTGTGATCTTGATTGGAAAATATACTCGTCCTAGTTAACTGTAGTTGATGCAAACGCAAACAGTTCAGGTGGTTGGAAATGATCATGAATGAAGAGAAATGAAATATAAATAAAATTTGACCAAAAAAAAAAATGAACAAGATTGAAGAAGATTATTGGTGAGAAAACTAGCTCACTGAACAAGGTGATGGCTGGTCGACAGTAAAAGTGTGTTCTTGATTTGATTGTAAAATATACTCGTCCAAGTTACCTGTAGTTGATGCAAAAGCAACAAAGTTTAGGTGGCTGGATAAAATGATCATGAATGAAGATAAATAAAACATTAAGAAAATTGACTAGAAAACTGGCGAATTGAAGAGTACGATAGCTGGTCGATAGTAAAAGTGAGTTCTTAATTGTAAGATATACTCATCCTACTTAGCTGTAGTTGATGCAAATACGAAAAAGTTCAGATCGTTGGAAATGATCATGAGCGAAGAGAAATGAAATATAAATAAAATTTGACAAAAAAAAATGAACAAGATTGAAGAAGATTATGGTTGGTCAGCAGTAAAAGTGCATTGTTGAGTGTAAAATGTACTAATCTAATTCGCTAGCAAACAAAC
This sequence comes from Nicotiana attenuata, assembly GCF_001879085.1. Taxonomy (NCBI): domain Eukaryota; kingdom Viridiplantae; phylum Streptophyta; class Magnoliopsida; order Solanales; family Solanaceae; genus Nicotiana; species Nicotiana attenuata. Next base: position 47,053,611 of record NC_031994.1, on the reverse strand, counting down.
ATAAAAGCAAGAAAGGACACGTGGTTGGAGAAAATAACCATGAATGAAGGTAAATGAAGCACGGACAATAATTGACAAGAAAATGGACAAGATTGAAGAAGATGATGGTTAGTCTATGAATTATTACAATACCAGCATCTGAAGGTACCACACTCTGCAACCTTCTTGTCTTGACCACTGATATTGTCTCGCCAGTTTCTTCCACAAAAGTACACATAATGAAACACAGAAGTCATAGTTATGGGTTAATGCTGAAAGTTTTCCCTTGAGTAATCCAGCTTCAAAATTTGTTGAGGCTTCTGTCTTGATCCTCGGGAATAGACTCATAGATCAGCCTCTTAGGATAGGAGCTAGATATGTGTATATGTAACATCTCATATCCATTTAATATGATTTTGCCCACTATTGCACATACAGGGGTCTTTTTTAGTTATTTCAGTAAATTAAAACATGATGTTGTTTATATCAATCTCCCAAATTTGAATCTGAATTTAAGAGGGATAGAAGGATTATTACTTCCATTTGATGCTAAAACAATAACTCCCCTATAGCTGAGTTTCTTTAGGGATGTAACATTTGAATGCATTTTGTGCTTTAACTGCGCAATGAATTTATTTAATATACCTTATCAAAACTGAGTTTATTTAATCCATGCCTTAATAATCTCCGCTTGTTACTTTTGAATCACTTCTACAACCACAAATTACTTCAGCTTGACCTCAATACCTCAAGACGTCTAACTTTCATTTTCCTATTTACTTGTGAATTTCATTCTCCAGTCAACAGAGCAATCAGCAGCAGACAGACAGTAATGCTGCCTTGGAGTTGATTAACAGCGTCACAGGTGCTGACGAGGAGGGCCGATCTCGCCAACGGATTCTGACATATGCTGCCCGGAGGTTTAACTAATCTTTTGCACCATTTTAGTTAGGGTGTCACGTATATTAATTGGGCCTAGGTTGTGAAATTCCAATTTCCAGTTTCATGACAAGTTTTATAGTTTGTAAATCTAGAGGTTTCCAGACATTTCACTTTCTACAAGGAGTTCGAGTTCTCTTTTTCATTTATTTGATAGGTTATGATTTTATCGAGATATCTCCAGCACTCCATCACTAAGTGGGGGCTGGATATGTACATTACAAAAGGCAAAACTCTACAAATCCTGCAAATGAAAGTGGAAGTCTGAATGGTATCAACTTCATTTACAATCGCCCTGCTAAGCCAAAATGCTAACACAAAAGCATTTGTATCTATCTAAATATTCTTTTTCTCTTCAGAATATTATTGATTTCTTTCACCGTAAATCACCCACCATACAATTGCACTAAGTTATTCAAATTTCGAACTTTACCAATTCATCCTCTGGTTCAGCGTACCTATAGATCCTTTGTTGTCCTTGGTATGGTCCATTTCACCTCAAATATGTTCAATAGCATGCTCCATACTGATTGATTAGCTTACACTGAATGAAAAGATGATTCATAATCCTCGTACAAAACACATTATAGATGTATATATCCTCTGTGGGTTGTGCTGGGTTAGGCAAGCCTCCTTAGCCACCAAGTTAAACATACCACTCTATAGGGGGTTTCTTTTTCCAGGATTTTCTTCCATGGGCGATCAGGATGTGAGATAGTACCTTTATAGAGTAGTTTGTAACTGGATTTGATAGAGTATTCACTGTGCGCTCTGCATAAAATTGTTTTTCTAAAATAGAAGAATTAATTGAATACTTTGAAATGTTCCGCTAGGACCCCCAATGAACAGCTATTTTCAGGGAGGAAGAAAAAGAAGAAACTTTGAAGCATGAAACAATTGTTTCAATTTCTATTCTGTGTCATGATAGCTCAAACTAAAAAATCTATTCCATGTCATGTCGAGAATCGATTGTCTGTCAATGTGGGATTGCTGGGTAATTTTGTTTGTTCTCTCTTTTTGGTCTGGTTAATGTATTTGTGCACAACTATTCAGGGATCTGTATTCTGAACTGCATAGCAATTTCTCCCATATGAAGCTATGATATTTCATGGATGTCTATCTGAGTTCTGATATTTGTGCAGGTATGCTAGTGCACTAGAGCGAAATCCAGAAGATTATGATGCACTTTATAATTGGGCACTGGTTCTCCAGGTAATCTGGTTTCTCAGTTTTTTGGACTGATTGTTTTGCAATTTTTTTATTTTTTTGTTAGCATCTGGGAATTACCTAAAGAAAAGGAAAAATAATGTAAAAAGAGAAACCCCATTATCTGCATATCAAAAGGATCTGAATCTTCTTTTTATAGAGATTATTCATAGTTTGACAATTCCTAGTTTTGATTTTTCATGCAGGAAAGTGCAGACAATGTAAACCCAGATTCCACTTCACCTTCAAAAGATGATTTGCTGGAAGAGGCATGCAAGAAGTATGAGGAGGCAACCCGTCTTTGTCCTACGCTCAATGATGTATGTATTCAGAACCATATAATGGTCTCCCGTTTTCATTTACAATTCATATATTTAACTTGTGTATATGTAAACTAGTCCAGGTTACATTGTGATATTGGACGGAGTAATATTTAAATGCAAGATCAGAATACTCTATATGAAAGTCACTATTCAGTGGCCTATGTGATATCTCACTATTGTCATACGTATTAGCTTTCCATTTGATGATTTGCTTTTCGATGTAACCTTTCCATTATTCTCCAGCCGCAAAGCCCACAACGTTGTACCAAATTGCAAAGTCAATACTTTATTGTCCACTTCCATTGAAGTAAATCTTTGACATTGTGTTGCAGGAGCAATTGGTAGTATCGAACACACACACACACACATTTACGTACGTACATACATATATATACATACATACATACATATATATACATACATACATACATATATATATATATATATATATATATATATATTTTATGCATTGTAACACAGTAAGGAAGAAAGGTATTAGTTGATAGAGAGGAGACTCAGAGGAGTTAGTCTGGAAAGTGGTCTATCATGTTTTATCCATGTCTTATTCCTATTTATCTCAGGCCATGTCTTGTTCCTGTTTATATCAGGCTTACTATAATTGGGCCATTGCAATATCTGATCGAGCGAAAATCCGGGGTCGTACAAAAGAAGCTGAAGAACTTTGGAAGCAGGTTAGTGTTTGCTCTATTATGTTATTTTCTGATGTTTCCTTAGGAGCGAAAAGAGTGTTCTCTTTGGTCCTTAGAGAAGACATCTTTCCTCTTCTTTGTTTCTATATTCTGTCAGTAGATGCATAAATGGTTGAAGATATGAGAAGTTATTCTGAATGATTGTCACATTGGAACAGCCGCTTTGGTATCATCTTGAATTTGATATGCTTTTGGAGCTTACTAATTCTGCCTTATTATTTCCTTGTTACCTTATTGAGGAACTGTTTGGTAACAAGAAACTGTTTCGTGTTATAAGTTTCAGAATGTTGAAAACAGAATTTAAAATATGGTGTTGTAATCGTTTCTGTTTTAAACGCATGTTCAAGTGCATACACAAACACAAAAAAGAAAGAGAAACTGCTTTTTGGTTATTTGATCCCTACTCTTCGCCACCCAACATTCTCTTGCACCTTTACCCCACATCCTCAATACTACCCCTCCCACCTGCTCCCCAACCCCAACCCACTTTCACCACACTCCTCCATTATCCTTTCTTCATTCTTTTTCCTCTTCATCTGTTGTTGTCTCCCCTTCTATCCTCCATCCCCGTTAGACACCATTCCTTTCCCCTTCCCCCACCTCTGCACTACATTTCACGGCTCACTGCCATGTTCATCCTTTTCTTCTTTCCAACTTTGTCCAGAAACTGCTTCTGTTCCTGCCAAGGTTCTTCCGTTTGGTTCTGAACACTTCTCATTATGAAAGAACATCTTATTTTCATTCTTCTAGAAGCAGAATACAAACACATTTTTTTGTTTTGTTTTAATCTTTAGCTGAAATAAGCACAAACGTTTCTGTTGATGAGGCCTAAGTTAATAATATATAGTTGGTAACTTATGATGCAAAGCTTGTGTTATTCTCTTCTTTCTCCTTCAGCATATAAGCTTAGCTGTTTAAATGATTTCATCAATAACAAGAACGCTCAACCTTATTCAGAATTTTTTTTTGTTATTCTTTTAAATTTTCAGGCAACAAAGAACTATGAAAAGGCTGTCCAACTCAATTGGAACAGTCCACAGGTAATTTATATGCTAGCTTAACTTATGCTAATAGTGGCATTTGCTCCCTGTTTGTTTCTTTCCAACCCTACCTATTCTTTTGAATGCTATTCTTTTGTAAAGGCTGTATTATACTATTATCACAAATAAAAGCCTAAGGTATCCTTTTAATTTTTCCTTCCTCTGTTAGTACAAAGGCCTTATTATTTCTTTAGGTATACCAGTTACCATTATATCATGTAACTGTATCTAAAGGATGCAGTTGTACTATGTTTTTTATGATCAATATACTAGCTAATTAATCTCCTTTTATTCTGAAGTGATTAGGTAGTTTCATGCTTGCTGAATTTTCTGTTTATGCAGACGTTGGTTGTTCATATCATATGAAATTTATTGCTTTTCTCCTGAAATGCATTTTTTTGCCTTTTATCAATCTACTTTTGATCTCTTGTCCTTGAGAGTTTTCCTTACTCTAATTCCTTTTAAATGTCATTCCAGGCATTGAACAACTGGGGACTTGCCCTGCAGGTATCTGTACTTGAAAAAAAACTTATTGCTGGACAAGCTTTGCCATACTTAAGAATATTGACTTAGTGTAGATTATTTCATTATAGTTCCTGAATTGCTGTGTATTTCAGTTTGCCTTAATTGACATCTGGCCTTATGCTTTTCGAAATGCCTTCAGGAACTCAGTGCAATCGTTCCTGCCAGAGAAAAGCTAACAATTGTCAAAACGGCAATTAGTAAGGTACTGGTGTTATTTGATGACACAGCCTAAGTATGAAGAAAAAGCTGCAACATCATTTTAGGTCCAGTAGTTTGGTAGAATCCTAAAGGGCATTGTGTATCTGATTTTTGTTTATGCTCACAAGTCACTCCTTGTTTCTTATGAATTGCAGTTTCGTGCAGCGATCCAACTGCAATTTGATTTCCATAGGGCAATCTACAACCTTGGAACTGTTCTGGTGGGTTTAACATATTTTCTCCTTCTAGCTTCTGTACCTGGAGTGATGATCATTTCCAACGACCTCCCTCCTTTTCAAGTGAAATATGAAAAAATTAAGCAATGTGAAAGGACAAAGTCGAAATGATAATAATCTTCTTTTTGCATCACTCTGCTGCAGTATGGATTAGCAGAGGACATGTCAAGAACAGGGGGAGCTGGTAATGTTAAAGAGATTTCTCCTAATGAGTTGTACAGCCAGTCTGCGATTTACATTGCCGCTGCACATGCACTGAAACCGAATTACTCGGTATATCATTTATGTCTGAAGCATATGATTTTACTACCAGAATGCTACCGTTTTATCTCCATCATATTTCTGTTTGCATAACTAAGGGGTCAATTGGTTCTGATGAAAAGGAAAGTAGTGCGCTGGAAACATTGGGTGAAGTTAGAAATGAATTATATTTCTTTTTCTTTTTTCTGATAAGTCTTTTATTCAACTGGTACCAAGATGGTACAGAAACAGATACAAAAAGATAACAACACTTCTGCCAGTCATATTATATATTTCCCCCTAATAAATATAGAAAGTCCAAATATTGATCCATCCTATCTAAAGTACTGCTTTAACACCAAAAATATAAGTTCTTTATACACTTGTTTTTTACTCTAGCAATCTGCAGTCTTTTCCTTTAATCCAAAAATGAATTGATATTTCTAATCTATGCCTTCCCTTCCTATTTTGTCAAACTAATCTACCCGTTACATAGTAACCGTTGGTGCTGGTGTCATTATCGTTTATAATTAACTCTATACTCTGGTTTGACTAGCCGTGTCAAAAGAGAGTTTTAACTCTTTACCCTGGTGATATGCATTGCAAATGAAGAGAATTCAAGATTTTGATCATATTCTGCTAGTTAGTGAAGGAAAATTGTCATCAAAGAAGCCAGTTGCTATTCTTCTGCTTTAACTTGTTATGCAGTTCCCGCCTTCTCCATTGTCCTCATTTCAGCTTGCTGTTATGCAGGTTTACACAAGTGCCTTGAAGCTTGTGCGATCTATGGTATGTATTTTGCTTGAATTGTGTAGTTTCTGAATAGCCCCCCTATATATAGGTTTTTTTTTGAAAAGGCAAGAAGCTCAGGAGTAGATTTGAAATTATATTTAGCTAAAGAGAAATGAACCCAAAACAGGAGGTAAAAGGTTGCTTTATGATAGATTTGAAATCTTATAAGAATCAATTTCGTACAGTTTTTTAAATAATAGTATTATGATGCAAGAATAAATGAGGGAGAAGGTTTCCATTCAAGAGAAGTTGTCAGCATTTCGACATAGCATGGAATAACCATTATGTTATGGTGATAAAATGGTTAAGAAATTTTTGATGAAATATCATAATACTCCTTTTATTTGTTCTTCGTGTATAGAGTGGAGCTATTTAGTACAGAAAAGTAAAAGGAGAAGGGACAATGAGAAGTTGGTTTCACTTCTTAACTTCTCTCTCTCTCTCTCTCTCTCTCTCTCTCTCTCTCTCTGATTCTTGAATTAGCTCTTCCACTGTCCCTCTAAAACAAATATAATTTTGTTGTTGTTGTGTATTTTCCTTTGATCAGCATAAATGGCTGCTAATAAATTTGCAACCATGTTACATAAAAATACCAACAAGATCACACTTATTCTTATCTATGCAATCTTAGAATGGACATTAATAATTCTACTTCTCCTCAACTCTCTCTTCTCCTATTTGATCATCAAATTTGCCGAGTATTTTGGCCTAAAACCACCTTGTCCATTATGTTCTCGAGTTGATCATCTGTTTGATCAATATGGAAATAGTAAAACTTTGCGCAAAGATCTTTTATGTGAAGATCATGTCACAGAGATTTCCAAATTGGGATTCTGTTCAAATCATCAGAAGTTGGCTGAATCTCAAGATATGTGTGAGGATTGCTCGTCCTCGCGCCTTGAGATTTCAGAGAATTCAGCTTTGTTAGCATGGATGGATGAGATTAAGTTGATTCAAAATGGTAAAGAAATTAGTGTGGAAAATGGTGAGGTGAGTGTGATGTGTTCTTGTTGTGGTGTGAATTTGGAGAGCAAATTTTCAACTCCTTATATTTTGATTAAGCCTTCTTTGGATGATTATTTGGCATATAATCAAAAAGGTAATTTGATTATTGAAGCAGCAGAAGATGATGATCTTATGGATAAAGGTAAATGATTTTGAATAAAAGGAAAGATACAGATTTTTCAAAGTAGAAGAAAAAAACTGAACATCAGGTTATGTCTGATGTTTATGTGCCTAATTCTGAGGTTAAAATGAAAGATCAAGCTGTTCAAGTTTGTGAGAATGAGGAGTTATGTTTTGAATTTTCTCCTCAGCATTTGGAATTCATCTGCAGTGGTGATAAGTTGGTTCCTATTGAATTGATTGATTCAACAACTGATGAAGATCATAGCAAAAACCAAGAAATGGAAGAAAATCATAAAAAGAGTGCCAAAGAATTTGAATTTGTTGTAGAGAACAAGATTCTTCAAGTGGAGGAAGAGACAGCAGTTTCTGAGCTCAAGAGTGAGGAGGAACCTGAATTTGGATTTCTTGAATCCATGGAGGTAGAAGAAGAAGAGATTGGTTTGGTTTTTTGTGCCANCTCTCTCTCTCTCTCTCTCTCTCTCTCTCTCTCTCTCTCTCTCTCTCTCTCTCTCTCTCTCTCTCTCTCTCATTTCGATCGGTCGATGAGAAAATAGAAATATAGAACAAGAAGTTTTTCCTTTGCAACTACATAGGATAATTTTCTAATTCAAATTTTAATCATTACTAAGTTGAATCCCTTCCATTTGAAAAAAGTCTGTCTTGCTTTGTCTTCAAATATGATTTGCAGTGATCTTGTGAAACAAGTGCCTTTCAGCTCTTATTATGTCATATTTTGATTACTGAGACAAGCATGTGGTGAAGCTTTTTTTTTTCTTGGCATATTTGGTCTTACTGGGCATATAAATTTGTCAAAGCATGCATTCAAGTTCTAAAAGCACTTATCTATTTTCAGCTACCTCTGCCCTACCTAAAGGTTGGATATCTAACTGCACCACCTGCTGGTAGTCCGCTTGCACCACACAGTGACTGGAAGCGTTCTCAGTTTGTTTTGAATCATGAAGGACTTCAACAGGTAAAAAAAGTCCGTGCCTCAGTTTGTAAGCAAAAAATACACAATATTTTTATGGGAGACGAGCATTGTTGTTTTCTTCTTCATGGACAATAATCTAGTTCCATGTGAAAACATGTCTTGCATTCAAAACTCATGCTATGAGATTTCAGCATATTTATAATGGCATAACTCAATTAAATTGTTTTCAACTATGGAAAAGTATCATTAGATCACGTGATAGAACCTTACTATTGTTAATCTTTTTTTACATGATCCCTTTGAACTTCTAGCCTTCCATATCACTTATATTAAGCCTACCATTTCACAGGTTTGCAATTATTTTGCTTTTGTTATTTTTCCCTTGTTATCAAGTTCTATTTCCCACTTGAACTGAAGAATGTTCTATTTCCCTAAAGGTCAACTTTAAATCCATTTGATGCGCACGAAGTGGTGTTTTCTTTTGGATCTATGAAGTAGATGACAGGAAATTATTGCCTTCTAGAAGGATTGAATGTTGTTCTTGCTCGTTTAATTTGATGCGTAATCGTAGTTTCTTTACTAGTAATTCATTTACCTACTTGGACAGATCAGTAAAGTTGATCAACGACACATGTCAGGAAGCCTTTCATCAAATTCAGCAGATACGAGTCCTAGTAGACAAGCAATTAAAGTTGATGTGCCAGATATCGTCTCTGTATCATCCTGTGCTGATCTTACATTACCGCCTGGTGCAGGCCTCTGCATTGATACGATTCATGGGCCAGTTTACATGGTAATTCGTGACACTTTCTCTGCTTACATTTCCCTCTTCTGATGTTTGGGGGACTACTTCTAATAGTCATTTGGGCTCATGATGAGATCTGCCTAAGAGAACTATACAGTTTGATTATGATATTCTCCGTTGCTGGTAATCAGTGTCAGATTCAATCCTCTGCGAGCCTATAAATTGGAGACAGCAGTATATATGTTTCCTAATTATTTGAAAGGCAGTCATATTCTCTGACAACATGGGCCAAGACATTGAAAATTATAAGTTAATTTAAGGATTATTTTAAAAGGAGAGTAACTATAGTTGTAATTTGTCAAGTAAAGCTAATGTTTTCTGTGTAGGATGTTTTGAATGCTTCCATTAGCAAATTATCAAGATTTTTAAGAAGTCATTGCTCCCTTTACAGAATGGGCCCATGCTTTCATAGTGCCTTTTGCCTATGTGTTAGGATTTCTATGGATACTTATTAACATCAAACCTCGGCCCACCCTTTACTGTCCTTGACCTGTTTGCTGTGGTGACCCACTCACTTTCTTCATCTTGTACAGCAAATTGGCTTAGATACATATACCTTTAGACAAGAGTTGGCTTTTATGCAAGCAATCTACCTCCACTTTTGATTATGAGCCCGTTTGGATGGGCTTGTTTTAAGTCAAAATAGCTTTTAAGCCATAAGTTAGGAATTCTAACTTTTGGCTTTTGGCTTGTTTTTGTCATTTTAGCTTAAAAACAAGTGCTTAAAAGCACTTTTTTACTTTATCCAAACACTACAAATTTTGGCTTAAAAGCACTTAAAACAAGCCAATCCAAACGGGCTCTATGTCAAATCTACCCTCTCTCAATCTCTCTCTCTCTCTCTCTCTCTCTCTCTCTCTCTCTCTCTCTCACACACACACACACACAGAGCACATGCCTACTTTGATAACATCTGATAAGACTGCATTTAGGTGTCTTCAGATATTACCTAATCTTTGAACAGGCCTGTTATCATATCTTTCCCTCACACTTTGCCCACTCAATCATCTTTCCTCTCTAGCCTCTCGATTTAAAGATTATCAGCTATGGGTAGGACTTGTTCCCGGGTTCTTACAAATATGCTACAGTTATTTGGATAACTTAAGCTACCGTCACATGCCAGAGGTGGCATATTTAATTTGTCTGGTAAACAAAAAAAAATGGTTCAAGATGTGAACATGAACATTGTGTACAGGTTGCCATTCTTCTTATTCCTGGAAACATTTACTCGTTAATTTTATGTTGTCCATGATTTTCCCCTCGTAGGAATGGGTGAGGGTGGGGAAATGTAGTTTGAATATTAAATATGTTCATTTTAAGATCAATCTTTTGATGGGAAACCCTTTTAAGTCTTACATTCTCCTCTTTTTGGACTTTAGCATTTTACATTCCCTGAAAAGTTTCCTTGTCGTATAATCTCTGACATTGTTTTATTTCTCAGATCGCAGACTCATGGGAATCTTTGGACTGGTGGCTTGATGCGATTCGTTTGGTTTACACAATAGGTGCAAGGGGCAAGAGTGATGTTTTGGCAGGCATCATCACTTCATAAGCTTTTTGCCTTTGATTATATGATCAACATCGAAGGTGGTATTCCTGCTATAGAAGCCTGATTTATTAGCCTCTTGGAGTCTGCAGCTAATGTACACTTGTATATTATTCAATTTTTCTTATGAAATGAAGTTCATCGAAGTTCCTCTTTTGAGCGGATATACGTCATAGGAATACAAATATTTGAGCTCGTACTGATGTTTCATAGATGTGGATTAGGAAGAAGAAACTTCGTCAAATTTGTTTTTTAGAGGCTTCTTGTAGTTTGGCTAATGGGTACCATCGTCTATTGAGTTGATTTGCTCATTCAAATTGAAAGAGGAAATGCTGCATAACTAATTTAGTTATGCATTTGGTAATGATTTAAGATATATTCATAGACATTGTAAACGAGATTGATCATAGCAAGTTACTTACCACTTTTCAGGCTATTCGTGCTGTTTATTATAGAAAGTTACTATAATTGACCTTTCCTTAGTCTGATATAGAAGAAGAAAACACATGAACAACAACAACAAACCCAGTAGTTTCCCGGGAGGGTAAGATGTACGCAGTCTTACCCCTACCCCTGGAAGGGCAGAAGAAGAAAACGCAATAATTGTTTAAAAATTAAGCGCGCAGAGCATATAACCAACCGCACTCCATATCTCTTTCTAGGGTCTCATTCTCCTCTCTTCTCCCTAAACGAAGGAATTAAAGTGATAGAAGGACAAACAAGAGTAGCAAATACTTCTTATTTTGTGCCTCACACAACTGAAGGCCTCTTTCTTGTCTCACAACTGTGTGGTCCCAGAATTTTTGTGGACCCAGATGTGTAAGATATGGGTCCACAAATATGTGTGATAAAAAGAGGGCTCACACAACTAGTGTAAGTTGTGTGAGACTCAAAATAAAATCACTTCTTCGCACAGGATATCGGGGAGAACTTTATTGTAAATGCCACCCATTCTCATTGTAAATTTCAATGTGTGACGTAGAACTTTGTCATTTCCTAGACTAAGAATGCAGAAAAACCAAATGAAACGAGCTCTGGGCGACTTCAAAATCTCTTCTGTAAATCAGTACATCAGTTTTTTATGGGCCAGTTGTACAATCAAGTTCTTTAAGAAGCCAAGAATTTCATGCAGATGGGAGGAGTTACTCTGGCCAAAGCAAGAATAGATGCAGGAAGAATCCATAAACCTTCTCCACAGATCAAACCAGAAGCAACTGCTGGAACCATCACCTTAGCCTTCTTAGAGTTAAGTTTATGCCACACAAATACAACCAGACTACCTATGCACATATCAATACCAAAATATCCACCAATAAGAAAAGGCACCGCCATCGCCATAGGCAGTGGCATCCATTTCCCTATCTTCTCTGGAGAAAGATCTTTCACCAAGTTTATTGCAACAGCAAATGCAAAGAAGCCATAACACAACTGCAAGCAGTGTTGAGGCAAAGCCGAGACACCTTGAACGCTAAGAATCGCCATGTTTCGATAAATCAGTGCATAAGGAGCCTTGAATTCACCATTGGGGTTGCCAATATCAAAGGCATTGTAGAACAAGAAGAAGCTTAGTGGCCCAATTAGACAGCCTAAAGCTGTCCCAATAGCTTGGCTGAGAAACATAGTCTTTGGAGATGTCAAAGTTAAGTGTCCTGTCTTAAAATCTTGCATCAGAATGCAAGAAATGTTAACCACTGACTTGATCAAACCACAACCAGCTAAACCAGCAATTACACCATGTTCTTTACCAGCCAATGCAGCCATCATAAAAAGTCCAACTTTTCCATAGTTATAGGCCATGTTTATATCAGTCAAACCAGAACCATACGCGTTGCAGAAAGCTAAAGATGGAGCAAAAAGATAGGCTATGATAACCCAATACCATTTGATCTCATGGAAAATTAATGGAATCATAATCACAGCAATAGTTCCCAAGGCTAAATACCCTACACCTCCAAACCACATTGGAATGCTTTCTCTAACAAAGGCCTCATCATATTTTACATCCCCTGAGTTCTTGTTCTGTCTCACTCCAGCTGCTGAGATATTAAGAAACTCAACCAAGTCATATACTTAATCCTCAACAACAACAACAACAACAACAACAACAACAACCACAAAAAAGGCAGCCAGGTGCACTAACCTCCCGCTATGCGCGGGGTCCGGAGAAGGGCCGGACCACAAGGGTCTATCGTACGCAGCCTTACCCTGCATTTCTGCAAGAGGCTGTTTCCACGGCTCGAACCCGTAACCTCCTGGTCACATGGCAACAACTTTACCAGATACGCCAAGGCTCCCCTTCAACAACAACAACAACAACCCAGTAAAATCCCACAAGTGGAGTCTGGGGAGGGTAGAGTGTACTTAGACCCTACCCCTACCCCAAGGGGGTAGAGAGGCTGTTTCCGATAGACCATTGGCTCAAAGAGACGAAAAAGACAATATATGAGTACCATCAACAGAAACTATAGAAATAATAACAACATCGTAAGTACCAGAAAATAGATGAAAAACAATAACAATAACACGTAAGTAGGGCTCGGTACTATGAATAGTGGAAGAATAGTGTGGACACAACAATAACGACTAGCAGTCTAGGACACAACCCTATCAAACTAGCTTCTCACCCGTACGAAGATACTTAATCCTCATATAACAATTGTAATTAAGCTGGATATGTGATGATTTTTCCATTTAAACTTTACCTGGAGTTTGGTTTTTGTGTTTGAATCTCTCATGAACACTGCCTAGTGTGAAGTACATTATCTTGACAAAATTGTAAAGGCCGTCGCCAAGGAGGAGGGCAATGGAGATGAAAACCTAGACAAGGCAAGAAATATACTAGAATGAAAAATCTGTAGAAAATTAAGATTTTAATTAAGTACTATTAGGAGAAAGAGAAAGAAAATTAATTAACCTTGTAACCATTAAGGCTTTTCATACTGGATTCTGGTATATCAGCAGGGAACCATTCTCCTTTAAGTTTTGCTATGAGAGGCCACATTACACCCCATGAAAGAACAGCCCCAAGAAGCAATGATATGTTCACTATATGAGGACATATCATTCCAGTTCCCACATATGTCAAGCTAAAATCAAAGTAAAATCTACAAAAAAAACAGCAGATAATATATGTTAGTCTACGATCATATGATTAACTCACAAAAAAACAACAACAACAATCCTAGTATATTCCCACAAGCAGCGGCAGAGCCAGACTTTTCACTAAGGGGGAGTCAAAATATAAATAAGTAGGCATGCAAAGAAATCAAGGGGAGTCAATATATAGTATAAATAAATTAAACAAAAAAATTTAACCTATCTATGCAATGCAATTTTTCGACCAAGGGGTGTCAATTGAATCCCCTTGCTAATGACTGGCTCCTCCAGTGCTCACATATAGGGTTTGGGGAGGATAGTGTGTATGCATGCCTTACCCCTACCTAGTGAAGGTAGACAGGCTGTTTCTAATACACCCTCGGCACAGAAAGGTGAGAAAAAAAGAGGATATTAAAGGAAGAAAAAAAAAAAAAAAAGAAGAAGACCTACGTTTGTTTCCAGGCTTTCAATCCAAAAGTAGGGAACTGTTGAAATCCACAATCCTCTTTGCCAGTATAAAACCACTGAAAGAAAGCCCATGAAAAACTATAGCTAAAAAACTTGAGGAAGCACTTCACTTGCTTTCTGCAAATTAATCAAGAACTTTTATCATCGCATTAATTATTAAGAATTTAAGAATAATAAATTACTTAAAAGGAAAGTTTTTAAGTAGTTTTACCTAGCTAGTTTATCACTCTTGCCATGAAAACCATTAATAAGAACTGCAGTTGCCATTCCAGTTGGAAATGTCAACTTATAATCCACTATCAACACCTGTGTATAAGAACACCATTTAGAACAACACCTGTGAAGGGGAGCCTCGACGTAACTGGTAAAATTGCTGCCATGTGACCAGGAGGTCACGGGTACGAGCCGTGAAAACAGCCTCTTGCAGAAATGCAGGGTAAGATTGCATACGATACACCCTTATGGTCTGGCCCTTCCCCGGACCCAGTGCATAGCGGGAGCTTAGTGCACCGAGATGCCAAGGGGAGCCTTGGCGTGACTCGTAAAGTTGCTTCTATGTGACCAGGAGGTCACGGGTTCAAGCCGTGGAAACAGCCTCTCGCAGAAATGCATGGTAAGATTGCGTACAATAAACCCTTATGGTCCGACCCTTCTCCGGACCCAGCGCATAGCGGGAGCTTAGTGCATCGAGCTGCCCTTTTACTTCATATTTCTATAAGTTCAAATTTATATATTCTTAATAAATTTAAAAGATTTGAAAATCTTAAGAATTTAAAATACCTTTCGAAGAGGAACCAATACGAAAAGGCCAATAAAACAAACTACTAAAAGATAGCCAATCATCCAACCAATCTCAAGTTTTTTATAACTGTTTGATGTATTTCCCATTGTACCAACACCAGCTAACTCATAAGTTTTCTTGTCCATTCCCAATAAATAAGATCCTAATCCACCTGAAAATTCCATTGTATTTCATATCATAATCACAAAAATGATACTCTTATTCACAAAGAATTTCAAGAATAACATAATTAAAACAATACATTTAGTACATTACCTCCAAGAGCAATGCTGTAACATGCAACAGAACATGTTTGTATCATAGTATTTTCCTGTCTAGTAAAAGGAACAGAGACAAAACCAAGCATTTTAACAATCTTGGTCCATGTCTGAATGAAAATATAGGCAAGAAGAGCAGCTGAGACATTGAGATTAGGATTAATTCCAGTTGTGAGATTCATTTTCATTTGTATCACACTGTAAATGCATCCGATTATCGTACTAGCAATGACTCCTCGTATCGTGATCTGTTTAGTCCATGGTTGAATTCTCATCGTACTCTCGGACAATTGTTCCTCCTCCTCCTCCTCATGTTCTTCTACAGCCAAATCGCGAACTTGCTCTAGTTCTGTGTTGTTATTCATGCCTTCTGCTGGTACAATCTGCATCAGTTTAGCTTTTTCTAGTAAAAAAAAATGATACAATTTATTTAAACATAGTAAATTTGTACTAATTAAGATATTTAAATAGATTGAGAAAAGACCTTGAGGAATAACTAGCTAGCTGAAATGTTAGTTAGCTTCAATGGTGGAAGTTAGAGATAAAATAATAACTACTACTACTACTACGTAAAAGGTGAATAAAGTAGAGATATTAATAATTCTTGGGAATTA
Organism: Nicotiana attenuata; assembly: GCF_001879085.1. Classification (NCBI taxonomy): domain Eukaryota; kingdom Viridiplantae; phylum Streptophyta; class Magnoliopsida; order Solanales; family Solanaceae; genus Nicotiana; species Nicotiana attenuata. Next base: position 47,037,776 of record NC_031994.1, on the reverse strand, counting down.
ATGCTTACCAAAAAAGATATCAGACTGAAAGAATGAAACTTTTTATAGTGAAAAATTCCAACTATGTGTTCTGTCTTCAAGTTTACTTCCTTTTCGATCTGGTCCCAGAATTTGAGAATGAATTCTCTCAAACTCAATCTTAAATAACTATTTCGAGATTGTGCATTAGTTTAATATTTACTCACAAAAAACTCCATACTGTAAGTTGTCTAATTTTATACATTTATTTTCTCATATCATAGTACTAAGAAAGAAAATTATAGATCCCGTGCACAAGGTAACCCGTGTTCACGCAAGGTCAGGGAAAGGGCCGCACCTCAAGGGGTGTGATGTAGACAGCCTACCCTAATGCAAGCATTAGTGGCTGCTTCCACCGCTCGAACTCGTGACCTATAGATAGCACGGAGACAATACACAAACACATATAAAGAAAGAAAAATAACCACCATATATGGAGGGAGAGTATCTTGTTGGCATGCAGACCTTATCATCGACTTCTCCATTACAATGATTGAGTTTAATTTTTGTGCACCGAAGTATATAAATATTATTATCATGTTAAATTAACCTATAACGATAAGAAATTCGTTATGACAAGCCTAATATAATGACTTTAAAAAAAAGTAATAACATGTTATAATATCTATAACATAAAATATTTTTATACTTTCATGACTTAAATCTATAAGGATAATGCACTAGTAGAGGAGGTTCTTCCATCATAAAGTCATTCAACTTTTGGCATTTTATGTCTCTTTGTTCCTTTTCTTGTTTTGTTTTTGGAATCTACAAATAAAATGATTCAGAGCCCTTGTAACAAGTAGACACCAATTAGCTATGGATTTAACTGAATTTAATATTTTTATACTAAGTTTTTAACAAAAAGAATTTACCTATGCCATGGGCGGAGCTATGAAAAGCTACAAATATTCAATTGAATCCCCTCGTCAAAAAATTATTTTTCGTAAATAGAGCAACAATGATATTTTATTATTACATATAAACAATGAATTCCTTTGACATAAAGGATAATTTATTGTAGTAGTAAAGGAGGTTTAAAAACTATTACATAAATTTCTAGCTTCGGCATTGGCGTGTGCCTTCCACATTCGTGTTTGAAATAATTCGTTTTATTTGCAAGTACTTTTCAGAAAGGCTATATTCGGATGAAGAAAATTTTATTATGATGATAATTCTTTTTCCGAATATTATGAGAGCTGGAAAAGTCAGTTACACCAAAAAAGATGAATAAGAGATGTGGACATGTACATATGAAAAATTCCTTCATCTTTATTTGATTGGCTAAAATGGTCAAAGAGATTCTTCCTGTTGGTTGCCTTGACAACTATTTCTCCTTATTATATTCTACATAATATGTATTAAATATTTACTAATAGAAAAAAAAATTGTTTCCCCTGTTCAATTTATATGATACTTTTATAATTTTAAAACATCATAAAATGTTTTAAACTATTAAATTCACTCAAATGTTCAAGTTTAAATTTGATATATTATTTCTATTTTAAGCAAAACTTTCAAGTTGTAGTTAATAACACTCAAAGAAGATTTTCTTTTGTTGTATAATAGGAAGTTAAATTAGTACATTTGTATGTAATTAATTAATCTTACATAAAAATGAATGAAACAGTGAGAATACTTTTAAAAAACCATACCACTTGGACAAGTTGGAAGCAGAAGTACAAGACAAAAAAGTTAAAGAAGAAAAGATTATAATTAGGTTTTGGAGAGGAAATCACAAACTTTTGCCACCAATCTGGATTGTGGTATGGTGGTAAGTACTTTATCATCGTTAGTCAGGTTTGAGCTTTGAATATGGAATCCTTTTGTTAAGGAGTCCAAAATTTTGTACACCAAGTAAAAAAAAAAAAGGGAATACTTATGGCCCGAAATTTTCAATTTTTTTCCGAAATTTTTTTACTATTTTTTTTTTGGAATCGGTCTCTCCATGAAAATTTCAAATTTCACTTGAAATTGAATTTCAGAATTTTTCAAAAATTTGAAAAACTCCAAATTATTATTTTTTAAAATTTTCACGTCAAATCACTCATAAAAATTCGAAAACAACTTCAACTTGTATTTATGTCCAAACACAAATTAAATTTTCAAATACCATTTTCATTTAAAAATATTTCACTTTTTTCAGAATTTTACAATTCTTATGTGCAAATGCCCACTTAACTTTTGCTACTTGAAAAAGAAAACAGGAGAGTAAAATGTCTCACAATATCTAAAACGTCACTAGACTACTAGGGAGAACCAAGTTCAGCCTAGCTAATAAGCAGAATCCTAAAACTAGTTTTAAAATAGCCATACTTCATTTTAATATATATACTGGTGAGTGAGAAAAATAATTGCGATATAAAAAAATATTGCCTTGTTTTGACTGCAGATATTCAAACAAGTGGGATATAAATATTTAGGTATGGCCTCTTATTGGACTTTTTGTACTTGGCAATTTAATTAATAGAACAGGATCCAAAACATTGTTTAATGAAATAGTAACAGTGTTTAAACCACTAATTAGGAAACATTTAGCTGAAAATTAGGCATAAGCAAGAGAGGAAGACGTGTAGACTGACACCTAGCTACTTAATCATTCTCCTAACTTCACTAGCAATTAATTGCTTCTTAATTCCAAATTAATTTGGGTTCTGTACTAATCCTCTGTGTCCATTTCGTTCTGTTCAGTTATCAAACGATCCACTATAGTTTAATATATTTATACTAGCTAGTTGTCAACTTACTATAACGCCCAATGATATACAGCGGCATCCTGTTTATTATCACAAATCAACTTGTTTGTTACTCTTTCCGATCCACAATAAGTGATTTTTTGGCTTTATTTTGTGGTCTAAAATATCTGATTTTTCTAGATTTCAAGAATGAATTGATTATTTTTTTCCTACATTGCCCTTGGAGCAAATAGTGTTGGAGTATGTGTTAGGAGTATTTATGTGAAGAGATAGTAAACATTAATATGGTCAAAAAATCACTTATTGTGAACTGAAGGAAGTAGTTTGAGTATCCGGTTGTAAATGTTCTAAGATCTTATCTTAATTATGTTTACTTTATAATATTTTTCGGTGAAATGGAATTGAATAATACACCTAATAGAAGAGATGTGGGAAGCAAGGCTTAAATTGTTTGGACATGTACGGAGGAGCGCAGACACTCTGGTCAGAAGGTGTGAGAGGTTGACATTGGAGGACCTAAGGAGAGATAGAGGTAGACAGAAAAAGAATTGGCGAGAGGTGATTAGGCAAGACATGGCGCAGCTTTAGCTAACCGAGGACATGACCCTTGATAATAAGGTCCGGAGATCAAGGATTATGGTAGTAGGTTAGTTATAGCCTGTTTGGCCAAGCTTCTTTTTGGCCAAAAGTATTTTTTTTTGGCCAAAAGCACTTTTAGCCAAAAATTGAGGTGTTTGGCCAAGCTTTTGGAAGGAAAAAAAGTACTTTTGAGGAGAAGCAGAAGCAGTTTTGGAGAAGCAGAAAAAAGTAGCTTCTCTCCAAAAGCACTTTTTTGAGAAGCACTTTTGAGAAAAATACACTTAGAAGCAGTTTTTTAAAGCTTGGCCAAACACTAATTGCTGCTCAGAAGTGTTTTTCAAACTAATTAGCCAAACACAAACTGCTTCTCACCAAAAGTACTTTTGAGAAAAGCACTTTTGAAAAAAAACACTTCTCAAAATAAGCTGATTTTTGCAGCTTGGCCAAACGGGCTATTAGTTTAGTGCTCTCCTTATCATACCGGTAGTATTAGTACGTACTTTCGTACTTTGTTGGTATTGTGTTTCTTTCATTTCAGTCATCTCACTATCTGGTTGTTATTTATGCTACTTTCACATGGTTTCCCGTTGTTGCGCTTCTTGTTTTTCTCTTCATTAATATGGTGCTTATGCTTTTCTGAGTCGATGGTCTATTGGAAACAACTTCTATGTCTCCACAAGATAGGGGTAAGACTGCAAGATGACACCATTCTACAAAAACAACAAAAAATTCAATACAATCCTACATAGTGAGATCTGGGAAGCATATATATATATATATATATAAAAAGTTAGGAATGACTGTGGTTTGCAAAGCTCGCAAAGGTAGAGTTTCTTTCTTCACTTTTACTTTCTTTACTTTTTTCATATTAAATCTCGTTCCAAGTGTCAAGTAGCTTCCAAATGGTAGTTAAATTAAATTATGGTTTTTTTTTATTTGTGCCTACCTCCACTGCCATTAGGATCAAGATCACCTTGGAACAAACAAGAATAAATAATTGAAATTTCAGAAAGATGGTACACAAAACCAAGTGAAAATACAGTTTATAAGATTGTACTTCGAGTCAATGGATGCTGAACAGCTGAAGTTATGGGCATGGGCATGGCGCAATATGAGCAGGGCAGACATACCTTACCTAAGCGATCTCACGTGACACCACTTCGTAAATTATTTTTATTAAATATATATATAAATAATATGAGTACAAATATAAAAAATGGCAACGCTTGTCATTATAATGATTTATTCGTTTCTTTATATTTCCAATTTTGATATCATTATGAAAAATCCTGCTGCACTATATATGAGCAAATACTTTGGTTGTCAGATCGGTTTGCTTGTTATTGCCCCTTCCCTCTCCCCTTCCTGAGCCAAGGTTTTCCGGAAACAGCCTCTCTGCCTTTTTAAAGGCAGGAATAACGTGTGCGTACACTCTATCCTCCGCAGACCCCACTTGTGGGACTACACTAGGTATGTTGTCGTATATGAGCAAATGTCATATGGAAAATCAAGAAAACAATGTGGAACCCCACATGGAGTTCAATAATGGATGTGAACTGGTGGACTTGCCTAGTAAACTCCTAGATATTCATATATTGATGGTTTTGCGTTACATGTAGTCTTCCTAATCGGAATAAATAAGATTTAGGGTTAACAAATTTATCATAATTATATTATTTACCGTAACTTTTCTCTTTTATTCTTATTTAGTGAAACTCACATAAACCAAGCTTGATTTGTTATAGGTATAAGTTGTGTCAATTTGATAAATGAGTGGAATTAATTGAATATACATCCTTGTTGCCTATAGAGGTTGAGCACAAAGTTATTCTCATAATTTCCACAATGACTTGTATGGTTAAAGAAAATATATAGAAGAATATTTATAAAGGTGGAAAATAAAGAAGGGAACGAAAATAAAAGATGTTTATTTGGGATTTGAAGTTGCATCAGTGTCAACAATGTCTACCTTAGAAATCGAATAGAAACAAAAAACGAATATGATATATAGTAGTTGATTGATTGGTAAGAGATGCAAACATAGCCACTTGATGGATGCTTCCAAATCTGATAGGGACAATGTTGCTCTTTAAGTCAATGGTTTATATCAATTTGCAAATATAGACAACATTTTTCCCAAAACAATTCTTCACCAGTTTACCTTCCATCATTTCATCAACTTTTGTTGTTGTTGTTGTTGTCGTCGTTGTTGTTGTTTTGAGTAGGTGGAGACACTGATCAGAAAATATTCTTCATTTCAATTGATACGACAATCTTTTTGTTTCATGACATTTCAAAAGATTTGATGTTATTCTTATAATGATATTACTCCTATTACAACTTTCACGATTTTTATTTAAATTCATTATCTATTTAATGTCGAGAAATAACCTTTGCACCTTTGTGCTCTGTTGTATTGCTATTTATAAGATGATACAGAGCTAGTTATAATCAAACTCTTCACTGAGATAACAATAAGACTCCTGCTCTCAATCTAATTGCAGTTAGATACACTCCTATCCAAACCAAACTATAATACATTAACAAGCCCCCTCAAGTTGAACATGGATTAGTAGAAATGTGAAGCTTGTCACGAAGAACTGAGCGGCGGTGAGAAGATAAACCTTTAGTGAGAATGTCTGCAAGTTGCATATCAGTAGAGACGCAGGGAACCAATATAGAACCAGCAGCAACACGCTCTCGAATAAAATAAAAATCAATCTCCAAATTCTTAGTACGAGCATGATAAATGGGATTGGTGCATAGATACAAAGCACTAACATTGTCACATGGCACCAAAGGAGGATTAGGGAGAGGTATATCCAAGTCACGAAGCAGATGTTGGAGCCATGATAATTCAGCTACCGTGTGAGCTAAGGCTCGATATTCAGCTTCAGTGCTAGAGCGAGAAACAGTAGGTTGCTTCTTACAACTCCAAGAAATTAGATTTGGTCCGAGGAAAATAGCAAAACCAGTAGTAGACCTACGAGTATCAGGACATCCAGCACAATCAGCATCTGAGTATGCCGTGAGAGAGAAGTTTGAGGAAGACTTCATGTGAAGGCCAAGAGATATTGTGTCAGCTAGATAACGAAGGATTCGTTTAATGGAAATAAAGTGAATGGTACGAGGAGTACTCATGAATTGAGAGACAATATTTACAGCAAAAAAAATATGAGACCTAGTTATAGTTAAATACTGCAAAACACCCACAAGACTACGATATTCCGATGGATTAGAAAGTAAATCCCCCTCAGAGGCAGATGGTCGAGAACCAAATGTAGGGGAGTGGACATGTGTGCAACCAAGTAAGGATGCTCGGGCAAGGAGGTCACGAGCATATTTTCTTTGAGATAAATGAAGTCAATTTGATATTTTTGTAAAATGGATACCCAAAAAGTAATGAAGAGGCCCCAGATCATTCGTAGAAAATTGAGATTTTAAAATATGAATAAAGCGGTTAAGAAGAGTTATATTAGAGCCTCTAACAATAATATCACTACATAGAGAAGAAGAATAATATAGTGAGAGTCACGATGAAATACAAATAAGGAAGTATCTGCACGACTATTATGAAAATCATAAGACAGAAGAAAGGAGCTAAATTGAGAAAATCATGCATGTGGAGCTTGTTTAAGCCCATAAAGAACTTTTTGAAGTTTACAAACATGAGTAGGAAACTTAGGATCTGCAAAACCTTGAGGTTGAGACATATAAACCTCTGCATTGAGAAAACCATGTAAAAAGGCATTTTTAACATCCAACTGCCTAACATCCCAACCGCGAGATAATGCTAAAGATCACTAAACGGATAGTAGAGGGACGAACAACTGGACTAAAAATTTCACTAAAGCCAATGCCTTTTTGTTGATTATAACCCTTTGCGAACAAACGAGCCTTGCAACGTTCAAGAGACCCATCAGCCTTTTGTTTGACTCGTTAAATCCATTTATTTCCAGTTACGTTCATATGTGGATGGTAGGGTATAAGAGTCCATGTTTGATTTTTAAGAAGGGCATTGAATTCCTTTACCATTGTATCACGTCATTTAGGATCTTTAATTGTAGAGGAAAAACAAGTGGGTTCAATGGGAAGAGACTCAAGGTGAGATGTAAGAAGAGCATATTTGGGATTTGGTTTATGAGTACCTACTATACTTCTCGTAATCATGGAATGAGAAGAGGAAGGTAAAGATGAGGTAGATGAATTAGATGGCTGATAAGCTATAGTTGTTAAACTTGGATTAGTTGTATCGGTGGAAGATTGAGGCGTAGAGGAAGTAGTTGGAGAAGTTGAAAAGGAGGAAGTATAATTATCTATATCCATAAACGGGGCAGGAAAAATAAGGGAAGAATAAGGGGTGATTGAAGGAATATCGTTCGAGCCACAACCTAATGGAAATACATGCTCTACAAATCTAACACTATGACTAATATAAACTCTTTTTGTAGTTAAATGCATGCACATGTAACCTTTGTGGTTAGGACTATAACCAAGAAAAACACACGCAGCAGATAGAGAAGCTAATATATGACAGCCATAAGCCTGAAGAGTAGGATAACACAAACAACCAAAAGGATGGAAAAAAAATAGTTAGGAGGAGTATGAAAAATCAACTCATATGGTGACTTATTATGTAAAGGAGATGGTAATCGATTAATGAGAAAGACATCAGTAGAAAACGCCTCAACCCAAAGACTATGAGGAGCTTTCGCATGAAAAACCATCGTGCGTCCCATTTCACTAATGTGTCTGTGTTTTCGTTCAGACACTCCATTTTGTTGGGGCGTATGAGGGCACGATGTCTGGAAATGAATACCATGAGTAGAAAGAAGGTTAAGAAATTTGGTGTTAGTCTACTCACCACCACCATCAGAGCAAAAAGCTTTGATGGTAGTAGAAAATTATTTTTCAACTAAAGATTTGAATTTTTGAAAACAATCAAAAACTTCGAGTTTAAAGCGCAACGGATAACACCAGACAAAACGTGGAAAATCATCCACCAAAATTATATAATAACGATAGCCACTAACAGAAAAGCAATGAGAGCTCCACACATCGGAATAAATTAAATAAAAAAAATAATAGTTTGATTTAGAGTGACTAATAGGAAATGGCAAAGTAGCATGTTTTGAAACTAGGCAAAAAGGACAATAAAATTGCCTTTCATTATTTCTACTAAAGGAAATAAATTTAATAAAAAGCAAAAAATTTAGAACAGCAATTCCAGGATGACCGACTCGGGCATGCTAAGTGTCAATTGATTCACGAGATGCAAAGAGGGCGGACGAGGATGCGAATCTGGAAGGGGACGGGCTGAACTTTGATGAAGAAGCCACCAGAGGATAAATAGGACTATCACTAGGGCATGTGAGAAGTAGTCTCCCGGTCTTCAAATCCTTAACAAAGAAACCCCAAGAGTGAAACTCAATAAAACAATCATTATCTTTAGTAAATTTTTTAACAGGTAGAAGATTCTTACGTATGGAAGGAATATGTAAAATAGAGTTTAAACGAAATGTTCGAAACAATTGTTGAACAATCAGTAGAAGAGATATGTATCTGATGTGTGGCTATAATTCATGGTTTAGCACATTATATGCCTTGTGTTTTACATGCTTTAATGTTAAATTATACTTTGTTCGAGCGTAATGGAGTCTATTTTATGTGTAGGTGCATTGAAAATGAAAGTAAGCTAAAGGGATGCTTAAACGTCGAAAGTGCGCTCGAGAACGGTGAAAAGGAGAAGCCGGGCAAAAGCCATCTCGACCAGGCTTTAGCCTGGCGAGGCCAGCTTAAAGCCAGGCCCAACTAGGCGTTAGCCTGACGACGATAGCTTAAAGCCAGGCCCAACCAGGCATTAGCTTGGCGACGCCAGCTTAAAGCCAGGCCTAGACAGGCGTTAGCCTGGCGACGCCAGCTTAAAGCCAAGCTGAGGCTGGCGTTAGCCTGGCGACGCCAGGACTAAGGCCAGGTCCAGTCCGAGTTTTGAAGGTTTTAATTGTTTCCCAGCTTGACTAGGAGTTGACCTACACGTTTAGGACTTGTCCCAAACATATAAATAGACCCAAGAATGCCACTTTGAAGAACTTTTGCAACCGGAGGCAAGAATAGCTCGTGAAACACTACTTGGGAGTTCGAAGCATTGATTTCTACATCCCTTTTTCCTTACTATGTAATTTAATTGTGCAAATTACTTTGGATATTGCTATTATGAGTATGAGTAGATGCTTCATAATCTAGGGTTTTGATGGAACCCGTTGAAGGATAATTTTCTCATTACGTTAATATAGATTTGCCATAGTATTCTCTCTATTTGTTCAACTATATGCTTATTGTTGTTGATTGAAGGGCCCTCAATTAACTTTTCCTATTTAGTGTGCATTACTCGGAGAGAGTGCATATTTAGGTAGTTGTTGAACATCATCACTCCTAACGTATATGGGGGATCAATACGAAGGGTTTAAAGGTGAGATTAGGGATGACGAAACCTTGGGTGCGATCTAAGTGAGCTACGTTAAGGCTAGTGATAGGTTTTAAATGTCCTTGCCTTATGTTTTGATGATCTAACAAACCTACTGTCAAGGACCAGTTAGGGAACTTGACACACTCTGCAAGTTAACCGATTCCAGCTAAATGTGAACTGCTATAGCTTCAGGAGATAGAGAACCAACCAAGGACCTGATACCCTTGTAGTTCCCTCATAGCAGTACGAAGTCAATTGGACACAGCTGGAAGCGACGTGACTGCCTGCACTGTTTCTGCCTGCACTGTTTCTGCCTGCACTGCACTGTTTCCAGTGGCCACTTATTCCTTGACCAACTAAAGTGCTCACATCATTTCAGGTGATGTCATCAAGGTGTATCAACAATGAGTTTATATCAAAACATCACTTGAACACTTCTGTTTCTCATTCAAGCCTTTTGCAAAAACTTGAACAAAATTCTCAAGAGCTTGAAGAACAAAGTTAAACGCTACTACGGACCAGTTCCTAAAGTTAGTATTTTGTTGTCCTTAGTTGAGTTGTAACTTTGTGATTGTTCTTACCTGTATCTCCTATACTGCTTAGCTAGAAGCGTTGATTAGGAACCCTCTTGTAAAATCCGTAAACTCTCTGAGTTTATGTTGTGACTAGGTTTAGCCATAAATTAAAGTCTTTGTTACTAGAGAGTGACAAAGTGGCTTGTGATAAGAGTATCACAAGTTAGTTGAGGTGAATTCTTTGTAATAGAGTTATTACAAAGTGGCTTGTAATAGGTGTTTACAAGTTAGTAAAGTTGAAAGCCTACAGGTGTAGGTCGTGATTTTTTCCCCTTGAGTTGGGATTTTTCCACGTAAAAATCCCGCGTCTGATTTACTTACTATTTTATTGGAATTCTCAGTACAACCTCATAGAGGACCAGGTACTCTACTGTTTGGTGGGCTCATACAAACTAAGAATTGGTATCGGAGCGGGTTCCTCCTATGAGGCTAACACCTAGGAAGGATACTTATGATTGCTCCACCAAATTTTGAAGAAGGTCAATCTACATACCGACCACCCAGGTTCAATGGACAATACTATGGGTGGTAGAAGACAAGAATGCATGATTTTATCATGGCTGAGGATTCTGAGTTATGGGATGTCATATGTGACAGTCCTTATGTTCCAACAAAGGTACTGGAAGAACTTCCATTTTCAATACCAAAAACTAGTAAAGGATACACTGACGCAGACAGGAAAGCTGTGGAGAAGAATTTTCGTGCCAAAAAGATTCTGGTATGTGGAATAGGACCTGAAGAATATAATAGATCTGTGCTTGTGACACTGCGAAGGAGATATGGGAAGCCTTGCAAATAGCTCATGAGGTAACCACCCAAGTAAAACAGTCTAAGATTGATATGCTCACTACCGAGTATGAACTCTTCAGGATGAAGGACGATGAATCTATTCAAGATATGCACACAAGATTCACCTCCATCATAAATGAGTTACACTCACTTGGTGAAACCGTTCCTAGGAACAAGCTAGTGAGGAAAATCCTCAGTATTCTGCCTAGCCCTTGGGAAAGCAAGGTGAATGCTATTACTGAATCAAAGGACTTGCAGGAGCTGACCATAGAAGAGCTGGTTGGAAATCCGAAGACCTATGAGATGAAGAGGAAGATAGACAGTGAAAGAAGAGAACCAAAGAAAGAAAAGAACCTGGTACTCAAAGCTGATAGCAATGACTCAAGTAATGAAGACAACGACATGGCTTACTTAACCAAAAAATTTCAGAAGATGGTCAGAAGAAATGGAGAAATGCTAAAAACGGCAGCTCTAGCAAACTAAAAAACTATGATCTCTGTCATAAGTGTGGAAAGCCTGGACACTTCATCAAAGACTGTCCTCTCTTGAAGCAAGAATTCTCCAATTACAACACTGAGAAAGCAGCTAAGAGGAACCCGGTTCCCTCAAGGACTTCAAAAGAAAGAGATCTGCTGACCATGTGGTGAAACAGGCTCTTGCAGCATGGGGGGATCTATCTAGTGAGTCTGAAGATGAAATTGATGCTGGCGATAGTTCCATGATAGAAGTTGAAAGCAAGGAAAGTGAATATGACTCAACTTTTGCTTTGACGGCCCAATCAGATGATGATGAAGACGATGACGACAAAGAGGTAAATTTCAGGGATGTTCAGAGAAATTTGAAATCCTACTCTCCTAAGAAACTTATGTATTTAGCTAATATATTGATTGATGCCTATCATAATCTTGTGGAGGATAAGGATGACCTGATCTTAGAACTAGGGGAAGCTGATAAAACAAGAGATGATCTCTTGGTAGAAATTGCAGACCCAAGGGAAACAATGGACAGACTAGGAACTAAGTCTAAACCCGGAAATAGTGGAAAAAGAAAAGAGATAGCCAGTGAGGAACACATTAGGCTTGAAAATGAGTTGAATTTTATGAGAACTAGGATGTGTGTTGAAACTCAGCAAAACAAGCACCTCCAAACTGATCCGGAAAGAGTAAAAAATGATCTTGAAAAGTCACTAAAGTGGACCTGGTCCTCAGAAGCTATCACTTGTCACACCTCCTTTTTCCGAAGCTTTACTATACCCCGGGGAAGGGATATAATAAAAAAGGAGTTTTTCAATTAAAGGACAATCGAAACGAGATTCGTTTTATTAAAGATTCAGAGTCGCCACTTGGGAGATTTATGGTGTCCCAAGTCACCGGTTTGTATCCCGAATCGAGGAAAGGGTTTGACTCTGTATTACAGTCGCGAACCAGAAATCCAGGTAAGGAATTCTGTTAACCCGGGAGAAGGGGTTAGGCACTCCCGAGTTCCGTGGTTCTAGCACGGTCGCTCAACTGCTATATTTGGCTAAAAATTTGATTTTAATACATGTTAACCTACATTGCGATTTTAAAGTTATTTACCGCTTTTATCAATTATTATTTATTTAAGAAAATGAACGTTGTTTAAGAACGTGTTTTCGGATCACGTCACATGAAATGTACTCGGATCCTCGACACATTCTTATTCAACATTTTCGGATTTAGATTTGGGTCGCATGAAATGCACACCCGAATTTAGGAATGTAATGTCATTAAAATTCGCGCCTAAAGAGACTAACGCATTATTATATTTGGGGAGGCCGTAAAATTCGCTAAACGGCCCGTTTCGAATTCTAAGTATTTTGAATTGAGGGCCCCACAATTGTGTATTTGATTTGGCGAGGCTCATCTCATTTTATTATTAAAAGGCCAATCTAAAGCAAGCTAAAATTCTCTATTTTTGTGTTATTTGTCTCTAAAGGTCAATTAACTCACGAATATAAATTCGAGCCTCGAATTCAAGTCCGAATTCAAACAAAAGGGAAGACCCTTTTAGCTTGAACCCGCTACCTAATTCAAAACTCAATTTCATATTTATGAGTTAATTTTTCATATTCCTAACTAATCAATTGTTTTATGAAAGCAAATGGTCTTCCAACAATAATTTGGGCCTAAGAAAGTTTGGCCCATAGCTGAAATGTGATTAGTCCTGCCTTGTGAAAGGCTGGACCTGCGTGAGTTGTATGACTCACCTTAGGGCCTACTATTACTGGGCCGAATTGGACTTGCAAAGGAGCCCAAATCTCTTCTGTATAGACTGTTAGACCCAAATTTCCCCTTCACACTGAATTCTAATATCTACACACAACTTTACATTACCCAGATTTACAAAAAAAACGTAATTCATGCATTTACTTTGATAAAACAATTAAACTTTCTGATTTCAACTTTAGTTCAGATTATTTTCTCTATGAGCTATTTGAATACTATTAAGGCTAGAGGAAACAAAATTGAGAATATTAAACTAATGATCAAGCGATTCAAGATCTAATTTTAAATATCAATACATGAGAATTCAAGGCTTTAGAAATGACTTCCAATTTAAGTTGCCTCCTGATTTTATTAATCAAAATTAGTAAGGACAAAATTAAACTATTTAAAATTGAAGTATAATTTCAAATCACCTTATTATATTTGGGAATTCTATACTAAACATATAACCTAAATCAGCTATAGCCATTTCCAGTCACACTCCTGTCTCTAACAATTAACAAACACCAGATCTTCATACAAATTATTAAACAATGACAACAAGTATCCAAATTAACCTAAGGCAGACTAGAGCAACATCAAGTATTTTAGTAGTAATCCAACAGTCCTGTTATACAATTCATATCACAACTATATGAGCTAAAATATCTACTATACCATTCACTGCCTATATAACTCTAAATAGAAGTTGATTGACCAATTATAACAAACTTATAAATTGCAACAGCAGAAGCATTTTCGTATATAAGGCTGATGATCATCTTCATTTTCAACTTCGATTCACATTTACATTGGAATGGATTCAGAAAGGTGTACCTGGAAATGGAAATACAAGGGGAGAAATAGGAGCAATCAGCAACAGTATATGGCAACAGCAACTAGTAACTCAGCACAGCTTAGAAAACAGACTCAAAAATCCAGGATTGCTTCAAAATCAGATAGATTCACATATACAGCCACAACACAGAACCAAAGTGTTCAGAAACAGCCTCAGATTCACTCGACAAATCCTCAAATACCTTTGGATACTTTGATAAAACTCAAACTTAACAGAAATGAAGGAATTCTAAAGGTCTTTCAAATTGATCTACAAAATGCAATCGAACAGTGAAATTTTTGGTTTTCTACTGATTTGCTACTGTTTTTGGTTTTTCTGGACAAAATTTTTAGAAGTGAAGAAAGGATTTTTTAGCTCTTAAGTATTTGAAATCCCAAAATAAGGATCAGATCTGTTGATAGGATTTTTGGGGGGAAATTTGGAGGTTCTCAAACTTCTTTTACAAGTAAAGGGACTGCCTATTTATAGATATAATTGGAGGGAATTTCAGATTTTACTTTTTACACATTAGTCCCTATTTATTTCTATTTTTACCCCCTATTTCTGACTTGTCTCACAAGTAAGTGCACCTATTTAGCCAAAATCTACACTAGAGTCTATTCTAGAAGGTTCTATACCCCTTACAATTCCTATACTACCCCTACCTCACTTCCAAAATTACCAAATCAGATTAAAATACCCTTTTCCATTACCCAAACTACCCTTTAACTAGGCTGTAATTACTATTAGCCTATTTTATATACCCAAAATGCCCCCACCTTCCCCTCAGAATTACTGCCCTTGTCTATCCCCATCAGCTAACCCCAGTTCTATGCCTAATCCCTATACTGGAAACTAATCTTGATTCAAACTAAACTAACAAATTACGACTTGACTAATTAAGCTAAAACTGAATTAAATGATACTAACAGAAATCAATTCAAACCAAAACTGCTCAAAATTCAACAAAACAAGAACTAAACCTATGTCTAAAACAGAATTATCATGAGTTCAGGAACAAAACCAACATCGAATCATCATGAAACAAATTTCAACCTAATAGTCAAACTAAAATAAAAAATGGAACAAACAAGAATTCGTTAATTGATTATGCCACAGAATTATAACAAATTTAATCAAAACTAACAATGAACCTTAACTAGATACTAACAGACATGAAAACGGAAACAAAAAGAAAAAAGAAAAGAAATCAAACAAAGGAGAAAAGGAACAATATCGGAACTCACTGAAATGGCTCAAAGAAATTCAGAAGGTGAACATTCTTGGGGACATCTGACCTTTGCCAAAGCGATTTCTTCACGAGGATAATGAGAGGGTTATGCAGTACCCATTTGACCGAATTTCAGAAAAATTGGGGTTTTCCGGCCAAGTTGATTTAATATTCGAAGCATCTCGGGCAGATTCGAGGGGAAATACTATGGGGGTTGGATAAAGGAAGAAGCGGAGGTATCAAGGTGTTAATTTGGGGTCAAAAGGAGTGACCGGCATCATGGCCGGAAAATTTCAACCGGAGATTCGACGAACTCCGGCAAGATTCGAGGGAAACCGATGGTAGGGATGGAAAGAGGGCTTCATGGTGGATCTATGGTGTGAATTTGGTGGTTATCAGCGTAGGTTACGTTTCCCGCCGGTGAGGGCTCCGGCGATGTCGGCGGCGGAGGAGGAGTATACGATGAAGATGACTTATGTTTTATTTTTAGGGTTGAGGGTTATTTTATCAAAATTGAGGGTTTAATCTACGCCCTTGGATTGGATTGGATGGAAGGCCAGGATCTTTTCTTTAATCTTGAACTCAAAACGACGTAGCATGGCTTCAATACTACGTCGTTTAATTGTCTCAAACCCCTGATTTTGGACCGGGTAGGGGAGATAGAATTGGGCTGGTTGTTCAGGGGTCCGTGTATTTTGGGCTCAACTTTAAACGTTACAGCCCAATTTTTACTCAATTTATTTCATTTCTTTTGCTTTTGTATTTTATTTCTTTTGCTTTGTTTTCATTTTTGTATTTTTGTATTTTTCTAATCTTATAAAAATGTAAAAATTAAGATAAAAATCTAATTACACCATTTAACTCCTAAAATTTTTTAAAAATTATATTTAAAGATGAATGCAACAGTTATCAATTAAAATTCTAAGAACTATTTTTGTGATTTTCTTTAAATTGTTCTAAAATGAATTAATACCTACTTAATACCAAAATGTGAAATTAAATTCCTAATGTAAATGCATATTTTTGTATTTTTTAATATGAATTATTATGCAACCAATTATCACAAAAATGCAACAAAATTCATAAAAATGTAAAATCATTTTATTTGAAACTCTTGGAATAATTTGCTTAGGGCAAAAATCACGTGCTCACAGCTGCCCCTCTTTGCCCGGAAACACGAAGAGTTTTCGTGCAAAGACAAGTGAGCGGAAATAAGAGATTTTTGCCCGTTCGCATATTCCGTGTGAAGCATTTTGAAAGAGTTGACCGCACCCTGCTTCAGAGGCTGCCTACATATCCCGGGCTAAATGGGAATCAGGTCAGTGTTGTTCAGGAATGTCTAATAGCTGGGACTACCAGGAGCTATGATTTCACTGCTGTTACTGCTGTTACTGCTCGCTGACCTCCTTATTACATCGTGTCAAAAATAAAAAGAAGCTAGCCTAAGCTATGATCTATGAGTTACAAAAAATCCTATCTATGTCTTCAAACTTGCTCTTGTGTTGCTTTGAACTTGTATCTTGTATTCTTCCAATGGAATTCTTGTTGTTGCCTTGGCGATGTTTTGCCATTCCTCCTGATATTGCTTGACTACTATAATTTGAAATATGTGTCCATTCTTCAGGTGGGCTCCTGCTTGCGATTTGAAAGATATTCCCTTGTTCTCCAGGTGGGCTCCTGACGGTGATGCTTGAAAAGGTATTCCCTTGTTCTCCAGGTGGGCTCCTGATTGCGATGCTTGAAAATGTATTCCCTTGTTCTCCAGGTGGGCTCCTGATTGCAACGCTTGAAAAAGTATTCCCTTGTTCTCCAGGCGGGCTCCTGATTGCGACGCTTGAAAAGTATTCCCTTATTCTCCAGGTGGGCTCCTGATTGCAATGCTTGAAAAAGTATTCCCTTGTTCTCCAGGTGGGCTCCTGATTGCAACAAAAATAGACAAACAAAGAAAATTTTCTGCCCCAGTATGGTGACTGGGCACATCATGTTATCAACTATCAAAATTAAAGGCTAAAATTTGGATCGTACTTCCCTTGTTTTCCAGGTGGGTGCCTGCTTGCTGCATTTGAAAAGATATTCCCTTATTCTTCAGGTGGGCTCCTGCTTACTGAATTTTGAAAGATATTCCCTTGTTCTTCAGGTGGGCTCCTGATTGCTGAATTTTTGAAAGATATTCCCTTATTCTCCAGGTGGGCTCCTGTTTGCTGAATTTGAAAGATATTCCCTTATTCTTCAGGTGGGCTCCTGCTTGCGACAAACATACAAGACAACGAAAATTTCTGCCCCAGTTTGATAACTGGGCGTGTTGTGCTACCAAATATTAAATTTGAAAGATAGAACTTGCATTATACTTCCCTTGTTCTTCAGGTGGGTGCCTGACTGCTGCGCTTGAAATGTATTCCCTTGTTTTCCAGGTGGGCTCCTGATTGCGATGCTTGAAAATGTATTCCCTTGTTATCCAGGCGGGCTCCTGCTTATGAAAGAAAATTTTCTGCCCCTGTTCCAATCAAAGAAAAATTTGTTAATGTAAAATGGTGGTTAGCTGTTGGCATTCTTGTTGGCCATTCTCCCGCTTCCGACTTTGCTCTGACTTGCTTCTTTGGACTTGCTTTGACTTGCCACGACTTCCCGATTGACTTTCAACCCTCTGATCTTGATGACCCAAATGTTTTACCTCGTATTACTGTTTGGTGTTTCTGTTCCCTTCTTGTGAACTTTGCTTCTCCCTCACAACCATCTGATTATTCCACTGATTTTCATTGGTCCTTCATGTTTTACTTTCTTTTGATATGTCCTAACCTTGTTGTGCCATATAACTGGGAAGCTGGTAGTTAGCTTTGACGTCCTTCTTTTGTTTTTGAATAGAACTGACACTGAAACATCTTATAGACAGACTTCAAGAGAATGAAATGCAATGACCTCGAAGGTTTTGAGGATAGAAAAACTCTGAAAACGAATGAGTTGTAATGAAGAGAAAAAGGACAGGACTTATCTGAGTGGAAAGGCTGATTCCATTGATCGTGCCATGCATTTTGGATTCCAGCCTAGTC
>NC_031994.1:47008698-47011646 GCF_001879085.1 Nicotiana attenuata | reverse complement strand
ATTAACAATTCATCTTTTCCTCCAGCACCCCTCATCTTGCTGCAAAACCCCCTCAGATGGGCTACAGGGTCGCCATGTCCATCATAAAGATCAAACTTTGGTAGCTTGAAACCCGCAGGCAGTTGGACTTCCGGAAACAAACACAGGTCTTTATAAGCGACACTCACTTGTCCTCCGAGACCTTGCATATTTCGAAATGATTGTTCCAAGCTTTTCACTATACGTATCATCTCCTCCTGCTCGGGGTTTTTAGGAGGTTTTTCTTCTTCAGCTGATATATCAATAAGAAGAGTAAAAGAGTATGGTTCATGAGGTTTGAAAGTAGGCTCGGGCGGATAATAGTGGTTTTCCTGAGTGTGGAACAAGGGTTCACTCGAAGATTTGTGTAACATGGCGGGCAGAGGAGCCACGTACACAGGAGCAACTGGTGGTGGAGGACATGGGATCTGCTTTGGTGGTGGAGATGGTGGTGTTTGGGAAGTAGTTGCATAGTATGGCTGGTAGGTAGGGTATGCTGGAGAAGAATTCACGGTGGGTGGATCTTGTGATTGAACTGGTGGCGGGATATAGGCAGGATTGGCAGGATAAATTGGCAAGGGATGTCCTTTTGCCCAGGCCTGGTACATCTTGGCCATTTGTTGTTTCAGCTTGTACATTTCCTCTTTCATAGCATTGACATCCACTATTTCTTCCTCCCTAGCCGGGTCAACAATAGTTGCTTCGATCTCTTGGCTAACCATTTTCGACATGTCTTTGGAGCGGGTATTATATGGATGAGTTGCCAGAATGCCGGTTAGCTAAACCACCTGTCTGGACTCATCAACAACAACAACGTTATTAGTGGTTAGGGCATTAATAGACGGAGAACCGCACATTTGGAGCATGGATGCACCTAGGCATTTATTCGTTTCCAATATGCATTTGCTCGGCTGCATGCGTTATCCCGGCTTGTTTATTCTCAATTATGACTTCTTTTTTTATTCTTGCCTTTTCTTTGCTTTGCCATTTTCTTTTGTTGCGGCTTTTCCCTCTTTTGTTTTCTTTTCTTTCTTTTTTCTCTTCCGCTTCTTTTTATTTTTCCACTCTTCTTTTGGCTTTTTATTCTTACTGTATTTTCGTATTTTTCATATGGCTATGGTCGGGTCCTATAAAATTGCCTATATATCGCAACCGTGCCTGAATCAGATCAAGTGAATTTTTTGCCAATTAATAAAAAAAAAAAATAAGAACACAATTTTTTTGGGAATTTTCAAATTTTCATTAATGACAACTGATTACATCACTACTAGGCTATTGTTTTCATTTTCAAAATCAAAAATACAGACTCAAGACTTGACTATTTTTTAGGAGTACATCAAAGCTTCAAACCCTGGGGCCCGCGGGGCATCATTCGGCATCGCCGCGGGCCTGCTCGCAAGACCCCTTTGTAATTGCTCCAAATCATTCATAATTTGTCGGACAAATATCATCACTGCTGCAGAAGAAGTGGCATAACCCATCTTTTCACCATCCTGGCACCCTTTAACAACATAGCGTGCGATGCCCCGAATCTTTTCCCTAATTTGGCCCTTTTCCTGGAGAAGTCGGCTTATTTGTCGGGTCCGGGCTTCAAGTACTTGAGAATCTTGGAGGTGAAGATCTTGTAGCAATTTTATTTCCTTTTGCATTTCAGCAATCATCTCATAACAACGATCCCTTTCAGCCTGAAAGTTTTTGTCTAACCGGGCCGCTTTTTCTTCCCGAGCATTTGCTTTTCTTCTCATGTTGGCAATGGTCCCTTCATAGTCTCTTTTTATCTGTTGAACATACTGGGCTCTTTCCTCAGTTTTCTTAGCCCAGTGTGCTCGAAGTCTTGCCATGTTCCTTTCGGATTTTTCTAACTCTTCTTGACAATCCGAGACTTGCTTTTTCAACCCCTTGATCAATCTTTCATCAGACATGCTTCTTTCTCGATTTCTAGCATCGATTTTCATTTGTTGAATCTGTGCCTTAAGAGCTTCATTTTCCTGGGCCAATTTCTTTTTCTCCCCTTCATCAGCCGCAATTTGCACACTTTTCTCAAATTGAAGGTCCCGCATCTGTTGCTCCAACGCCCCAATTTTAGCTCGGTATTCTTTCTCTTTTGCCAACCAATCCCATTGGACTTGGGCTCCGTCAGTAAACTGCTGTACATGGGGTCTCTTAGCGGGTCTCCCAGGAATCTGGAACCTTTTGCCGAACCAGATCAAATACTTGGGGTCCACTTCACCCTTTGCTCGGTCTTGTATCATAGTGTCAGGTTGCAGAAACCGACTTTCATTCCATATCTTTCTAATTCTTGCTTCCGGGAAAGTAGCTTTAGGACCCAACTCAATAATTTGTTCACTCAAATCCTCATCGTTATGCACAGTTTGGAACCTCCCGAATTGTCGCAGGACCCTGTAAGGCGCGTAAGGTTGTATGCTCCGAATACCCATTAGAAGAATATAGGGGACTTCTGCTGAAATGTAGACAGCTTCAGTGTCGGGAAGCCACCAATAAGCCCACTCAATCTTATCTGCGGTCACCGATCTCAAGCATGATGACCAAGCTTCAACACCCTCAGGAAAGTTAATGCCTGTGACCCGGGTTTCAAATTCACTAATGCAACTAAGCCCGGTTAAACCGAAATTCATATACCCTGTACGGTGGCATAGATGCTCTTGGATCCACATTTGTAGTAAGAGATTACATCCCTAAAAGAATTTCTCGCCCTCTCGGCATTTGGTTAAAGCTCTATACATCTCTGCTACGATCACAGGAACTACCGTGCTAGTAGGTTTCTTTGTAGCCACATCCAACATCCCTACTAGCCCAAGGTCTATATGACCGTCTTTCCTTGGGCAAATCACAATTCCTATAAAAGCCACCATAAATGCTAACCCTCGCCAAGCCTCCCATTTGTCTTTGTTTCCAGCGTGTGTCAGGCC
>NC_031994.1:46989865-47007433 GCF_001879085.1 Nicotiana attenuata | reverse complement strand
GATCATTATTCTCTACTTAGGAATGCCTATACTACCCTTTATTTAATCTGAAATTTACTAACCTAGCACTAACTAAACCCCAACCTTTTACCCTAGTCAGAATTTGACTATTGTTAAACTAACAAATCTAATTCAGCTATATATCCAAACAAACTAAACTAATCAAAAACTAACTAATAGCAACAATTACTGATTAAATCAAACACTGAAAAATTAAAATCAAATAATGCCTAAACAGGATTGACTAAAGCAAATAATAAAGAATTAAAGATTATACTAATAGCAACAAAACACATATCAAAACAGATTCAAAACAAAAATTAAACTAACATTCAAAAATCACCAAAACAGGATTAAACAAAATCAAATCAAAAAAAAATTAAACTAAAAAAAAAATAAAAACAGTTACAAGAGAAGACTGAAAACGAAGATTGAACTAAAATAAAAATCAAAACGGAATCAAACAAAAACCAAATCAAGAAGAAACTTACTGATTTTGTTCTTCAATGAGTTGAATTCGAATTGAGCCCCCAAATAATATTATATGTTTGTTCTCGGTAAGAACAAACATATAATGTTATTTAGGAGTTCATATCGACACTTGAAGGCTTCAACCAGTTTTTATAAACCCTAGATCTAAAATTTTAAAAGTTTCGGTTGGATTTGGGTAAAATAGTTTGGGGGTTTAGGTAGAGGAGGGTGAAGGGAGTATGGGGTGTGAATTTGGTAGGGTTTAGGTGACGGCGCCGCCGTGCACGGTGGTGGCGGCGCCTAGGGTTTTACATATTTGGGATGTTTGGGCTATGTTCGAAAGAAACAAAGCATGAATTCAAGATAAGGAGGTGGAGGGGAACGTTTTGGTATAATTTTATGGTCATTGGAGACCGGCCGCCGCCGTGAGGCGATTTTCGGCGGCGGCGTAAGGCGGAGCCGGCGGGGGACAGTGGGTACGAGGAGGATGAACTTTGTCTCTAGGGTTTCTGAAAAATTTGGACAATTTTATTAAAATCCAAGACTAATTGGTGGACGTTGGATTATGAGGGATGGATGGCCCATATTAATTTGCTATTTATTGATTCAAAATGACGTAGTATGCTTCCTATACTACGTCGTTTCGTTAGTCTCAAGGGCATGGGCGTTTGGACCGGGTAGGGGTGCGGATTTGGGGGCTTCAACTTGGGCTGGTGTCATTTATTTAAAATTTGGCCCAAATTAACAAACAACCTATTTGATTTCTTTTTTTAAAAAAAAAAAAAAAATTCTTTTCTTTCAATTTTTATTTGTTTTTCTTTCTTTCTTTTCCTTGTTTTAATTTTAACACTAAAAATAAACCTCACAATTAGTCCAAAACACTTAATTAGGACACCATTAATCCGATATCGATTTAAGAAATTAACAAACCTAAAACAAAAATTAAAAATCAAACCAAACAAATCGAAAATTCTTTATGATTTTTGGTAGTACAAGCCTAATTGCTAATTAATCCTAAAAATAAGTAGGAATTCAATACTAAATGCTCATGTAGTAATTTTGTATTTTCTATGAATTATCATCAATAATGTACACAAAAATGCA
Organism: Nicotiana attenuata; assembly: GCF_001879085.1. Taxonomy (NCBI): domain Eukaryota; kingdom Viridiplantae; phylum Streptophyta; class Magnoliopsida; order Solanales; family Solanaceae; genus Nicotiana; species Nicotiana attenuata. The sequence continues at coordinate 47,005,858 of NC_031994.1, read as the reverse complement.
AACAAAACACAAAATCATGCAACTAATTCCTAAAAATTCAAATAATAAAAGAAAAATCCTAATTCTACTGAATTTTATAGGAGTAATTAAACGAGGCAAAAATCACATGCTCACAGCTGCCCCTCTTTGCTCGGAGACACGAAGGGTTTTCGGGCAAAGATAAATGAGCAATCATGAGTGATTTTTGCCCGCTTGGCACTCCATAAGAAGCATTTTTGAAAATCGTCTGACCGAACCCTGCTTCAAAGGTTGCCTACATATCCTTGGCTATAAAGGAATCAGGTCAGTGTAGTTCTGGAAGGTTTGGTAGCTGGGACTACCAGAAGCTGTGATTTCACTGCTGTTGTTGCTGCTACTGCTACTGCTTGCTGACCTCCTTATTACACCAAAAGGAAAATCAAAGCTAAGCTAGCTATGCCTATCAACTATGAGTTACAAGATTCCTAACTATAATTCTCTTGAAACTTGATCTTAAGTCTTAGCTGATTTTGCTGTGGACCCCGATCTGAATCTTTTGCTGAAATGGGAGCGAGTGGTACGCCTACCACGTGATATTATGAAATGAGATCGAGTGGTACGCCTACCACGTATATTATGAAATGGGAGCTAGTGGTACGCCTACCACGTGATATTGTGAAATGGGATCGTGTGGCACGCCGACCACGAGATTTTATGAAATGGGATCGGATTGCACGCCTGCAACGAGAGGAAATTGAGACTAGTGAAAGTGGTTTGTTTTCCCTTATTCTGTGTTAGACATAATCATATGTAGTTTCTTTTGTTAATCCTGATATTCTGTTTTATCTGCTACCCCATAAGCATGTTCCCCTCCCAGTTTAAATTGTTATTTTTCCGCTATTATTTTGTTGTACTTGCATATATATATCTGCACAGTTTATCTGGTAGTCTGGTCTAGCCTCGTCACTACTTCGCCGGGGTTAGGCTAGGCACTTACCAGCACATGGGGTCGGTTGTGCTGATGCTACACTCTGTGCATCTTTTTGCACAGATCCAGGTGTTGGAGCAGCATTTGAGTAGCAGTAGCATTTTGGGGAGCGAGCTTTCAGCCCAGGGACATTCGAGGTAGCCTTGCTGACGTCCGCAGGCCCGGAGTCCCTTCTGTTTTATTTAGTTTGTTATCACTTGTACCGAAGCAAATAGTATTGTACTTTGTTCAAACTTTGTATGTAGTATTCTGTAGACGTTCGTGAGTTAGTGACACCAGTCTTGGGTAGAGGATTTTTGTTAAACTTCCGCATTTCTTTCAGTTAATCATATTTGAGACTTCCGCTTATTTATTAAATGCTTTATTGTTCCTAATATTGTCAAAGTACGTTAAAAGAGGTAATTGTTAATTGGCTTGCCTAGCTCTCATTAGTAGGCGCCATCACGACTCCCGAGGGTGGGAAATCCAGGTCGTGACAGTTGGAGCCCTAATGTTGGCTAAAGGGAAAAACGCTCAACTCAGGGATTGGAGCCCTAATGTTGGCTAAAGGGAAAAACACTCAACTCAGGGGTTGGAGCCCTAATGTTTGCTAAAGGGAAAAACACTCAACTCAGTGGTTGGAGCCCTAATGTTGGCTAAACGGAAAAACGCTCAACTCAGAGATTGGAGCTCTAATGTTGGCTAAAGGAAAAACGCTCAACTCGCTCAACTCAGGGATTGGAGCCCTAATGTTGGCTAAAGGAAAAACGCTCAACTCAGGGATTGGAGCCCTAATGTTGGGTATAGGAAAAATCGCTCAACTCAGGGATTGGAGCCCTAATGTCGGCTAACAAAGTACCAGGTTGATGTTGGGAGTTCTAACTATTTTCTTTGGGGAATTTTCTTCTTCTGTTATCTTTTTTTTTTTCTTATTATTATTTTTGATAAGATGTAGGAAAGAACTTGGAGGAAACTTCCCTTTTGCATAGATTATTTGCTGCAAAGCTGTTTCAGCACTTGCGCGCTTCTTTTCTTTTGGCTGCTCGTGCTTTTGCGCGATCGCCTAGATTGCACCTGTTTCGATTTTCAAACAAAGAACAATTGTTAGTTTGAAACAGTGGTTGGTTTTGTGGCCTTGATTGCTTGATTCCGACCTAGCTTTTGTCGAAACTCTCTGCGGCTTGCTGGTTCTGAAGACTATTTTCTCTTTCAAACCGCATGGCTCATCTTTCAGGATTTCATGACAACTTGCCCGCGTGGAGCTCTGGCCTTTCACCTTATGTTGCCTTTAAGACCTTTGTCCTTGACTTTTGTTTTTCTCTTTCAATAACATTGATTTCAAAGCATCCGCCATCATGGCCAGTCGGGATTGACTTGATGCACCCGCTGAGGCTGGGTACTTTTCTTTAGCTTTTGTTAGGGAGAGCNAATTCGTTACTTGATTATGCCACAGAATTATAACAAATTTAATCAACCCTGACCATGAACCTTAACTAGATACTAACAGACATGAAAACGGAAACAAAAAGAAAAAAAGAAAAGAAATCAAACAAAGGAGAAAAGGAACAATATCGGAACTCACTGAAATGGCTCAAAGAAATTCAGAAGGTGAACATTCTTGGGGACATCTGACCTTTGCCAAAGCGATTTCTTCACGAGGATAATGAGAGGGTTATGCAGTACCCATTTGACCGAATTTCAGAAAAATTGGGGTTTTCCGGCCAAGTTGATTTAATATTCGAAGCATCTCGGGCAGATTCGAGGGGAAATACTATGGGGGTTGGATAAAGGAAGAAGCGGAGGTATCAAGGTGTTAATTTGGGGTCAAAAGGAGTGACCGGCATCATGGCCGGAAAATTTCAACCGGAGATTCGGCGAACTCCGGCAAGATTCGAGGGAAACCGATGGTAGGGATGGAAAGAGGGCTTCATGGTGGATCTATGGTGTGAATTTAGTGGTTATCAGCGTAGGTTACGTTTCCCGCCGGTGAGGGCTCCGGCGATGTCGGCGGCGGAGGAGGAGTATACGATGAAGATGACTTATGTTTTATTTTTAGGGTTGAAGGTTATTTTATCAAAATTGAGGGTTTAATCTACGCCCTTGGATTGGATTGGATGGAAGGCCAGGATCTTTTCTTTAATCTTGAACTCAAAACGACGTAGCATGGCTTCAATACTACGTCGTTTAATTGTCTCAAACCCCTGATTTTGGACCGGGTAGGGGAGATAGAATTGGGCTGGTTGTTCAGGGGTTCGTGTATTTTGGGCTCAACTTTAAACGTTACAGCCCAATTTTTACTCAATTTATTTCATTTCTTTTGCTTTTGTATTTTATTTGTTTTGCTTTGTTTTCATTTTTGTATTTTTTTATTTTTATTTTGTATTTTTCTAATCTTATAAAAATGTAAAAATTAAGATAAAAATCTAATTACACCATTTAACTCCTAAAATTATTTAAAAATCATATTTAAAGATGAATGCAACAGTTATCAATTAAAATTGCCTAAGAACTATTTTTGTGATTTTCTTTAAATTGTTCTAAAATGAATTAATACCTACTTAATACCAAAATGTGAAATTAAATTCCTAATGTAAATGCATATTTTTGTATTTTTTAATATGAATTATTATGCAACCAATTATCACAAAAATGCAACAAAATTCATAAAAATGTAAAATCATTTTATTTGAAACTCTTGGAATAATTTGCTTAGGGAAAAAATCACGTGCTCACATCACTGCCATGTACACTAATAATGGTGGAAACAAGCAGGGAATAGGGTTCCAAAGGGAGAAAACTCCTTACAACCCTCACAGCAAGTATGTCACTGCTCCTGATAACTGGCTTTGTACCCACTGTGGGAACAATGGGCACTTCAAAGAAAATTGCCAGGACAGGGTTCAATCTGTTCAGAAAAATAAAGTGTTTGCTGAAAAAGTGACTACAAAAGAGGGACCAGGTTCCACTCACAAAAAGCGCATATTACCTGCATAGACTAAGAGAGTTCTTATTCATCCTCTTGCCTACTACAAGGGACCCAAACTTGCTTGGGTTCCTAAAACCAACTCTTGATCTTCTGGTGCAGGGACAGTGAAAAGAAGCGGTCAACAATAGTTCATGGATAGTGGGTGTTCAAAGCACATGACTGGGAACACCATGGACTTTCTTTCACTAATATCCCTGCAGGGAGGGAGTGTATCCTTTGGCAATAGGAAAAAGGGATACATTCTTGGAGTTGGAAAAGTCGGGAAGTCACTCACTCATTCTATTGAAAATATGTACTATGTCAATGGCTTTAAGTACAGTCTCTTGAGTGTCTCTCAAATCTGTGATAATGGAAACAAGGTGGAATTCTTGTCCAAGATATGTACAGTTACTGATCTGGTAACTGGTGAAGTGGTACTTGTGGCCAAGAGATACAAGAACATCTATGTTGCTGATTTCGAGTCCTTACAAAGTGGTGATCTGAGTTGTTTGAAAGTTGTTGATGATGATGCTGAACTGTGGCACAAAAGATTGGGGCACGCAAGCTTTTCTCTTCTGAATAAACTAATTTAGAAGGACCTGGTCCATGGTCTGCCCATGTCAAAATTCAAGGTGCAAAAGGTTTGTGATGCCTGTGCTAGAGGAAAACATGTGAAGTCCTCTTTTAAATCTAAAAAGGATGTGAGCACCTCAAAGCCACTCGAGCTTCTACATATGGACCTATGTGGTCCTATGAGAGTGCAAAGCAGGGGAGGAAAAAGATACATTTTTGTGATAGTGGATGACTACTCCAGATTCACATGGACTCTGTTTCTTAGAACTAAAGATGAAACCTTTGAGGTGTTTGTGGCCTTTGTGAAGAAAATCCAGGTGAAGATGGAGTCTAGAGTCGCATGCATTAGATCAGATCATGGAACAGAATTTGACAATGCTAAATTTGATGAGTTCTGCAATGAAATGGCATCACTCACAACTTTTCAGCTCCCAGAACTCCCCAGCAAAATGGAGTAGTGGAAAGGAAGAACATAACTTTGGAAGAGATGGCAAGAAAATGCTATCAACAGTGGAATTGCAAAGAACTTTTGGGCTGAAGCGGTCAACACTGCCTGCTACTTGGTGAACAGGTGCATGATCAGATAACTCCTGAACAAAACCCCATATGAGTTGCTGAATGGAAGGAAACCCAAGCTGACTCACCTAAGAACATTTGGGTGCAAATGCTATATTCTCAATAATGGAAAGGATCAGCTTGGTAAATTTGATGCCAGGAGTGATGAAGGAATATTTTTGGGCTACTCTTCTCAAAGAAAAGCGTACAAGATACAATAAGCGGACTCAATATGTTAAGGAAAGTGTTCATGTTATTTTTTATGAGTCTCATCCATCCTGTGAGAAGAGTGCTGAAGAAGATCAAGATGGAGAACCCTTACTAGTCCCTGGTGAAGTCATTGACATGACAAATGGAAAGGCAGATATGATGAGCCAAGTAAAAGAGCTGAGTGAAGACAATACTGCTTTATCTTCAATGGAACCAGGTACTTCAATTACAACCACTGAAGCTGAAGAAAGAGTGGTTGATGTAGTTCAGGGTACTCCACTAGCACCTGAGAGGAGAACATAGGAAAACCATTCAAATGTACCCACATTCTCTATAAATGAACCTCAGACGTCTAACTAGAGACACAATAGCTCTCATCCTCTTGACAACATAATTACCCCTCTAGATTCCGGAGTACAAACCAGGTCAAAAGCCAGAAATTCACTTGCCTTCTCAGCCTTTCTCTCCCAAATAGAACCCAACAATATCAAGGAAGCGTTGAAATATGCAGATTGGATTACAGCCATGCAAGAAGAGTTACATCAGTTTGAAAGGAACAATGTCTAGCACCTAGTACCCAGACCCTCAGATCGAACCATTATAGGAACCAGGTGGTATTCAGGAACAAGCTTGATGAACATGGAAATACCACAAGGAACAAGGCCAGGCTAGTGAGGCTACAATCAGGAGGAAGGGATTGAATATGATGAAACGTTTGCTCTGGTCGCTCGCATGGAAGCTATTAGAATTCTAATCGCTTTCGCATCTCATATGGAATTCACCTTGTTCCAAATGGATGTCAAAAGTGCATTTCTGAATGGACTTCTTAAGGAAGAAGTCTATGTGAAGCAATCTCCAGGGTTTGAAATTCATGAACACCCTGAATATGTGTTTAAACTGGACAGAGCATTGTATGGGTTGAAGCAGGCTCCTCGAGCTTAGTATGAAAGGCTGTCAAAGTTCCTTTTGGAAAATGGCTTTAAAAGAGGGAAAATTGACAACACCATGTTCCTAAAGAAACGGGGAAGGAACCTGCTCATTGTTCAGGTCTATGTTGATGATATCACTTTTGGAGCAACAACTGATTCTTGTGAAGAATTTGCAAAACTCATGGGAGGTGAGTTTGAAAGGAGTATGATGGGGGAACTGAACTTCTTCTTGGGTCTTCAAGTAAAATAGTCCACAAAGGGTACAAACATTTGTTAGCAAAAATACATTAGGGAGCTCTTGAAGAGGTTTGACATGGAAGCATTAAAGGTGATAGACACTCCCATTGCTACGGCCACTCGATTGGACATGGATGAAGCTGGATCTTGTGAATCAAACTATGTATAGAGGCATTATTGGGTCTCTTCTCTATCTCACAGCCAGTAGACCTGATTTTGTCTTCAGTGTGGGGCTATGTCCAAGGTTTCAATCAAGTCCCAAGGAATCTCATTTAAAGGCTGCCAAAAGAATTCTGAGATATCTTAAAGGAACATAGGACCTGGTCCTTTATTATCCCTCAGGTGACAGTTTTAATCTCATTGGGTATGCTGATGTAGACTATGCAAGTTATCTTGTGGACGAAAAAATCACTTCTGGAATGGCTCACTTCCTAGGCTCATGTCTCATCTCTTGGGCACAAGGAAGCAAAACTCAGTGGCTCTTTCAACAGCTGAAGCAGAATATGTAGCTGCAGCATCCTGGCTGTGCTCAACTTCTATGGATTAAGCAGCAACTGGAGGATTTCGGGGTACTCACTGAGAGTTTGCCCTTCTATGTGATAACACCAGTGCACTCAACATGGCCAAGAATCCAGTTCAACAAAAAAGGACCAAGCATATTGATGTGCGACATCATTTTCTAAGGGCACAATACGGAGAAAGGGTTGATTTGTATGAAGTTCTGTAGCATAGAAACCAAATTGCAGACATCTTTACCAAAGCGTTAAGTAGGGTACATTTTGAAAGTAAACAAAGTGAAGCTGGGGCTGCTAAAGCCAAATTAGGAACCTGATTCCTCATCATTTGGCTATGAAAATCACCTTCAAATAAAACTAGCTAAAGTGTTTTCTGGCCAAGTCTAACTCACTTTAATACCATTGCAGGTAAATACGCATGATGAGTATAGAAACTGTATATACAGTGCATGGATGATAAAAGAGGATTGATATTTTCAAATAATAGGCCAAGAACCCGGTTCTTATACCAAAGGTTAGTAGTTCTGTGCATTCTTTAATACACGTCTTAAAAAGGTACAAAACACAACTGCCATGTCATTCACCTTTTCAGACCCTGCTGTCACGCCTCTTCACTTCAAATCGTTCCATCTCCCTCTGAAACGTTGCACTTCTCCACGCACAACCGCCGGTTTAGAACCAGTCCCTATCTCTCTCTCTCTCTTCATAGTTATCCATTCTTAATAAAACCCTCCTCTATTCTCCACAAAACCATAAGTCCTCCATTAGAACTTCCCAAAGCACGTCTACTCTATCTTTTCAATGGCTGATACTAACTCCGACATCCCTGCCTTAGTCATCCCTGATACTTAAAAACCTATGGAGTCCTCTGTCCATTCTTAGTCTTTTATAACCACTCCTAATCTCCCTGCTGAAATCACACCTCACCCAGATTCTCCGTCTCTTTCCATTTCAGAAACCCCTAAAAGTACTGATCCGTCCTCTCTATCTTCTGAGGTTCCCACTAATCAAAGAACAAGTGGAGAACAAGGTCAAAGCCATGAGGGTGTAGAGGGTTCTGCCGTTGTTGTTGCAGAATCCGTGGTGGCAATAGTGCCGATTGAGAAAGAAAATATTGTAACCATCTTTGTGGTATCTGATGACCGTGTCCTTCAGGAGATAATTACTCAGAAAAACGAGGTACAGGGTATGGGGGAAGAAGGATCTATAGTGGCTGTTGAGGGCGCTGCACTAACAGAAACTACTTGGCTCTCACATGAGGAACCCGATCCCTCTCCGGAGGACCCAGGTCAGGGTTCTCATTCCCAGGACAGCTCTGCTCCTGCATTTGATGTTGCGCCTCTGGACATTCAATCTCTTGAGATGACTTTCAGCGATAAGGAGGATCTAGACAACCTGGCTCTAGATGCATTCATAGTTAAGCGAAGGGTGGTGTCCATTCCTGAGTCTTCCATCAAACGACCTACTACCAGGTTTTAAGCTAAGGTGGCCTACGACTCTGCCCTTCAAAAGAGCAGAAAAAGTAGTAAGAAGCAAAGGAGGAAGCTGGTGAAAGATAGTGTGCCCGTAAGTGATAAGGCGGTCCCTGTGGTAGAGGTGGAAGAGGAAACACCAGATGAACCTGGTTTACTGGTGAGACGGTCCCAGAAAAAGAAGCAACCTGCTTTAGTAGAGAAAGTTTCAACCTCTAGCTCCAAGTTGAAGGATGTTTTGAATAAGTTTTCGATGTATGATGAGGATGTGTTAGTCAAGTCCAAGGGAAAAGAGAAATCAAGTGGTGGAAAATCCGGTGAACGAAAGTCTGAAATTTTTCAGGAACCTGGTTCTGTGAAGAGGATGAGAAGTGAAGTCAGCCTTGTTTCAAAACGCCTGAGGCACCAAAAGGTTCTGCTGGGTTGTACGTTTGACCCAGCAATCTCTGAGATGGATGGTATGCGACAAGTCCTTGAAATGGTTGAGTTTCAACGATGGGGGCATCTATTCCAAATAGATGCACCTAAGGTGTATGAGGATGAGGTATAAAGCTTCTTTGCTAGCCTCTTTCCCATTGAGACCGACCACATTTGTGCTTTGGTGAATGGAGTAGATATAGTGTTCGATGTAAAGTTGCTTGGGGAAATTCTTAAAGTTCCTACAGTTAGTGTGTCCAGTGTAAAGGATGCGTGTCAGTATAATTTCCGAAATGCCGTGGTAAAGGAAAATGCGAACCAAAAGGGGGACCAGATCCACAAGAAGGCGTTACTCCCTGTTTATCAACTGCTTTTCAAATTAGTAAACAAAGTTCTATTACCTCGAGCTGAGAGAAGGTCCATGACTTCTAAGTCTGGCCTGTTTTTTATGGAGCAACTGGATAGCTTTGCTCCTGTAAGCCTGCCTGCTATTATGATTGAACACATGCAAAAGGTAGCCACCTTTAAGGATGGTAATCATGGCCTTCCCTATGGGTTTCTGCTTACGCGAGTGATTAAATTCTTCGAGGTCCTGCTGGGGAAAGGCAAGGTAGGGACTAAGAAGCAGACTTTCTCACAGACAACGTTGGAAGAATGCGAGTGCATAGAAAAGAATGGGGGGTAGGAAGTACATCAATCGTCTCACAGCTCATTAATTCTCAAAATAGTGCACCGAGGAGATTCGTCGGTTAAAGGATAGGAAAGCTATCCTGTAAGGTCAGCAAGCCCAAGGGGTTTCGGCGTCAAATGATAAAGTAGCTCGTTTGACAAAAGTCGGCCAATGCCCGAATAGACCTCATTCTCCAAACACTTGCTGCACCCTCCAAGCCCTCTACTCCTAGTGCCCCCTACGTACCCTTTCAGTGACCAGCTTCTGGAAATGTCCTTTTAAGTTTTTTTTTGGCAGATGTTTTGTTTTCTTTTTTTGATGTGGTTGGGATGAAACAGTACTGCTCCCGTCTTAACAGTCCAATGTTGCCTTTGATTTTCAAGCAAAGGCATTTAAAATTTTCTATCTATATAAAATCTATCCTCTTTTATTATCTCATTGCTTGAATTTTATGATTCTCTTCTCTATCATGTTGTGTGCACATATGTGGCATGAGTTAGCTCGGCTAGACTTCTTTATGATGTTTATCTGCTTGTGTCTTTTTAATGATGCCAAATGGGGGAATAACTAAGTGTAGATAAAATGATAAGGAAGGCATAAAGTCAGGGGGAACTTGTCTTAATCTGGTTCTCCTTGCTCTAAATACACGCTATCAATGTGTAAGTTTTTCATCATCAAAAAGGGGAAAATTGATAGGGTTTAAATGTCCCTGCCTTATGTTTTGATGAGCTAACAAACTTACCGTCAAGGACCAGGTAGGAAACCTGACACACTCTGCAAGTTAACGGATTCCGGCTAAATGTGAACTGCTATAGCTTCAGGAGATAGAGAACCAACCAAGGACCTGATACCCTTATAGTTCCCTCATAGCAGTACGAAGTCAATTGGACACAGCTGGAAGCGACGTGACTGCTTGCACTGTTTCTGCCTGCACTGCACTGTTTCCAGTGGCCACTTATTCCTTGACCAACTAAAGTGCTCACATCATTTCAAGTGATGTCATCAAGGTGTATCAACAATGAGTTTATATCAAAACATCACTTGAACACTTCTGTTTCTCATTCAAGCCTTTTGCAAAAACTTGAACAAAATTCTCAAGAGCTTGAAGAACAAAGTTAAACGCTACTACGGACCAGTTCCTAAAGTTAGTATTTTGTTGTCCTTAGTTGAGTTGTAACTTTGTGATTGTTCTTATATGTATCTCCTAAACTCCTTAGCTAGAATCGTTGATTATGAACCCTCTTGTAAAATCCATAAACTCTCTGAGTTTATGTTGTGACTAGGTTTAGTCATAAGTTAAAGTCTTTGTTACTAGAGAGTGACAAAGTGGCTTGTGATAAGAGTATCATAAGTTAGTTGAGGTGAATTTTTTGTAATAGAGTTATTACAAAGTGGCGTGTAATAGGTGTTTACAAGTTAGTGAAGTTAAAAGCCTACAGGTGTAGATCGTGGTTTTTGTTCCCTTGAGTTGGGATTTTTCCACGTAAAAATCCCGTGTCTGATTTACTTACTGTTTTATTTGCATTCTCAGTACAACCTCATAGAGGAGAATATGTCTAGTATATTGTTGTAATTACTCGGGAGAGAGTTACGACATGCAGAGTGCTCATGATCGATAGAGAAGACTTAGGCAAATTTATAGCAAACGCAGCGGAAAGGATTCCGACAATAGGGAAAATCAGAACCTTAGATCATTCGAATTTATGTCTACAACCCGTTAGTAGTTAGTTCTCAATTATTGCATTTTCATTACGTAATATTTAGGTAGTAAATATCCAGTCTATTACTTGAATATTTTCGAAGATTGAATACGTGAATTTGTGTAAGTCCAATAGCTGTGATTCATAGGTTAATTCCCTGTGGGATTCGACTCCGGACTTGTTAACTGGAATATATTTGCAGCGACCGCTTTTTCCTTTTTATAAGGCATAGTTGGGCGTGATCAAATTTTGGCGCCGTTGCCGTTGAATTAACGGTGTTATTAATTGTAGTTTAAGAAGTTGCAAAAATTCTTAGCGTAGTCAATTTTCTTCAATTGAAATTGAATACATTGAAATTCTAATGTTTGTAGTCTTGGGTGTTACAGGTGCATGCCTAGAAACTCCTCAAGAACTGGTGAATTGTTTGAAGCATCAGATCCTAAGAAAGTTTTCAAGGCATTGAATAGTGCAAAAAAGAAAGGCAAATAACAACAGAACTCAACAAAACAAATCGAACCAGACATGGGAGACAAAGTAAACAACAGAAATAATGGGAATGACCTGAACATTCAGGGTGTGGTGCCGCTTGTGCCAGAAGCAGCATTGTACGATTGGGCACAACCCACCGCTGACAACTTAGCAACTACAATTGTAGTCCCTCAGATACAAGCAGAATCATTCCAAATCACAAATAACATGCTATATTTGTTGCAGAACAAGGGACTGTTCTTGGGGTCATACGTTGAAGATCCTCAGCAGCATCTGAAGAATTTCTTGTCAATCCGTGCCACGCAAAGGCAATATAACGTGATAACGGAAGCAAAACGAGTGTTGTTTTTTCCATTATCAGTGATGGGAGCGGCTCAGGCTTGGCTTAATTCACTCCCCATAAACTCCATCACTACTTGGGAGGAATTAGTCAAGCAATTTGTGAACAAAATTCACCCACCCAACAGGACCGCTCAACAAATTGATGAGATATTGAGCTTCAGATAGAAACCAACAGAGACATTACAAGAAATGTGGGAGATGCTCAAGGGTCTGCTGGTTACGTGTCCACATCATGGTATTCCGGAGCAAATGTTGGGGCAGAGGTTTTACATGGGTTTGGCAGATAACTTGAAAGCCAATGTTGATGCTTCAGCAGGGGTAGCATTTTTGAGCAAAACATTCAGAGAAAGCAAGATCCTACTGGACAAGATGGCACAAAACTCAGGATGGACGACAAGAAACGCTCCAATCACTCCGGTGGTTCACTCAGTGGCTTTAGACCCGACTAACTCCATAGCTGAAAATATGGCCACTCTAGTGACTCAAATGAGCATCCTCACCAAAAAGGTTGATGAATCAGGCCAAAAGCAGCAGGTACACATAGTTGATGCAACTAATGGGGGCTTATGTACATCATGCATTAATGAATCATATGTCTGCCCCTGGAGTGGGGAAGGTGATGACCAACAATATCAGGAGAACATGAATTATATGGCCAACTACGGGGGACAGAGGCAAGGTGGTAAGAATTGGGGTCAGCAGAATCAACAATATAGACCAGCTCAGCAGCAGTACACCAACATCAATAATCTTGGGGCTATGCGACCACGGGGTCAAGTGGTGCCTTACCAAAGGAAACAAGGTTACAACCAGAAAAATCAGCAGCAGGATTATCAACAACCTCAACAACACCAGACCATGAGACACGAAGATGGGTTTGCTAAACTTGAGGGAATGATGCAACAATTGATTGGGTCCACTGGAAAACTAACTGACAAAGTAGACTCACATGAATCAGCGATAAAGAATATTGAGATCCAATTAGGACAGATTTCGATGGCTTTAAATAATCATCCCCACGGGACGTTACCTGTAGACACACAAATCAATCCAAAAGAGCAGGGCCAAAAGCAGCTTATGGCAGTGAGTCTCCGAAATGGTAGAGACCTAGATCTGGAGCAAGAAATTGCTCGCGAAAGAAGACCTATTGAGACACTGGTGCCAATACCCATTGAGATAGATGATTCAGCAAGGTTAACTAAGGTGACGGTACAGCATACGCAAGAGAACACCAACAAAGAAAAAGAGGTTGTGAAAGAGACTGAGGTTGCACCGGAACCAAAAGTAGAAGCAGTGCCTGAACAAGAAAAAAATCAAATCACAGGGAAGAAGCGACCTCCAGCACCATTCCTACAGAGATTGGTCAAGTATCAGAAAGATGAGCAGTACAAGAAATTCTTGGAGATGTTGAAGCAAATTCAGGTAAACATTCCATTGATTGATGCTTTAAAAGGAGTTGCCTGGTTATGCGAAAATGATGAAGGACTTGATGTCCTGCAAGTTCGACTTTCAAGACTTGGCCACGGTTACACTGACTCAGACTTGCAGTGTTGTTGTGACTAGACCCATAGCTGAGACGTTGTCTGACCCAGGGAGTTTCACAATCCCACGCACAATAGGCAACTATGCATTTGCTAAGGCACTGTGTGATCTCGGGGCAAGCATAAACCTTATGCCCCTAGCTATCTACAAAAGGCTAGGCATTGGGAGAGCTAGAACCACGTCCATGTTACTACAGCTGGCTCCGGACAGTGAAGAGGCCCTCTGGTGTTCTTGATAATGTATTAGTACAGGTTGGGAAGTTTGTGTTCCCTGCAGATTTTGTCATTCTTGACTGTCGGGTTGACGAGGAAATTCCCGTAATTTTGGGAAGACCATTTTTGTCCACCGGGAGAGCTTTGATTGACTGTGAAATTGGAGAGCTCAAAATGAGTTTGAATGATGAAGAGATAACATTCAACGTGCAGAAATCTATGCGGAGACCAAGTGAATTTGCTAATTTCTCTCTAATAGATGTCGTGGATGTAATTTTAGAGGAGGAAGATGAGACATTGAACACTAAAGACCCTCTAGCAGCTTGTCTCATGAACTTAGATGAAGCCAATGGAGAAGATTTGGCAGAGTGGGTACTTACTCTTGTAGACCAAGGTTTTTGGACTTAGAGGAAAGAAAAACTCCTCCAGCTAAGCCATCGATAAAAAGCCACCAAAGTTGGAACTAAAGCCACTGCCATCTCATCTCAGGTAAGCATTCTTTGGACCTAACTCAACTTTACCTGTTATTATCTCATCTAGTTTGTTAGATGTGCAGGGACAACAGATTTTGGAGGTACTGACGGAGTGCAAGACTGTGATTGGGTAGACCATTGCAGACATTAAGGGTATCAGCCCGGCCTTCTGTATGCATAAGATTTTACTGAAAGATGGGCACAAACCTTCCAGATAACATCAAAGAAGGCTGAACCCCAACATGAAAGAAGTGGTGAAGAAAGAAGTGATTAAGTGGTTAGATGCGGGAATCATATTCCCCATCTTTGACAGCAACTGGGTTAGCCCAGTTCAGTGTGTGCCAAAAAGGGAGGTACTCCGGTCTTTTAAAGAAAAAAGAATGAAAAATGAGAAGAATGAACTGATCTCTACACGAAAATTTACAGGTTGGCGAATTTGTATGGATTACAGGAAGTTGAACTTGGCTACTAGGAAAGACCATTTCCCACTGCCATTCATTGATCAGATGCTACATAGATTGGCAAGGAGGTCCCACTTTTGCTTTTTGGATGGGTACTCGGGGTATAATATCATGTCTCTATTGCCCCGGAGGACAGAGAGATTCACCTGCCATTATGGAATCTATGCTTTTTGGAGAATGTTGTTTGGCCTATGCAACGCACATGCCGCATTCCAAAGGTGCATGATGGCCATCATCACGGATATGGTAGAGGAAATAATGGAGCTTTTGATGGATGACTTCTCAGTGGTGGGGAATTCATTCGATGACTGCCTTATAAACTTGAGAAGAGTATTGAAGAGGTGTATCAAGACGAATCTGGTACTCAATTGGGAAAAGTACCATTTCCTGGTATAGGAAGGTATAGTCTTAGGGCACTTAGTGGCAAGTAAAGGCATTAAGGTAGATCGTGCAAAGGTTGATGTGATAGAAAAGCTTCCACCACCCACTTCCGTCAAAGCAATCAGAAGTTTCCTTGGGCACGCCGGTTTCTATAGGAGATTTATAAAAGATTTTTCCAAAATTGCTAACCCCTTGTGTAAATTGCTTGAAAAAGATTACCCTTTTGTGTTTTCTGATGACTGCAGGGTAGCGTTTGAGGAATTGAAGAAGAGATTGGTAACAAAACCTATAATAGTTGCCTCTGACTTGGAGCAACCATTTGAGCTGAGGTGTGATGCGAGTGACTATGCTATGGGAACAGTTTTGGGGCAGCGCAAAGATAAAATCATGCATCCAATATACTACACAAGTAGAACACTGAGTGGAGCCCATCTAAATTACATTGTGACCGAGAAAGATATGCTGGCAGTGGTGTTCGCATTTGACAAATTTAGGTCATACCTGATAGGCTCGAAGGTAATTGTTTATACTAACCATGCTTCTCTCAGGTACTTAATCGAGAAGAAGGAGTCAAAACCGCGCCCGATTCGACGGGTGCTACTGCTGCAAGAATTTGATTTGGAAATCCGTGACCGAAAGGGAACGGAGAACCAAGTAACTGATCATTTGTCCAGGCTGGAAGGAGCTGAGAAGAAGATTGAGGTAGAAGAGATTTTGGAAACTTTCCCAGATGAACAACTACTAGCCACGAGTCATGAGGAAGCGCCATGGTATGCAGACATTGCAAACTACCTGGCGAGCGGTATTGTTCCTTATCACCTTTCCTCTGTCCAAAAGAAAAAGTTCTTTCGTGATTGTCGCATGTATTATTGGGATGAACCTTATCTGTTCAGTATTTTCATTGATAACATGATCCGGAGATGTA
>NC_031994.1:46983817-46988624 GCF_001879085.1 Nicotiana attenuata | reverse complement strand
TCACTACCCTAGTGCCTTTTAAACCATTAGATACAACTTGTGGCAATTTACTCTTAGTTTAATTTAGTTGCAATTATAATTTGTATTTTGATCATAGTAGAATATAAAGAAAAACCAAAAATGAATAGAAGTGATATTTGGAACAAATACGCAATTCCAACCTAAATAGATACTCGACTCCAATTCTAGCTCTCTGTGGATATCGATCCCGACCCAAAATCGGGTAAAAGCTATTGCGACCCTCTCTTGCTACTTATTAGTAGTGCGGAGTTGGAAGCAGTCACTTTTTGGCGCCATGTATAAGGATAAAATGAAATACCTTCATGACAAATACACTCGGGGCAAGGAGTTCAAGGTGGGAGATTTGGTGCTCTTATTCAATTCTCGTCTTAGGTTGTTCCCGGGAAAGCTGAAGTCAAAGTGGAGCGGACCATTTGAAGTAGTATGTGTGACCCCTTTTGGTGCTCTTGATTTCAAAAACAAAAATGGTGAAGTCTTTAGAGTTAATGGGCACCGTGTCAAGCATTATCTTGGGAAGTTTGATAATAGCCATGTGGTGGCTGTTGTTCATTTCAAATGATTGGATGGTAACATGCGTCGTGCCGCGACGTTAAATCAGACGCTTCTTGGGAGGCAACCCATGTGTTTTTCTTCTTGTTTTCTTTAATTTTCATTATAGTGTAGGATTGATTTTTGGGCTAACTGATTGTGAGATGATACAGGATTGAGTTGATGCAGTACAGGACATAATTGAAAAAATGCACAGGTCTCTGAAGTTTGCAGTGCGGCCGCAATACCATTTTGTGCGGACCGCACTGGCAGAGGGTGAAGAAGTGAGTTCTCTGAAGTTTGCCACCGCAGCCGCAGTCCATTTTGCGCGGTCCGCGGTGGGCCTCTACGGCAGCAGTCCATTTTGTGCGGACCGCAGAGGGCTGCCTTCTCAAACTTGAACAAGAACATAGCAGTGCGGACCGCGGTCCATTTTGTGCGGTCCGCACTGGTAGGTGAGAATGGGCCCTAGGGTTTTCTCTATAAGTATACCTTGGGGGCCTCCTTTTACCCTTTTCGAACCCTTCACTCTCAGACCTAAGAAAACACCGTTCATCACACCCTCTACTCATAATTAATTGTTGGAAAGTATTTGCTTCAATTCATCTCATTATCTGGTACCACAATCTTCCTTTTACTTGTTTAATTTAGTTAATTTTTGTTTTTCTTAGCTTTTAGGTCTTCTTCACTCCCCTATTTTCTTAAATCTCCATGCTAGGTTAGTTTAAATCTTAATTCCTATGGATTGAGTTAGTATAATGGACTGGGCAATCATTTAGAGACACTAATTAGGTGAAAAATTGAGCTTAAAGTCTAAAATTTGGAAACCCTATTTTAGTGCCAAATCTGGGCACCCTGTGCGGACCGCGGTCAATTCTGTGCGGTCCGCGGTGCCCCAGTGCGGCTGCAATTGCTTTTGTGTGGTCCGCACTGCTGAGGTTCAGAGGCTATGTTTTTGGAACCCCCCACCTGTGCGGACCGCGGTCATTTCTGTGCGGTCCGCGGTGGCCCCAGTGCGGCCGCAGTTGGTTTTGTACGGTCCGCACTGGGCACTTCTGCAACCTTTCTTCCCTATTTCTGCAACATTGTTTTTAATTGATTACACTGATACTAACAAGCTGTTTGAACTGCGATTGCAGATAATGGTGAAACAGCGTGGTAAACAACCGGGCAGAGGAGAATTCTCCCGGGGAGGGAAGAAGAAGATGATAAAACTCACTCCCCAAGCTCGGAAAAACATAAAAAGGACTAGAAAACTAATCAAAGCTGCTTCCCATTCCTCGGGGAGTGAGTATCAACCATCAAGGGAAATTTCTTCAGACTCCGTGCTAGAATACATGGAAGACTGGCTGGAGAGAACTAGGCTAAGAGATACCCCTCCACCGTCACCCACTACCCAAGCACCAACTATTGTCATTCCTGAGTCGTCTGAGGGCTCAGCAGCAGGTAGTGGGGAATACTCCACCTCTCCTACAGCTTCATCTAGAGATGGTGAAAGAGGAGGTGAAGGAGGAGGTGAGGAGGAAGTAGAGGGAGATGAGGAAGTTGTAGAAGGAGGAGAACTAAGGGTCGGGGGTATAGATAGAACGAGGAAGCCGGAGGTTTGGTGAGATAGGTTCGTAAGTGAGGTGGCATACCACAAATTTAGGGAGTGGTGGCCGGTGAGAAAATTGATACCGGAGAGGAGCTTTATTGATAACCATCTTTTGCCCCTCAACCCCAATGTGCAAAGACAATTTAGGACTAGAGTGGGCTGGGAACATTTTATGGAGATGTGTGTAGATGCCAACGAACACATGGTCAAGGAGTTTTACTGCAATGTAGCCCACATCAAAAAGGGCTCCAAAGTGACCAAGGTTCGTAATAAGACAGTGTTGTTTGATGGGAAATACCTCAATGAATACCTTGGCTTCAATGAGGAGGATGAAACTTTGTACATGGCGAAGTTGGAGATGGGCGAGGAGGTTCGTCCCTGGCTAGCACAGTACCTGGCAATCCCAGGTACCACCCCTGACTGGTTGACTGCTGGAGTCAAGATATTGAGACGGACTTTGAATTTTGAAGCACGGGGATGGGATACCTTTGTGTGTAGCAGGTTGGACCCCACGACACATGACCAGACCCTTCCTCTTCCCCGGGCTGTGCTGGTGGCTTCTATCATGGAAGGGTACCCCATCAATGTGGGGAATATGATGTCGTGGATTATCTTCATCGTGGGTGCGGAGCATGACCAGAACTATCCCTTCCCCAGCACCCTCACTATGTACTTTCGGGATTTGAAGGTGGAAAAGAAGCCCTACAACGTCAGAGTCAAAGCAAAGGCATCCTTCTCCTGGTACAGCATGCAAGGGGGTGATAACCCCAAGAGCAAGAGTTTCAAAGGTACAGCTACTGCTTCAACTGGCCATTCTGAAGAGCCAGTTGTGGTAGTGGCTCCTGCTGAGCCCACCTCCACCTCCACAGATATCCCTCCCGGTCCATCTACATCCACAGTCATTCCTTTTCATCCATCCACCCCAGCAGGCCCGGAGATTCCATCTTCCCGGGCCCATCCTATTATTGACACAGACTGAGCCACGCACTATTGAGTATCAACAACTGGATGCAGATGGTCTCATCCAAGTTGTCCATTTTGACCACCACCGTTGAGGCTCAGTCGACTCCTCCAGCTTCACAAGTTCCACAGTCCATAGAGGATGCTCTTAAAGAGATGTTAGACAATCAGAAGAAAATCCTCGACAACCAGAAGAAGCTTGCTGAGGTAGTCGATTCACATAGCAAGGCTCTCAAGGAGCTTGCTAAGGAGCATAGGAAGCTAAGGAAGACACGGGCATCCAAGGAGTCCGTGAAGGAGCTGCGTGCAGATGTTGACAGACTGAAGGCAGATCACCTGCCTTTAGACCTATTGCTCGAGGACCCAATTCCAGCAGCTCACCCACAGCTGGAGCAGTCACAGAGGCCTCCGAAGAGGAGGAGGATGATTCCTAGAGCCGATGATGCCATCATCCAGTTGGCGGACCCACCGGAGACTTCCTCCAGTCAGCCACAGGATGTACCAGTTCCACATCCTGTCTAGGTCCAGGCCCAAGTCCCAGCAGCAGAGCAGCAGACCACCGGGAACCAGTCTGAGGTTCCCGAGTGCACAGAGGACCCAGGGACCCCACATGACCCTATGCAGACAGACAGGCCTTAGGGAGTCTTCTATATCCTTTCCCTCTCTCTTTTTGTTGCTTTGTTTAGACTAGTTGGCATTGGGGACAATGCCAGCTTTCATTTGAGGGGGTAGGCCCAACTTTTGCTTGATGGATACATTCGGATGACTATATATATTTTTGATACATTTCTATGCTTTCTTTATCTTTTTATCTTTGGTCTGTATGTAATTTTGATATTTCGTTACATTTATCGCATTTTGATTTCACTTTGGTCTGTATATATAGTTACATCTCATTGTATATATTCATCCCATCCATTGTATATTCAAATCCCCTCTTGTATATATTTATTCTATTTTTCGCAAATTTTTTCGTTTTTAGCTTCTTATTTATGATTCGTAGCTTTTTGTTTTTGAAATTTGCAATAAGCCTTTGGTTTTCTTAATGCCACGGTTCTTTCCAAAGGTGGAGTGTTGTGTGAACCGGGTGGCTCTTTCCAATGATAGATGGCGTGACAACCTTCTTAAGGGTTTGAGTCCGTTTTTCTTTTTGTTTTTAGTAGTTAGTAGTTAAGGGTGCCTCAATCAAAGCTTCACTTGGGCCTAGCACATTTGGCTTTGATCTTATGGTCAAAAACAAATTGTTGTGTTTAGGATGGTGAAAGTTGTGACCTTGAGACTCTTGTGTTGGCCAATAATCATCAAGTGGTTTTTCGGGACCATCGTGAGCTTAAATCTTATCTAAGGCCGTTGTGGGCCCCCAACTCTATGTCTTTAGCAATCCCTTAGCTTGTGTGGTGAGTAATTGAATTACAAGTCCAAGTCCCGAGCCATTGGTCTAGAACTTGCCCTGAATGTTTGTTGAGGCAAAATCCTAGGTGAATTTTGACTTGAGACATGATTATAGGCTCTCCTTGATCCAAATGATAGTTTGAACAATTCCATAACCTACCAATGATATGATCCATAGTTAACCCCTTTGAGCCTTAGACCTTTTTCTTTCGTGAACCATGATACAAACCTATACCCGTTCTAAAAGATACCCTCTCTTGGCACCCGATCTTTCCTTTAGCACATGGCAAAAGTATAAGTTTGGGGGGAGAG
>NC_031994.1:46932614-46983792 GCF_001879085.1 Nicotiana attenuata | reverse complement strand
AAAAAAAGAGAGAGATAATGTATGGTTTGGTAATATTGGTGAACTCAGTGCTAAGAACTGTGCCGGAATGGAAAGACGCTCTTTTCTGGTTAGCCAGGAAGAGTTTGTGTATATTTTGTTGTCATTCTGTTGTTCGGGTTTTTTCAGGGTTGTAACCGATTTCTGACTCAAACCCTTCACTCCTTTTCCCATTTGGCCCCCCCGTTTTTCAGTTCGTAGTAACATCGTGGTGTTCTAGTTTGTCCAGGGTGTGACCCCAGTTTAGTTGCTTGTTTTGGTTGTTCGAACCATTTACGTCGTCTTGTAATTCTTGTCTTCCTTTATTTCCTATCATTGTGTTTATTCTTTCTCCTTGTTAGTTCTTTTTGTGGTATCTAGTGAATGACAATGCATGCGTAATTCTAAGCTGGTCCAAAGTTGTTAGTCAATGAAGCATTGAAAAACAATTTTGAAGATGATATGGGCATTTGAGAATAAGAACAAGATGGGACAATTGAGATCTTAAGCCGAACCATTGAAACTGGGAAATAGAACTTAAAGAAACCCTATTAATGCATCTCTGCATCAGGTTGAACTTAAGGCAAGTTTGCCCAAATTGACAGAGGTCGTTCGGTAAGGAAGAGTGAAGTGTGTCCAATGGTGGCTTGTATTCAAACAATGTAGGAAGGCGAATGCGTGATAATGGTTATCAAGTCCGGTAACAATCAAAAGATGTACAATGTTTTTTGTGTCGTTTGTTTAATTGCGTTGTTTGTACTTGGCATGTTTTGGAGATTGGAATGACGAAAGGCATTTGTTCTGCTATCTAAAACTTTATCCTTCGTTACTCTTAGCCTTATTTATTTTATTCCATACCCTCTTTCGAATCAGCAGCAAAATCAGAAACATAAGCGTGAAGAATAATAAAGAAAAAGAGAAAAGAAAAAATGAAAAAGAAGAAGAAAAAAAGGAAGAAGAAAAGAAAACAAGAAGAAAAAAAAAAGAGAGAAAAAGAAAAAAAAAACAACAAAACAACAAAAAGAGAAAAAGGAAGAAAGAAAAGAAAAAAGAGAAAGAGAGAAAAGAAAAGAAAAATCACAACAACAAAGTAATTCTATGACATGAACTATCGTTCGAATCCTGATTCCTTTAAAAGTATACGTAGGCAGCCTCACGATTCGTCCGTCAAAATAAAGATTCCCAAAAGCCCCAAGCAAAGAAACTGGGTATGTGTGGTTTTGTTAAGAAATATGATTCCGAAAGTTGTAATTTTGAACACATTTGAATTGTTTGAGCCTTTGATAACTCTTTCTTCTAAACCCTCACCAAAGCCCCGTTCACAGTCCAAGAAGACTTCTGATCAGTCTTCGAGAAATACCAATCGAGACAGTAGAGGAGATTCATGTCAGGGCAACACTTGGTCCAAACAAGGAAAACGAAAAATGAGAGAGTCTTATTGATGAAACCTCAGGTTACCGCAAGGCGATGAAAGCTGAGAGAAAAAAAAATGAGAGAGTCCTTATTTGTGAAAACCTTCACGGCACATAAGGCGACGGTGAGTTTTGAGAAAAGACCAAAAATGAGAAGAGGCTTGATGGTGAAAACTTTCGGGCACTACAAGTCGAATAAGATTGAGATTAATGGGAAAATCACAGACGAGATTGTGAAAGACACTCACGACGGACATCGAAGCCAGTTTCACGGTTTTGGGGTAACAGGAGCTAACATCAGATTGCTTAACAAAAGCCGCAGCGTGCATGTCGTGGTCATTAGAGTTGGTAACCATACCGGTAGGCTTTCTACTTGTAGTTTTCTTGTTAGGAATCATCATCTTTTCATTGTCCTCTACTCTATTCTTTTGTTTGTTTACTTCTTCTCCTGAGTATGTTATGCAGAACAGTGAGAAATGACTTTAAAATTTGCACCAGCTTTCCAATTGTGCCAAACGGGATCTGTTAGCACATCAAAGCGTCTCGGATAACAAGCGCACTGAGCTGGTATTAATCATAGCCTTTGGGATTCGATTGAAATACAAAGGCTTGGTTAATACAATCACAAACATGCAACAGATGGGAGGGTGTTAGGTTGAATGATCAAGGCTTCTGTGGCAGAATTGACAAAAGTTGTTAACCAGTGACAAGCAAGGTCTTCCAAGCACAAATCAAAGTTATCAATGCTTTAGGGAGCCGTAGACCTCAAGGACAGGACCACAGGGGTTTAAAGTCAAGAAAGAACAGCATACGCAATGAGGGGGTGACAAGTGTCCTGCTTTGGGGTTCATGTTGAATAAGAGGATTTGGTAAATGTCAAGTTCAGGAGCAAATGCAACACATCGAATGTATTGGTTGAACGGAGAAGAGTTTTTGTGTTTAAGGGTGACAAAGGAAGTGTGACAGTCGCAAGCAAGATATTCCAAGCAGAAATCAAAGTTATTCATGGCAAAGTGATGGAGCAATAGACCTCAAGGCCAAGCCAGTGTTTAAACCGAAGGAGCAAAGCGACTGAAGTTTGGTAACAATCAATATGCTTTGGGATCCATTAACACACAAAGGTTTGGTAGAGTGTCGGTTTTGAGCAATGCGCAAATAGAGGGATTGGGGTTGAACGGAAGAGTATTTTCTGTGATAAGGTGACCAGAGAAAGTGGTGATGTCAATGAACGAGCAAGGTTCGAGTAAGAAATCGTTATCATGAAAATGAAAGGACAATCGCCCTCAACAATCAAGGCACAAACTAGCCACCATATTTTAATACTGACAGATTTTCTTTGATTGAAATAGGGGCAAAATTTTCTTGCTTTGTATTATTTTGTTGAATAGGAGCCATCCGGAGAACCAGGGAATACAAATTCAAGTCGCAGCAGAGCCCACCTGGAGAATAGGGAATATTCATCAGCGTCAGCGAGCCGCACCTGGAGAACAAGGGAACATTTCAAGTTCAGCAATCATGTGCCCACTCTGGAGAGCAAGGGAGTCAATTAGGTTCAGCTTCAAGTTCTTATTAATAGTTGGTAGAATGAATTCAGTTTAACACTCACTCTATGTGCCGCCAGCACGCAAACTGGGGCAGAAAATTTCCTTTGTTTTGTCTATTTTTGTTGGAATCAAAGTATCCGCTTGGAGAACAGGGAGAAAAAAACAGTCAGGAGCCTCCTGGAGACCCAAGGGAATACATTCAAGTCAGCTAGTCAGACCCGCCTGGGCACAAGGGAAACATTTCAAGTGCAAGCAGTCAGGAGCGCCTGGATGAGCAGGAGAATACATTAAGTAAGCAGTCGGAGCCCACCTGGAGATCAAGGGAGTAAAATTCACGTTAGCACAGTCCCACCTGGAGAGCAAGGAATACAAGTTCAAGTTCAACATCAGCCGCCACGTGGAGAAAAGGGAGTCAGTTCAAGTTTCCAGCTTTAAGTTCTTATTGATATTTGGTAACATAATTGGTTAACACTCTATTATTGCCCTAGCTAACAATTGGGGCAGAAATTTTCTTTGTTTGTTTAATTTGTTGAAATAGGACAACCGCTGGACGACAGGGATAGCATTCAGTCAGGCAGTCAGGAGCCGCTGAAAAGCAGGAAACATTCAAGTTTTAGCAATCAGGAGCCGCTGGAGAGCAGGGAATACATTCAACGATCCTTCAGCAATGCAAGGAGGGCCGCCGGAAGAGCATGGAATACAATTTCCAAGTCAGCAGTCAGGAACCCAGCCTGGAGAGCAGGGAATACTTTCAAGTCAGGAGTCAGGAGCTCGCCTGGAGAGCAAGGGAATACATTTCAAGTCAACAGTTAGGAGCCCGCCTGGAGGCAGCGGAATACATTTCAAGTCAGCATAGTCCAGGAGCCGCCTGGAGAGCGGAATTACATTTCAAGTCAGCAGCTCAGGGAGCCGGCCTGGAGAGCAGGGAAACATTCAGTTTAGCAGTCAGGATCCCGCCTGGAGAGCATGGGAAAACACTTTCAAGTCTTAGTTAAGTCGGAGCCGCATGGGAGAGCAAGGGGAATACATTCAAGTTCAGTAGTCAGGAGCACGCCTGGAGAGCGGGAGTAAAGTCAAATGCATTAGGAGCCCTCTGCGAGCAGGGAGTACAATTCAAGCAAGTCAGTGAGCCCGCCTGGAGAGCAGGGAAACATTCAAGTTTTCAGCAATCAGGAACCGCTGAGAGCAGGGAATACATTCAAGTTTAGCAGTCAGCAGCCCCGCTGGAGAGCATGGATACATTGAAGTTTCAGTCAATCAGCGAGCCCGCCTGGATGCAGGAATTACATTCAAGTTTTCACACATCAGGAGCCCGCCTGGAAAGCAGGGAATACTTCATGAGTTCGCAATCAGTGAGCCCGCATTGAGAGAGCAAGAGAATACAATTCAGTCAGTAGTCCAGGTGTCCACCTGGAGAAAGGGGCACTCTCAAAATACAGCTCAACAGTCAGGCGTCCACGCTGAAAAAGGAAGCAATCTCAAAGTGTAGTTCAAGTTGGGTCATGTCAGCATCGCACCGGAGAGAAAGGGAAGAACAATCTCAGACATAATTGCAAGTGTGACAAAAAGGGACTTTCACCCGGAAATCCATAGTCGCACTAGCAAAAGAGTTGCAGAATCAAGTGAGATATAGATGGTTGTACAATTCTATAGACATATTTTAGTTAGCTTCTTTTTATACTTTGACATGGTGTTAATAAGGGTCAGTAAGCAGGCACCACACAGTGATAACCACAGTTCATGGTAGTCCCAGCTGACCAACATTACCCTGAACTACACTGACCCGATTCCTTTTTAGCCAAGGGATCATGTAGGAAACTCAGAAGTGGGTGCGGTCAAATATATTCAAAATACTTCTCACGAAGTATCAAACAGGCAAAAAAGTTGATTGGTAATTCGCTCTCTTTTCGTTACACGAAGAACTCTTCGTGCTTCGCGAGCACAGAGGGGCACTGTGAGCACGTGATTTTGCCCTATAATGAATTACTCCATAATTTCAAAACAATAATTTCTTATTCATTATTTTGCAAGTTTTGTTGATTTGGTGGCATGTTTGTTAATTGTTTTGCATTTGCTGTGCATTTAATTTTATTAATTAATAAAAAAATACAAAAGAAACATGCGCGATTGTATTTGGGAGTTAATTTGACATGTTGGATTAAGTAAGTTAATGACGTTGAAGTTATAAAAAGGAAAATCAAAACATAAGTGTAATTGGACCCTCTTATGTTAATTTGATTTTTAGGTTTTCTTTTAATTTTGTTTTTTAATAATGTGTGTTAATATCAATTTAGGTATTAATTAGTAACTTTTATTTGAGTTAATTAGTTCTAAGCAATTAAATTTAAGAAAATATATTTTAGTTTGAAAAAAAAAGAGAAGAAAAGGAATTTAGGATAATTGTTCTGAAATAAAGAAGACAAATGAGAGTCAAGGTTGGGCCTGTTTTTAAATTCTAATATTCCAAGCCCAAACTCCAAATACCCGACCGAGGCTGCCTCTCAATGTCGTCCAAACACCCTCCAAACCCGGCCCAGATCCGGTCACTTCCCACACCTACCAATACGACCCCGTTTAGGGCATCTCAAATCCTGGCCGTCTTTTCTTCATCCACGGCTAATGAAGATTCCCTCTTTCCTGAAGAATGTCCGAACAATCCTCAGATTACTTAAAGATTTGGTCTCTCTTCTTTCCCATCCCTCTCATATTAACGCTAGCTCTCCATTATTACGGTCGAAAAACTCCCAAAGACCACGAGAACGACACATACACCTCTTGATTCACTGACCTCTAATTCTCACCATCTCCTGAATCATCACCAAACAGGGCCGATTCGCCGGATCTAAGAAGGCAAAAGGGGAAAGCAAAATCTCTTGAGATTTCTTGCAGTTTGACAAAAATTTAGAGTCGAACTGGCTTTGTTCAGCCGTTTTCTTGATAAGAACATATTGATTGAACATTTTTGGCTCAAAATCAAAAAAGTTGGCGCAGCCTTTCAAATTATGTTTCACTCGGGTCTGTTGGATGGTACTCCCGCTCTTTCCTTTTTACGTTTTCCTATCCAGCTCACATTCCGTTTCATTCTTCTATCTTGTTGAAGCAAATTCTTGCTTGCATGATTAAGTGAAAGCTGACAGTTGCGTTTATTTATTCTCAATAGTTATGAGTAGGAGTTCTTTCTCTGTTTATCCTTTTTCAATTGAAACTTTTGGTTCATATTTTCTGCTGATTTGAGTTTTGGGTTGGGCAATTAGGAGATACTGAATGGTTTTTGGGTTTTGGGGTAATTGAAGCCCAAAGTGAAAAGAAGATCAGTCGCGGCTTGGGGCTGAAACTCTTGGGTCAACATTGACCCGTTTGGTTTCATACCGTAATTTAACAAGGCCTCCAAGGGTCGTTTTGGGAAGATTGGGGTAGGGAATTCTTTTAGCAACTGAATGGAACTTCAAGACAGCGGGGGAAGGGGAATTTTCTGCAAACGATTTGAACTAAGGTAAAGTTAGCAAAAAAGAGAATTAACTAGTGTATTTAGGCAAAATAAAAATTCAAAAAGGGCAAGGTGAAAACAAAACCTAAAGTCTGCCCTAGTGGCTGCCCTATATAAGGCATTCTTATTTCTTGCCTTGCAAAGCAGAAAAAAAGAGATTAAAACCATTAAAAAAACAGAAACGACTAGAGGGTTATGGTTTCATTGGATATTTTCCATTGACTTATTGATTCTCTAAAAGTGTCCAAGGCCTTAAACACATTCTCTGATTTTAGGTTTAAGAGTTCATGATGAGTAATTGAATTTTGGAAGAGTTTCATGGTTTAATTTTTTAGACCTACTGTTTAATTGAGTTTCCCAGCTGGTTTCAATTTTCCATTTGTTGAATCTGGGATTTAGTGATGTTGCTGGTTGTTTTTCTGCCGTTAATATTGCTGTATGCACTCTTCCCGTTTCTTTGTTCTTGTCATCCCAGGTACTTGTCCCCTGAAAACTCTACTACTTTTTTGGGTGAAGGTGTTGAGTTGAAGAAATGAAAATATAAGAAGAAGATTTTAAAACTGACTGCAGCTGTGTTTCTTCTGATTTATCCTGTGTTATATGGATTTTATTTTCTGTTAAGTATCATCTGTGTGTGCTCAGCTGACTTCTGGTTTTATGTAGTTAAGGCTTCAAGTTTTCTGAATTTGATTTAGAGGTTGTATGTAGAGCTTTGAGACCAATTTTGAGATGGACTCGAAGTTCAGGTATATGTGCATACTTTGTAGATTTTGATGATTGTGACAGTTGTTGGGGTCTGGCTACTGAATAAGTTCTTTGAATTCTGATAATACGTTAACATGTTAAATTGGTCATTGGGGTTCGTAATAGATCTGATTTAATTGAATGTATGGTTTAAATTTCTGGTTATAATGGATTGAGGGAAGACGATCAACAGTGTTTCAATAATAGGATTAATCACTTTGGTTTATTATGACATATGCAATTGGGACTCTTGAGTTGTAATGTCAGTTAGTGATACAAAAAACTTTGAAGAACCAAGTTCAGATTGTGTGTTTTCATGTGGTTTCTAATTGAAATGCAAGCTGAATGCAGGGATTGTGAATTGAATGCAACAAATGAACCATTGTGTTGAGATGTGGGGGTTGAACTAAGGACTTTCCATTGCAAGGTAAAGCTGTGAATATGGATGGGCTTAATCTTTCACTTCAAATTTAGTTTCCTCGTGACGTAGCCTGGATGATGGGCAATTTGTAATTCAAAAGGGGCACACAGGATGTCAGGTCCCACTGCGGGCCCAAATTTTAATTCACAATCCATTAGCTTTTCATTTATTAAAATGTACCTCTTGGTTTGGTCCGCAGAAGAACCCTTAATATTTGAATACTTTATTATTATTAGTAGTCCTTTTAATAATTTGTCGTTTCTTAATATTGGAGGTTCCGTATTATACACAAAGTAGTTATTGGCCCTCCCGAGTTTAATTCAATACTCCCTCTAATTATACGAGTATTGAGCGGCGCGCCGTGCCAAATAAATTAGCAAATGCGTGGCTCTCGTATTAATTTCATCACCTAGAGATAAGATGATAATAATTCGTAGAAAAGCCTTTAAGGGCCGTTTAAAACACAATCGTGATTGTGTATAACGTCCGCAGAACACAAATTACGATTTTAAATAACAAAATCGGCGGTAATCGTTGCGCACTCCGGCCAAACTCTCTTAATAATAATAAACGTTACTAATTGTGGACACGTTCGCGGTGAATGATTTGACGCACCAAACAAATGGAGTATATCGAAGCGTAAACCCGTTTCAAGATAATTTTCTTAATTAAAAAACGGTGAGAGGCAAAAGCACATTAGGTTCTAAAAATCAGTAAGAATTGTATATCATTTAATAAGCAAGTATCAAGCGACCGGGCTATAAACCACGGAACTCAGGAGTGCCCTAAGCCCTTCTCCCGGGGTTAACGAGAATTCCTTAACCTGATTTCGTGTTCGCAGAACTGTTAACAGAGTCAAATATTCCTCGATCGGGATTTAAGCTCGGTGACTTGGGACACCATAAATTATCCCAATTGGCGACTCTGAATTTAAAAAAATAATCTTGTTTTCGAATTGTCTTTAATTGGAAAACTTCCCTTTATTATAGCCCTTTAAGGGGTGTAGTAACCAAAGGGAATGTGACAGCCGAACCATGCAACAGTAAGTCGACCCCCAGAGCGTGTGCTCAACTTCCTCTTATAACTAGGCCTCCGATATGCATTGGTTTATGGCTTTCCACATGGTAAATTTGGGAGCAACCAAGAAAAGTCACATATGGCCCTGGTGAAAACCTATCAAGCGTCCACGGTTTTGGCACAACTCCCAGTGTTCCTGTGGGAAGACACCCGCATAGATTTCCCTGACTAATTGAGGTGATGTCGCCGTGTTCTTAAAAAATATAGCTAACCCAATCCTGGATCCTTTCCGAATCACTGGATACTTGCTTCGCGTTGTGTTCCTGGATACTCCCTCCGGATGGATATGTTAGTGCGCCTACCATGCTTGTACCAATTCGTAATGCGGAGGTATTCCTGTTTTAAATCCAAATCCCTTGGCCTGGGGGTGTTGACACCTGCAGCTACAACTGCCACCGTGGCAACCACCATACTAGCTGCAGGCTTCTCCCCCTTTCGTTTCTTTTGGGGGTGCGGAGGTTGACTTTGCTTTAAGTCTTTGGGCCGTTGAGGTAGCCTTTCCCATTGCCAGTGTCTTTTCTAGGGGCATATTCTTCATTCTACATCAGATGAATCAATAGTCAATAATCGCTTACATTACACACATACACATATAAGTCTTCTTTCCCAATTTGCCAGGTTACTCAGACTTTCACCATCGTATTTTTTCCTTAAATTAGAACCACACCACAACACATGGTCTACCGTGACCACCTCAAACTTAAGATTTTAATGATGGTGCACGACTACATAACACTAAGTTTACTAATCGGAGAACTCGAGCTCCAAGGGGGACTAGGACATGCCATTGAGGCATTAACATCAAACACTTAAACAAGGCACTAGTTCCTGGGAAAGTTTTCTTATGGAATTGAGGGATTTGCCAT
This sequence comes from Nicotiana attenuata, assembly GCF_001879085.1. NCBI lineage: Eukaryota > Viridiplantae > Streptophyta > Magnoliopsida > Solanales > Solanaceae > Nicotiana > Nicotiana attenuata. The sequence goes on along the minus strand of NC_031994.1, from coordinate 46,974,244 downwards.
CATCCTCCCAAATCCGGCTTGGGGGTTTCTGTACTACCATATTTTTCACATCTCAGCACCGATTCCTAGGGGTATGGGATTGGGGCACCAAACACAATATGACCATGAAGAAACAACCACCCATAATGAAAGAACAACCAACAATAAGAATAACTCAACATTGAGAACAACACCTACGTCAATACGTGTACCCATCGACAATCAAAGACAAGAGATAGAATATTATCGTTGTAACGTTTGTGAGGAGTAGGTTGCTGAGAACTTCGGTGAGTGTGGAAGACTAGCAAGACTAAGCTTGCCTCTATGTGGATGTATGTGCTGGTGATTGTGTGTGGGTGAGCAGCAACTTGTGTAACTTGTGGTTTGTGTTCGTGTGAAATTTTCTGTAGAGGCTTGGATGTGTGTTGGTTGAGAGTGTGAGTAGGGTTTGCCTTTGTAGAGTGTTCAGTGTGTTGAGGGCGCGTGTTGTGAGTTTCTTTCGACCAAAATAGAAGAAATTAATTAAGAGGGTCGGAATAATAACCTAAGCCTGGGTTGGGCCAGCGTCGCCAAGCCTAAGGCCTGGCTGACCCTGGCTTTCCCTTGCTTCGCGTGACGTTTATACTTGCCACTTGTCCCAAACTTTACTTGCAAACTGTTAGTACTAAAAGCAAAAAGAAAATTCTAACTACACTAAAAAATCAACTAGCAAGATTGGGTTGCCTCAAATAAGCGCTTAGTTAACCGTGTGGCACGAACGAATTACAACAACCATAGGTGGCCTCCCTGAAGCGCTTGATTTAAAAATGTTCGTAGGACAATCACAGGTAGCGCATTTACGGTTCGGAGGCTCGATCAATGGGTCACTGACACTTCTTTGTGTCATCTAGCCCACTATAATTTATAATGATGTGCCCATTGACTCGACGTGCGGCGAGTCATTTTCCGCAGAAATCTCTAACGGCACAGTGGGGTGATTTCAACGCACATGAAAAGTGCCCTGACCATTCGTTACTAAAGTTAATTGCCGGAAAGTAACCTCAGTCTTGATGTTGTATAGCATAACCGTATCTTCGGGTTTAACGACCCGCTCGAATAATACTTTTATCATGTATCATCCTTCTTTCTCTCCTTGTATAAATCTTGAGCTCTCAAAAAGCGTGATATCGAACTCATCAAGCTTGTGTTAACTCCCGTGACACTATTGTTCTACAGCTTCAACTTGCTCACGCCACCCAAGCTCGATGCTCCACTCCATCGGTAAGTGACACGCTTTCAAACACCGAACTTGTATGGCGACGCGCGATTGGAGTTTTGAAAGCAGTTCGAATAAGCCCAGAGGCATCATCTAAACTTTCTCGCCCAAGCTCGTTCTAGTAGCATTCACAGTCTTAGTCAACAACACTCTTTATCTACTGTTTTGAACTTCCACTTGCCCAATCGTTTGTGGATGATATTGGGGTGAAACCATTGTGGGCGTACATAATCATACTTTTGTTGCCTATGTGACTCCACCAATCTATAGAGTAACCTGGTCCTGCTATGAGACTGATCTAGAATGCGTAAGGGACCTGAATGTAAGAGGCCAAGAGATTTTTCTTACGTGGAGAAATCCACAAAGGGGATCAATAAAACCACGACCTACCCTGTAGCGCCTTTAACCAACTAATTGTAAGTCTACCTATACAAGCCACTCTTGCAAACAACTCCTTTTGCAAAGATCAAAACTAACTTGTGAGCTCCACCACAAGCATCTATATGACTTCCTAGTGACAGAGATTTAAACTTTACTATTCTAGTCACAGACATAAACTCATAAAGTTACGAATTTGGTTTTGTTTCTAAGAACGCTTCTAAAAGACAAACTAGGAATTAACATGGTAGAGCAATTAACAGATTAAACAACTCAACTATGACCTAAGATAAGACCGGTTGAAACTGATCTTTAGTGGACGTAGTCTCTTGTTCTTGACACCCAGTGACTTCAATGCTAGATGAACTTTGTTATGCTTGAGCGAAATACTGGAATGCACAAAGAATAGTAAATCTTTGCAACCAAGTTGTTATATCACAAAGATGTCAATAAGATAGTGATGTCAACTAAGTGCTATACCTTTCTTTCAAAGAGAAGTACTGTGTACATCTGCACAGCCACTTCTGGGCAGTTTGCGTTCTCCACGCTGGATAGTGGCTTTGTACTTTCCTGTTTCAGGACATCGCCAACAGCCAAGGTTCTCAGTTGTGTTCCTCTTCTGTACATACCAGGATGGGTTACTGTTCTTCTCTCACGTTCCATGCCTATGTATGTGATCTGTACTTTTTGTCGAGAACTCTAAAGTAGCAGGTCCCTGTTGTTTCTCTTTATCTTGATTGCGCACAATCACTAACTTGCCTTGTAGTGAAGAACCTTAAAGGGGCCAGAATATCAGGTCCTGTTTGTGTTTCCTCCTTTGCTCGAAAATTTAGGCTTACGATCAGTTCTAGTAAATTATTCCTGTCTGTCAGGTGCTGCTATCATTGTTCTTCATGAATTGTTTAGATATTCACAAACAATAAAACTGAAAACCATCATACTTCTCTAGTAATTTCGCGAAGGCTCGATTACAAAAGTGAGGTGCCTCTGTCATGATTATTGCATTCTTGGAGTGCCCAAAACGGGGTGAATATGTCCTTTACTCAGAAAACGATTACACCCTTGCATCATTTTGTAAGGGCCTTGCAGCCTCGCCAACCATGTTGGAACACGTTAGTCACAACGGACGAGTATGCATCTTGTTGCCATATGAGCCTGTGAAAGGTCCCCCATGCTGTCGATTCCCCATACATCAAATCGCTTCTAACCTCCTGATTCAGGTTCTATGGGCATCTATGGTCCGGGAGAATATTCCGTCCGTTTCTGTTGGCATTCATCACAATCTCTTTATATATAAATGTGCATACTTTGAGACAATGTTGGCAATAGGAGAAACCGACTCCAAGACTTTTGCAGTTATCCTTACCTCCCCAGAAGTGCCAACCATAGGTGACGCGTGACATGTGACTGCTCAACTCCGCTACTACTAATAAGTAGCAAGAGAGGCGGTCGCAATAGCTTTTACCCGATTTGGGTCGGTGAATCGATAACCTAGACGAAGAGCTAGAATTGGAGTCGATATGTACTTTGGTTGGAAATTGGCGTATTTGTTCCAATATATCACTATCTATTCATTTTTGTTTTTCTTTCATATTCTACTATGAAATAAATAAGCAAATTATAACTTGCAGACTAAATTAAACTAAGAGTAATGCAACAAGTTGTATCTAATTGGTTTTAAAGGCACTAGGATAGTGACTTTTCGCCATAGGTGGCCATATTGACGGGTACTTGCATCCAAAGCATAGATTAGACATGATTGGGGAATATGATATAAACCGTTGGCTCCGAACTACTCTCACGTCTACACCATCTCGATAGAAAGAGTAATTTTGATCCAATTGACTTTCTCCAGACCAATCAGGTAATCATATTTGTTCACGCAATAGCGGTTTGGTCGGGTATTGATCATGCTCGAGGCTTAACCTTTAATTGGGACTATTAAATTTTCTCTATGTTCCATCGCGCAAATCCTTGTCGAGATCAATTTTGAAGACTTTAGGCTCTCTTTCTCAAGAAGAGCCCAATACAACTTAGGCACAAATCAGTGTTTGCAACCACTAAATTCATAAATTAAACCATAAAATTGACCTCAAAATAACAAACACCCATGTCCAATCTACTTCAAATTCAAATCACCACGATCATTACCCACTAAGGGTTAGCCACACCTAGCTCATGGTCTAGCTACTACATGCTTTGAAGGAAATCAGAGAAATAGATAAGAGAAAGACATATTAATTAATTACTAATGTAATACCTAACGATTTAGATGTAAACTACATAACATGGCAAAATGGCTAAGAAAAGTTTCTTCACAAGCTCAACCTTACGTAATACACATATCTGGATGCCTAAAAATGGAAAAGAGATCTAGTTTATATAGGGCTAAAAATCTGGACAAAATGCCCCTACGGGGTTAAGTGCGGACCGCACAAAAATGGGCCGGCGGGGGCATGCTTTGGCCAATCTCGTTTCGGCTGCGGATCGCCACCAAAAGCGGCACGGGTTCTAGAACGTCCGCAAGATGCCTGCGGCCCTGATGGCTCAAAACTCTGAAAGTGAATTCTCTCTGAATCTTCACACGGCGGACCACAAGAATGGACCGGGCCTAGCGAGTGCTTCATGCGGAACCAGCACAAAATGGTGTGCGGCGGACTGTCTTTAAACTGGAAATTCAGCTCTCTGAATCTTCCAGTGCGGTACCGCTAACAAAGTGGTGTGCGGTCCCACTGGGGCCTGTCTGCATAGAGATTTCCTTGTTTTACTGGTACTTGTCTAAGTTTTCACTCATTTTGAGCCGTCTTTGACAATTTTGTCACTTGTTATGCAAATCCTACAATCATAAGCACAACTTGTAAGCCTTTTGTGGACTATCTTGTGTGAAGCATAATTTGCAATCAAAGTAGCAATAAGCAAAGATAGGAAGTAATAGAAAACGTCAAATTCCCATTAGTTATCACCATAATGCCATGCTCAAAATAGAAACATGTGGGTCTATAATCTCGGGGGGAATACTCCCGGATCATTGTATCAATGAAAAATACTGATAAGATAAGGTTCATCCAATAAACATGCGACAATCACGTGACAGAACTTTTTCTCTTTTGGAAAGGAAAGGTGATAAGCAACATAACCTCTCGCCAGGTTAGTTGCACATGTCTGCATACCATGTGGCTCGTCCTCATGACTCGTGCTAGTTGTTGGTTCACTGGGAAAGTGTTCCAAAAATCTCTTTCATCACATCAATCCTCTTCTAGCTCCTTCCAGCTGGACAAAATGATCAGCTTGTACTTGGTTCTCCGTCCTTTCTGGTCACGCGATTTGCCAAATCAAATTGTGCAGCAGTAGCAACCCTACGAAATCGGGCGCGTTTTGACTCTTCTTCTCGAGTAGGTACCTGAGAGAAGCATGGTTAGTTAATAAAAATTACCTCGAGCCTATTCAGGTAATGACCTAAATTTGTCAAATTGGAACCACGATGCCACAATTCTTTCTCGGTCACAATGGTAATTTAGCCATGGTCTGGCTCCACTCAGTTGTTCTTACTTGTGTAGTATATTGGTATGCATGATTTAATTCTTTGCGCTGCCCCGATAATGTTCCATAGATAGTCACTCAGCATCAACACAATGCAAGCTCAATATGGTTTGCTCCAAGTCAAGAGGCACTATTATAAGGTTTTTTACAAATGCTTTCTTCAATCCTCAAAGCTACTGCATCATCAGAAACACCCAAAGGGTGAATCTTTTCAACAAGTTTACACAACGGGTTCGTTAGCAATTTTGGAAAATCTTTTATAAATCTCTCTATAGAAACGCGCTGCCCAAGGAACTTCTGCATTGCTTTGAACGGACAGTGGGTGGTGGCAAGCTTTTATCACGATCAAACTTGCACTGATCTACCTTAAATGCCTTTACTGCACTAAGTGCCCTAAGAATCTATACACTTCTATACCAGGAATATTGTATCTTTTCCCAATTGAGTACGCAGATTCGTCTTTGATACACACCTCTTCAAGTACTCTTCTCAAGTTATAAGCATCATAATGATTCCCACACTGAGAAGTCATCCATCAAAAGCTCCATTATATTTTCCTCTACCAATGTCCGTGATGATGGGCATCATGCACCTTTGGAATGCGGCATGTGCAGTTGCATAGGCCAACCAACATTCTCCAAAAAAGCATAGATTCATAATGGCAGTGCGAATCCTCTCTGTCCTCCCTCGGGCACAATAGAGACATGATAATTATACCCCAGAGTACACATCCATAAAAGCAAGAATGGGACCCTCCTTGCAAATTTTATTGCCATATCGATTTGAAATGAACAACAGCCCCACAGTGGGCTATGCATGCAAACTTCCCAAGTAATGCTTGACACGGTGCCCATTAACTCTAAAGACTTCAACATTTTTGTTTTGAAATCAAGAGCACAAAAGGGGTCAACAACTACTGTCAAATGGTCCGCTTCAGCTTTGGACTTTCAGCTTTCCCGGGAACAACCTTAAGAGAGAATTGACATAAGAGCCCAATATCTCTCCCACCGTTGAACATCCTTTGCCCCGAGTGGTGTTTTTGTCATGTGAAGGTATTCATTTATCCTGAATACACGGCGCCAAAAAAGTGAACTGCTGGTCCAACTCCGCACTACGTGTAGTAGTCAAGAGAGGGGTCGCAATAGATTTACCCCGACTTATTGGGGTCGGTCTGATATCACAATGAGCTAGATTTGGAGTCCGATATCTATTGAGGTTTGGGAAAATTTGCGTGATTTGTTGCCAAATTATCACTTCTATTTATTTTTGGTTTTCTCTTTATATTCTACTAGATCAAAATACAAAGTGAATCATTTGCAACTAAATCTAAACTAAAGTAAAATTGGCCACAAGTTGTATCTTACATGGTTTAAAAAGGCACTGAGGGTAGTGGCTTTCGCCTAGGTTGGATCATTGATGGGTATCTTTGCATGCCAAAGCACGATTTGATCATTGATTGGGGAATTGATGTAACCGTTTCTCGATTACTTACACATCTACATCCTCATCGGTAGAAGAAGAGTGATTTTTGTCCAAATTTGACTTTCTCAAGACCAATTGGGTAATGCATATCTTGGTCAAGCAAATCTAGGTTTCAAGTCGGGTAATTAATCTCTTGAGGTTTACCCTTTATTTCGGACTATCAATCTCTTGAGTCATCCCCAATTCGTTGTCAAGTCAATTGTTGGAGACTTAGGCTCTTTTCTGCAAAGATGAGCCTAAGTCAACTTAGCACAAACTAGTGTTTGCATCAGCTTAATTCATAAATTAAACAAAAAATTGACACCAATAACACACTCATAGTCAATCTAACTTCTAATCACAAACTCCATCAATTACTCACAACTAGGTGTTAAGCCACAACCCTAGCTAATGGGTTCTAGCTACTCGTGCTTGAAGGGAATATTCAGATAAAGGTGGAAAGAGAGACATAGTTAATTAATTACTTAAAGTAAGTTATCAGAGTTCAAGTGATTAAAACTGACGTAAACTGTGCCCAAAATGGCTAAGAAAAGTCTTCTCACGAGCTCACGATTTATGTAAACATTAATCTGAATGCCTACTAAAATGGAAAAAAATGATCTATGTTATACTAGGCTATAAAAAATCTGGGACAAAAATTCCCTGCGGTTAAAGTTTGCGGAACCGCAACAATATGTGACCGCGGGCGCACTGGCTTGGCCTTCAATAATTAATCTCTGCTGAACTTTGGGCTCTTCGCCCGAGTCGCACGGAAAGGACCTGCGGCTGCTTGAGCGCTTCTATCGGCGGTCCGCACAGGTTGTACTGCGGACGCGAGAGGCTCAAAACTCGAAAAGTGATTCTCTCTCGAGAGTTTCACTACCGCGGATCTCCGGCAGCAGATGGCCGCGGCCGCGGTGCCTTTCCAGTGCGGACCCTGCAAAAATGGTGTGCGCGCCTGGCTTAAAGCTCTGGAAATCCAGCTCTCTGAATCTTCCAGTGCGGACCGGCACAAAGTGTGGTGCGGGCGCGCTGGATCTGTTCTGCATGGATTGCCTTGTTTTTGGCTACTTGTGCAAGTTTACGCTCCTTTGACCGATCCTTTGATATTGTATCGCTTTGTGTGATCAAAATGCAAATCAAGCATAAATTGGATAAGCCTTTTTGGACATTTTTGTAGATATTGATCAAGCGATAGCAATGAAGGGAGTATTATTGCGTCTAATTCCGTAGTTACCAACTCCCCGCGAAACTTAAGCTTATTTGCTTGTCCGATCAAGCAAACAAAAATAAGAACCTCACCCCTGTTAAGGGAAATCTAATTAATTTCAGCTATCCTAAAGGTTACACTCAACTAGACAATTGGGAACTAAAAATTCACTCATAACTAAAATGTACGATTAAAATATTCACGTCTTTTGAAAACACCGTGGATCAAGTGCGACATGCAAGTAGCATTCAAGAAGTTACTTCAACCACATAACAGAATCTCATTTCACATTATCTTCGGTCATTGTGAAGTCAAACTCACACATCCTCAATTTCCTTAAGTAATCCTCAACCTTTAAGATGAGTGGCACTCAGACGAGGATAATGCGGAACCTGCATTCTCTCACGATAAAATGCCACAAGTCCGGCTCTAGGTACCCATATGCTTTGCCCCTTATAATGAGGTATCACTTAAATGTAAGACATTCATTCACTCAAGATCGATATAGGGCTTTTGGACGTTGGGAAGGCTTTTGGTTCAGGGTAGGGGAATTTTTTGGGTCTAAGTGGGTTCTCATCTTCCGTTAAGCTACTTCTTTTGGATTAATTTGGCATCCATTCACTTTGACTCTTTGATCATTTCACTTTTTTCTAAAGGGTTAAGAGAGACACATTGTCCCTCTTTTTAGGTTTTCACACATTTCTCCTTTCTTCAAGTTTCTACACCTTTTCTTTCTTTGCCTCTTTCTTGAATCCCTTTTTTATTCTTTTTTTCACATTGGAACCATTCTTTTGTCTTTTTGCTTTTCTTGTCTACTGTCATTGACTTTCTTTTCTTCATTTTTGTCCTTAAATCCACTTTGTTGCACTCTGAGCTCGTGAGAAGACTTTTCTTAGCCATTTTGGGCACTTTTACGTAGTTTTAATCACTGAATCGTTGTATTTACTTTAGTAATTAATTAATATGTCTTTCTCTTCACCTATTTCTCTGATTTTCCCTTCAAGCACGAGTAGCTAGACCCATTAGCTAGGGTTGTGGCTTAACCCTAGTGTGGGTAATTGATGGGTGTTGTGATTGAAGGTTAGATTGACTATGAGTGTTTGTTATTTGGGTCAATTTTTTGGTTTAATTTATGAATTAGTGATTGCAAACACTAGTTTGTGCTAAGTTGACTTGGGCTCATCTTGAGAAAGAGAGCCTAAGTCTCCAAAATTGACTTGACAAGGAATTGGGATGGACTCAAGAGATTTGATAGTCCCAAATAAAGGGTTAAACCTCAAGAGATTAATACCCGACTTGAAACCTAGTTGCTTGGACAAATATGCATACCCAATTGGTCTTGAGAAAGTCAATTGGACAAAATCACTCTTTCTACCGAGAGGTGTAGAGTGGGTAGTATCGAGAAACGGTTACATCATATTCCCCAATCATGTCAATCGTGCTTTGGATGCAAGTACCCATCATTGGCCACCTAGGCGAAAGTCACTACCCTAGTGCCTTTTAAACCATTAGATACAACTTGTGGCAATTTACTCTTAGTTTATTTAGTTGCAATTATAATTTGTATTTTGATCATAGTAGAATATAAAGAAAAACCAAAAATGAATAGAAGTGATATTTGGAACAAATACGCAATTCCAACCTAAATAGATACTCGACTCCAATTCTAGCTCTCTGTGGATATCGATCCCGACCCAAAATCGGGTAAAAGCTATTGCGACCCTCTCTTGCTACTTACTAGTAGTGCGGAGTTGGAAGCAGTCACTTTTTGGCGCCGTGTATAAGGATAAAATGAAATACCTTCATGACAAACACACTCGGGGCAAGGAGTTCAAGGTGGGAGATTTGGTGCTCTTATTCAATTCTCGTCTTAGGTTGTTCCCGGGAAAGCTGAAGTCAAAGTGGAGCGGACCATTTGAAGTAGTATGTGTGACCCCTTTTCGTGCTCTTGATTTCAAAAACAAAAATGGTGAAGTCTTTAGAGTTAATGGGCACCGTGTCAAGCATTATCTTGGGAAGTTTGATGATAGCCATGTGGTGGCTGTTGTTCATTTCAAATGATTGGATTGGCAAGGAGGTCCCACTTTTGCTTTTTGGATGGGTACTCGGGGTATAATATCATGTCTCTATTGCCCCGGAGGACAGAGAGATTCACCTGCCATTATGAATCTATGCTTTTTGGAGAATGTTGTTTGGCCTATGCAACGCACATGCCACATTCCAAAGGTGCATGATGGCCATCATCACAGATATGATAGAGGAAATAATGGAGCTTTTGATGGATGACTTCTCAGTGGTGGGGAATTCATTTGATGACTGCCTTATAAACTTGAGAAGAGTATTGAAGAGGTGTATCAAGACGAATCTGGTACTCAATTGGGAAAAGTACCATTTCCTGGTATAGGAAGGTATAGTCTTAGGGCACCTAGTGGCAAGTAAAGGCATTAAGGTAGATCGTGCAAAGGTTGATGTGATAGAAAAGCTTCCACCACCCACTTCCGTCAAAGCAATCAGAAGTTTCCTTGGGCACGCCAGTTTCTATAGGAGATTTATAAAAGATTTTTCCAAAATTGCAAACCCCTTGTGTAAATTGCTTGAAAAAGATTACCCTTTTGTGTTTTCTGATGACTGCAGGGTAGCGTTTGAGGAATTGAAGAAGAGATTGGTAAAAACACCTATAATAGTTGCCTTTGACTTGGAGCAACCATTTGAGCTGATGTGTGATGCGAGTGACTATGCTATGGGAACAGTTCTGGGGCAGCGCAAAGATAAAATCATGCATCCAATATACTACGCAAGTAGAACACTGAGTGGAGCCCATCTAAATTACATTGTGACCGAGAAGGATATGCTGGCAGTGGTGTTCGCATTTGACAAATTTAGGTCATACCTAATAGGCTCGAAGGTAATTGTTTATACTAACCATGCTTCTCTCAGGTACTTAATCGAGAAGAAGGAGTCAAAACCGCGCCCGATTCGACGGGTGCTACTGCTGCAAGAATTTGATTTGGAAATCCGTGACCAAAAGGGAACGGAGAACCAAGTAACTGATCATTTGTCCAGGCTGGAAGGAGCTGAGAAGAAGATTGAGGTAGAAGAGATTTTGGAAACTTTCCCAGATGAACAACTACTAGCCACGAGTCATGAGGAAGCGCCATGGTATGCAGACATTGCAAACTACCTGGCGAGAGGTATTGTTCCTTATCACCTTTCCTCTGTCCAAAAGAAAAAGTTCTTTCGTGATTGTCGCATGTATTATTGGGATGAACCTTATCTGTTCAGTATTTTCATTGATAACATGATCCGGAGATGTATCCCCGAGATAGACCAGTTTTCTATTTTACAGGCATGTTGATAACTAGGGAATTTGACGTATTTTATACTCCTTCTTGCTTATGCTTTGATCAAATATTCTTACACAATAGTCCCAAAAAGGCTTACAAGTTGTGCATGATTGTAGGTTTGATCAACAAAGTGACAAAATGTCAAAGATCGGCTCAAAATGAGTGAAACTTGCACAAGTACCAAAAACAAGGCAATCTCATGCAGAACAGGCCCAGTGCGGCCGCACACCACTTTGTGCGGTCCGCACTGGAAGATTCAGAGAGCTGATTTCCAGGCTTCAAGACAGTCCGGCCGCACACCATTTTGTGTGGTCCGCACTGAAGGCATCGCGGCCGCGGTCCATTCTGTGCGGTCCGCGGTGTGAAGATTCAGAGAGATCACTTTTCAGAGTTTTGAGCCATCGCGGTCCGCGGTCAACTCTGTGCGGACCGCGCTAGAAGCCTCCGCGGCCGCGATCCTTTTTGTGCGGTCCGCACTAACCCCGTAGGGGCATTTTTGTCCAGATTTTTTAGCCTAGTATAAATAGATTCTTTTTCCATTTTTAGGGCATCAGATATTGTATTACGTAAGGTGAGCTTGTGAGAAGACTTTTCTTAGCCATTTTGGCACTTTTACGTAGTTTTAATTACTAAATCGTTGTATTTAGTTTAGTAATTAATTAATATGTCTTTCTCTTCATCTATTTCTCTGATTTTCCCTTCAAGCATGAGTAGCTAGACCATTAGCTAGGGTTGTGGCTTAACCCTAGTGTGGGTAATTGATGGGTGATGTGATTTAAGGTTAGATTGACTATGGGTGTTTGTTATTTGGGTCAATTTTATGGTTTAATTTATGAATTAGTGGTTGCAAACACTAGTTTGTGCTAAGTTGACTTGGGCTCTTCTTGAGAAAGAGAGCCTAAGTCTCCAAAATTGACTCGACAAGGAATTGGGATGGACTCAAGAGATTTAATAGTCCCAATTAAAGGGTTAAGCCTCGAGAGAGTAATACCCGACCTAAACCCTAGTTGCGTGAACAAATATGCATACCCAATTGGTCTTGAGAAAGTCAATTGGACAAAATTACTCTTTCTATCGAGAGGTGTAGAGTGAGTAGTATCGAGCAACGGTTATATCATATTCCCCAATCATGTCAATCATGCTTTGGATGCAAGTACCCGTCAATTGGCCACCTAGGCGAAAGTCACTACCCTAGTGCCCTTTAAACCATTAGATACAACTTGTGGCAATTTACTCTTAGTTTAATTTAGTTGCAATTATAATTTGTATTTTGATCATAGTAGAATATAAAGAAAAAACAAAAATGAATAGAAGTGATATTTGGAACAAATACGCAATTCCAACCTAAATAAATACTCGACTCCAATTCTAGCTCTCTATGGATATCGATATCGATCCCGACCCATAATCGGGTAAAAGCTATTGCGACCCTCTCTTGCTACTTATTAGTAGTGCGGAGTTGGAAGCGGTCACATGTCACGCGTCACCATATGGTGGGCACTTCTGGGGAGTAAGGATAACTGCAAAAGTCTTGGAGTCGGTTTTCTATTGGCCAACATTGTTCAAAGATGCACATTTATAGATAAAGGATTGTGATGAATGCCAACGAACCGGGAATATTTCCCGCCGACATGAGATGCCCATGAACCTAATTCAGGAGGTAGAAGCGTTTGATGTATGGGGAATCGACATCATGGGACCTTTCATCAGCTCATATGGCAACAAGTGCATACTCGTCGTTGTGGACTACGTGTCCAAATGGGTGGAGGCTGCAACGCTCCTTACAAATGATGCAAAGGGGGTAATTCGTTTTCTGAGAAAGGACATATTCACCCGTTTTGGCACTCCAAGAGCAATAATCATTGACAGAGGCACTCACTTTTGTAATCGAGCCTTCGCGAAATTACTAGAGAAGTATGATGGTTTTCAGTTTTATGTTTTGATGATCTAACAAACTTGTCATGAAGAACCAGATAGAGCACCTGACAGACAGGACATACATTTCATATGAACTGATCGAAGCCTAAAATTCAGCAAAGGGAGGAACACAACAGGGACCTGATGATCTGGCCCTTTAAGGTTCTTCGATACAAGCAAGTTAGTGATTGTACGCAATCAAGATAAAGAGGAACACAACAGGGACCTGCTGCTTTAGAGTTCTCTGACAAAAAGTACAAGTCAAGTACATAGCTGGAACGTGAGAGAAGAAAGTAACCATCTGGCTACTGGTACAGAAGAGGAACACAACTAGAACCTGGTCTGTTGGCGTGTCCTGACAGGAAGTACAAAGCCCACTATCCAGCTGGAACGCAACTGCCCAGAAGTGGCTGTGCAGATTGTACAACAGTCACTTCTCTTTGGGAAGAAGTATACACCTTGAGTTGACATCACTATCTATTGTGACATCTTTTGTGATAAAACAACTTGGTGCAAGATATACTATTCTTTGTGCATTCAGTGATATTCTCTCAAGCATAACAAAGTTCATCTAGCATTGAAGTCACTGGTGTGTCAAGAACAAGAAGACTACTCCACTAAGGATCAGTTTCTAACCGAGTCTTATCTACGTCCATAGTTGAGTTGTAATCTTGTTAATTGCTCTACATTGTAATTCCTAGTTTGCTTTCTTAGAAGCGTTCTCTTAGGAACAAACCAAATTCGTAAACTTTAGAGTTTATGTTGTGACTAGGAATAGTCATAAGTTAAATCCTCTGTAACTAGGAGAGTCATAGAGTGGCTTGTGGTGGTGCATCACAAGTTAGTTTGAAGTCTTTGCAAAAGGGTGTTTGCAAAGTGGCTTGTAATAGGTAGATTACAAGTTAGTTGAGTTTAAAGCCTACAGGTGTAGGTCGTGGTTTTTTGATCCCCTTGTGTGGGATTTTTCCACGTAGAAAATCTCTGGCCTTCTTTACATTCAGTCCTTACTGCATTCTACGTATCAGTCTCATAGAGGACCAGGTACTCTATAGATTGGTGGAGTCACATAAGGCAACAAAGTATGATGTACGCCACAAGGTTTCCACCCCATATCATCCACAAACGAGTGGGCAAGTGGAAGTTTCAAACAGTGAGATAAAGAGTGTGTTGACTAAGACTGTGAATGCTACTAGAACGGATTGGGCGAGAAAGTTAGATGATGCACTCTGGGCTTATCGAACTGCTTTCAAAACTCCAATCGGCGTGTCGCCATACAAGTTGGTGTTTGGAAAGGCGTGTCACTTACCGATGGAGTTGGAGCATCGAGCTTGGTGGGCGTTGAGGCAGTTGAAGCTGTAGGAACAAGTAGTGTCACGGAGTTACACAAGCTTGATGAGTTCCGATATCACGCTTTTGAGAGCTCAAGATTATACAAGGAGAGAATGAAGATGATACATGATAAAAGTATTATTGAGCGGAGTTTTAAACCCGAAGATACGGTATTGCTATACAACTCAAGACTGAGGTTATTTCCGGGCAATTAAAGTAACGATGGTCAGGGCCTTTTCATGTGGTTGAAATTCACCCCACTGGTGCCGTAGAGATTTCTGCGGAAAATGACTCCCGCACGTTCAGAGTCAATGGGCACATATTATAACATTATGTGGGCATAGATGACACAAAGGAAGTGTCAGTGACCCATTTGATCGAGCCTCCGAACCGTAAATGCGCTTACCTGTGTTGTTCCACGACATTAAATCAAGCGCTTCATGGGAGGCAACCTATTGGATTGTTGTATTCGTCGTGCCACGACGTTAACTAAGGCGCTTATTTGGAGGCAACCCAATTTGTAGTTGGATTTTTAGTGTAGTTAGAATTTTTCTTTTTGCTTTTAGTTACTAACAAGTTTGCAAGTAAGTTTGGGCAAGTCGAGCAAGGTATAAACGTCACGCGAAGCAAGGAAAATGCCAGGGTCAGCCAGGCCTTAGGCTGGCGACGCCTGGCCAACGCCAGGTAGGTATTTTCGACCCTCTTTAATTTATTTCTTCTTATTTTGGTCGAAAGAAACCTCACAAACACGCCCTCACACACTGAACACTCTACAAAGCAAACCCTAACCTCACTTCAACCAACACACACCAAGCTCTACAAGAAATTTCACACGAACACAAACACATTACACAAGTTGCTTGCTCACCCACACACAATCACCAGCACATTACCATCCACATAGAGGTCAAGCTTAGTCTTGCTAGTCTTCCACACTCATCCGAAGTTCTCAGGCAACCTACTCCTCACAAAGCGTCAAACGTATGATTCTATCTCTTGTCTTTGTAATTTCGAGTTGGGTACACGTATTGAGTGGTGGTTGTTCTTCATTGTTGGTTATTCTTTATTGTTGGTTGTTTTTCATTATGGGTGGTTGTTCTTCATGGTCATATTGTGTTTGTGTGCCCCAATCCCATTAACCCCTTAGGAATGGTGCTGAGATTGTGAAAATATGTGGTAGTACAGAACCCCCAAGCCGATTTGGGAGGATGAGGCAATCCCTCAATTCCATAAGAACTCCCATGGAACTAGTGCTTGTTAAGTGTTTGATGTAATGCCTCAATGGCATTCCTAGTCCCCCTTGGAGCTCGAGTCTCCGGGATTAGTAAACTAGTGTTATGTAGTCGTGCACCACATTAAAATCTTAAGTGTGAGGTGGCTCACGGGTAGACCATGTGTTGTGGTGTGGTTCTAATATTAAGAAAATACGAGGTGAAGTCTGAGTAACCTTGGCAAGTTGGGGAAGATTATATGTGTAGTGTGTAATGTAGCATTATCTGACTATTGATCATCTGTGTAGGAATGAAGATGCCCCTAGAAAAGACACTGGCAAGGGAAAGGCTACCTCAACGGCCCAAGATAAAGCAAAGTCAACCTCCGCACCTCCTCCAAAGAAACGAAAGGGGGGAGAAGCTGCATCTAGTATGGCTGGTGCCCAAGCGGTGGCAGTTGTAGCTGCCATGTGTCAACAACCCCCAGGCCAATGGGAGTTTGGTTTAAACAGCATACCTCCGCATACGAGGGATTGGTACAAGCATTGTAGGCCTAAACATATCCATCCGGAGGGAGTTATCCAGGAACACAACGCGAAAGCAAAGTATCCAGTGATTCGGAAAGGCATCCAGGATTTGGGGTTAAGCTATATTTTTAAGAACACGGCGGACATCAACCTCAACTTAGTCAGGGAAATCTATGCGGGGTCTAACCCACAGGACACTGGGAGTTGGTGCCAAACCGTGGACGCTTGATAGGTTTTTCAGCCAAGGCCATATGTGACTTTTTGGGTGCTCCAAATGTACCTGTGGAGCCATTAAACCAATTCATTCGTAGGCCTACTTATAGAGAGTTGAGGCACACGCTCTGTGGGGTCGACTCTACTGTTGCATGGGTTCGGGACTGTCACATCTCCTTTTTTACTACACCCCTTAAAGGGTATAATAAAGGGAGTTTTTCCAATTAAAGGACAATCGAAACAAGATTATTTTATTTTAAATTCAGAGTCGCCACTTGGGATAATTTATGGTGTCCCAAGTCACCGGTTAAAAATCCCGAATCGAGGAAGATTTGACTCTGTTATACAGTCTGCGAACACAGAAATCCAGGTAAGGAATTCTGTTAACCCGGGAGAAGGTGTTAGGCACTCCTGAGTTCCGTGGTTTTAGCACGGTCGCTTTGATCATACTTGGCTTATTAAATTGTATAATTACTGATTTTAGAACCTATGTGCTTTTGCCTCTCACCGTTTTTTAATTAAGAAAATTATCTTGAAACGGGTTACGCGTACGTATACCCATTTGTTTGGTGCGTCAAAAATCATGTCACGCGAACGTGTCCACAATTAGTAACGCTTTATTATTATTAAGAGAGTTTGGCCGGAGTTGCGCAAACGCATACCCCGATTTTGTTTTTAAAATCGTAATTGTGTTACGCGGACGTATACACAATCACGATTGTGTTTTAAACGGCCCTAAAGGCTTTTCTACGAATATTAATCATCTTACATCTAGGTTATGAAATTAATACGAGAGCCACGCATTTGTAATTTTATTTGGCACGGCGCGCCTCAATTACTCTAATTAGAGGAGTATTTGAATTAAACTCGGAGGGCCATAAACTACTTGTGCTATAATACGGCAACCTCCAATATTAAAGAAACGACAAATTAATTAAAAGGACTTACTAAAATAATAAGTATTCAAATATTAAGGGTTCTTCTGCGGACCAAACCAAGAGGCTACATTTTAATAAATGAAAAGGCTAATGGTGTGGAATTAAAATTTGGGCCCAGCGTGGGGCCTGACAGCCTGTGCTGCCCTTTTGAATTACAAATGCCCATCATCCAGGCTAACGTCCACGAAGGAAACTAAATTGAAGTGAAAGATTAGCCCACCATATTCCCAGCTTTAGCTTGCAATGGAGTCCTTAGTTCGAACCCCCACATCAACACAATGGGTCATTTTTGCATTCAATTCTACAACCCATGGCATTACTTGCATTTCAATTAGAAACCACATGAAAACAAAATTGAACTTGGTTCTTCAAAGTTTTTGATCACTAACTGAACATTACAACTCAAGAGTCCCAATTGCATATGCTCATAATCAAACCAAAGTGAGTTAATCCTATTATTGAAACACTGTAGATCGTCTTTCCCTCAATCACAATTATAACCCAGAAATTTAAACCATACATTCAATTAAATCAGTATACGAACCCATGACCAATTTAACATGCTTAACGTATTATCAGAATTCAAAGAACTTATTCAGTAGCCAGACCCCAACAACTTTCACAATCATCAAAATCTACAAGTATGCACATATACCTGAACTTCAGTCCATCTAACAGATTGTCTCAAGTTCTACATACAACTCTAAATCAAATTCAGAAAACTGAAGCTTAACTACATAAAACAGAAGTCAGCTGAGCAACACAGTATACTTAACAGAAAATAAAACTCCATATAACACAGGATTAAATCAGAAGAAACACAGCTGCAGTCAGGTTTTAAAATTCTTCTTCTTATTTTTCATTTCTTCAACTCAACACTTCACCAAAACAAGTAGAGTTTCAGGGGACAAGTACCTGGGATTGAAAGAACAAAGAAACGAAGAGTGATCAGCAATATTAACGGCAGAAAACAACCAGCAACATCACAACCCAGATTCAACAAATGGAAACAATGAAACCAGCTTGAAAGCTCAATAGAACAGTAGTGCTTAAAAAATTAAACCAGAAAACTCTTCCAAAAATTCAATTACTTCATATGAACTCTTAAACTAAATCAGAAATTGTGTTTAAGCCTTGAACACTTTAGAAATCAATAAAGAAATGGAAAATATCCAATGAAACAGTAACCCTCTAGTCGTTTCTGTATTTTTATGGTTTTTATCTCTTTTTTTCTGCCTTGCAAGGCAAGAATAAGATGCCTTATAGGCAAGCCACTAGGGCAGACTTTAGGTTTTGATTTTTACACCTTGCCCCTTTTTGAATTTTTATTTTTGCCTAAATACCCCTAGTTAATTCTCTTTTTTGCTAACTTAACCTTAGTTCAAATTCAGTTTTGCAGAAAATTCCCCTTCCCCAGCTTCCTTGAAGCTTCCCATTCAGTTGCTAAAAGATTCCCTACCCCAATCTTCCAAAACTACCCCTTGGAGCCTTGTTAATTACTGTATGAAACCAAACGGGTCAAGTTGACCCAGAGTTCAGCCCCAAGCCGGACTGATCTTCTTTCACTTTGGGCTTTCAAATTACCCAAAACCCAAACCCATTCAGTATCTCCTAATTGACCCAACCCAAAACTCAAATCAGCAGAAAATATGAACCAAACAGTTTCGAATTGAAAACAGGGATAAACAGAGAAAGAACTACCTAATATTAACATGAGAATCAAATAAACGCAACTGTCATGCTTTCACTTTAATCATGCAAGCAAGAATTGCTTCAACAAAGAATAGAACGATGAACGGAGGAATGTGAAGCTGGATAGAAACGTAAAAAAGGAGAAGAGCGGGAGTACCTACCAACAGACCCGAGTGAACATAATTTGAAAGGCTCCCAACTTTTTGATTTTGAGCCAAAACTGGTCTCAATCATATGTTCTTATCAAGAACGGATGAACAAAGCCAGTTCTGACTCTAAATCTTTTGTCAAAACTGAAGAATCTCAAGAGATTTTTGGTTCCCCTTTCTGCCTTCTTAGATCCGGAATCGGCCCTGTTTGGTGATGATTCGAGGGAAGATGGTGAGGGATTAGAGGTCAGGGGTGAGTAGAGGTTGTATGGTGTCGTTCTGGTGGTGTTTGGGAGTTTTTTCGCCGGTAATAATGGAGGCTAGCGTTAATATGAGAGGGATGGAGAAGAAGAGAGACCAAATCTTTAGTATCTGAGGATGTTCGGACATTCTTCAGGAAAAGGGGGAATTTCATTAGCCGTTGGATGAAGTAAAAGGACGGCCAGGATTTGGAGATGCCCAAACGGGGTCGTTTGGTAGGGTGTGGAAGTGGACCGGATCTGGGCCGGGTTTGGAGGGGTTTGGACGAATTGGGGCAGGCCTGGTCGGGTATTTGGGGTTTGGGCTTGGAATAATTGAATTTAAAAACAGCCCAACCTTGACTTCTCATTTGTCTTCTTTTATTTCAAACTAATTATCCTAAAATTCCTTTTTCTTCTCTTTTTTTTCAAACTTAAAATAATTTCTAAATTAATTCTTAGAAACTAATTAACTCAAATAAAAGTACTAATTAAACCTAAATGATAGTTAACACAATTAATTAAAACAAATTAAAAGAAAACTACTAAAAATCAAAATTAACATTAAGAGGGTCCAAATTACACTATTTTTTTGATTTTCCTTTTTATAACTCAACTTAATTACTTACTTAATCCAAACATGTCAAATTAACTCCCAAATACAAATGCACATGTTTCTTTTGTATTTTTTATTAATTAAATAAAATTAAAAATGCACAGACAAATGCAAACAATTAACACAACATGCCACCAAATTCAACAAAATTGCAAATAATGAAAAGAAATTATTTTGTTTTGAAATTATGGGAGTAATTCATATAGGGCAAAAATCACGTGCTCACAGCTGCCCCTCTTTGCTCGGAAGCACGAAGAGTTTTCGTGTAACGATAAAGTGAGCGAATACAAGCAATTTTTGCCTGTTTGAATACTTCGTGAGAAGTATTTTTGAAAGATTTGACCGCACCCTACTTCTGAGGTTTCCTACATATCCTTGGCTAAAAAGGAATCGGGTCAGTGTAGTTCAGGAATGTCTGGTAGCTGGGACTACCATGAAGCTGTGGTTTCACTGTTGCTGCTGGTGCTGCTGCTGCTTACTGAACCCCTTATTACACCATGTCAAATATAAAAAGAAGCTAGACTAAAATATGGTCTATGAATTACAACCTATCTATATCCTCAAACTTGATTCTGCAACTCTTGTTGCTATGCTGACTTGTATTCTCCCGGTGAAGTCCCTTTGTTGTCAACTTGAATTATAGTCTGAGATGTTTTCCCTTTCTTCCGGTGGATGCCTGACTGCCAACTTGAACTACACTTTGAGATGCTTTCCTTTTCTCCAGGTGGACGCCTGACTGTTGAGCTGTATTTTGAGATGTTGCCCCTTTCTCCAGGTGGACACCTGACTACTGAACTTGAATTGTATTCTCTTGCTCTCCAAGCGGGCTCCTGATTGCTGAACTTGAATGTATTCCCTGCTTTCCAGGCGGGCTCCTGATTGCTGAACTTGAATGTATTCCCTGCTCTCCAGGCGGGCTCCTGACTGCTTGAATTGTACTCCCTGCTCTCCAGGAGGGCTCCTAACTGCTTGACTTGTACTCCCTGCTCTCCAGGCGGGCTCCTGACTACTGAACTTGAATGTATTCCCTGCTCTCCATGCGGGCTCCCGACTACTAAACTTGAAATGTATTCCCATGCTCTCCAGGCGGGATCCTGACTGCTAAACTTGAATGTATTCCCTGCTCTCCAGGCCGGCTCCTGACTGCTGACTTGAAATGTATTCCCTTGTTCTCCAGGCGGGCTCCTGACTGCTGACTTGAACTATATTCTCTGCTCTCCAGGCGGTCTCTTGATTTCAACAAAATAGACAAAAACAAAGAAAATTTTCTGCCCCAGTTTGGTAGCTGGGCTCATATATGAGTGCTAACCGAATCATATTACCACATATCAATAAGAACTTANTGCTCTCCAGGCGGGCTCCTAACTGTTGACTTGAAATGTATTCCCTGCTCTCCAGGCGAGCTCCTGACTCCTGACTTGAAATGTATTCCCTGCTCTCCAGGCGGGCTCCTGACTGCTGACTTGAAATGTATTCCATGCTCTCCAGGCGGGCTCCTGATTGCTGAACTTGAATGTATTCCCTGCTCTCCAGGCGGGCTCCTGATTGCTAAACTTGAATGTATTCCCTCGCTCTCCAGGCGGGCTCCTCATTGCTAAATTTGAATGTATTCCNGATTTCAACAAAATAGACAAAAACAAAGAAAATTTTCTGCCCCAGTTTGGTAGCTGGGCTCATATATGAGTGCTAACCGAATCATATTACCAAATATCAATAAGAACTTAAAAACTAAAACTTGAATTGTACTCCCTTGTTCTCCAGGTGGGCTCCTGACTGCTGAACTTGAAATGTGCTCCCTTGTTCTCCAGGCGGGCTCTTGACTGCTGACTTGAAATGTGCTCCCTTGTTCTCCAGGCGGGCTCCTGACTGCTGACTTTGAAATGTGCTCCCTTGTTCTCTAGGCGGGCTCCTAACTTCAACAAAACAAACAAAACGAAGAAAACTTCCTGCCCCAGTTTGGTGGCTGGGCACATATGTGATTGTAAACTATACCATGTTACCAAATATCAGTAAGAATTTGAAAGATAAAACTTGAATTGTACTCCCTTGTTCTCCAGGCGGTCTCCTGACTGCTGACTTTAAAATGTATTCCCTGTTCTCCAGGTGGGCTCCTGACTTCAACAAAACAGACAAAACAAAGAAAAAATTTTGCCCCAGTTGGTGGCTGGGCACATATGTGATTGTAAACTGCATCATTCTACCAACTATTATTAAGAATTTGAAAGCTAAGTCCTATTATCCAGGGAGGTCCTGACAACTCTTAATTAAACGTCAATTATAGATCTAAGCTGTATCTTCTAAAGGTATTACTTCCGCTAAGTCCTGTTATCTAAGAGGGTCTTAAACTACATCCTATTATCCAGGAAGGTCCTGACAATTCCTAATTAAACAACAATTTTAAATCTAAGTTATATCTTCTAAAGGTATTATTTTCGCTACATCTTGTTATCGAACCACAATCTTAAAGCTAGGTCCCATTATTCAGGGGGGGTCCTGACAATTCCTAATTGACTCCTATCTTAAACATGCAAACTTTGAAACCAACTTACATTCCTTTATGCTAAACTATGCTATTCATGATTGTTTGAAATTTAACTAAGATACATTTTCCAGGAGGGTCCTAAAAATTTATGATCAAACCTGTTTGGTGCTTGCTTTTTCCCTACGGAGAGTTCCTCCGAAACAAACGAAATTTCCTGCCCCTGTTTCAATCAAAGAAAGATCTTGTCAGTTTAAAATGGTGGTTATTGATGGCATTCTTGCTGAAGGTGTCTCCGCTGCTGTGTTTGCTCTGATCTGCTTCCCCGAACTGGCCCTGAACCACTTGACTTTCTGACTGACTTTCAAACCCCATGACTTTTGACGAACCGAGTGTTCTATCCCATACTGTCGTTTTACATTTCTGACCCCTTATCTGAACCTTTGCATCTCCCCCGACATTACCCAATCAATTCACCGATGAAACTTCCAGTGATTCTTTGTATCCCACTTTGCATCATGCCATCTTTCGTATATTCTGGCCCCACTGTGCTTTGCGATTCTGGAAGCTGGTAGTGAGCTTTGAAATCCTCTCTTATTTGTTTTGAACAAGACTGACATTGGAACTTCTTAAAGAAACACAACCCCAAAAGAAATGAAATGTAATGACTTTGAGAGTTAAGGATAAAGAAAATCCAAAACCGGACGACTTGCTAAAAAGGAAAAGGAAAAGAGACTTATCTGAGCGGAACAGCTGGCACCAGTGATCATGACATGAATTTCGGACTAATCGGCCCAATCTATCTAACCAATCAACTCTCAGCTGCCATATTTTGCTGCCTCGGAATTCCATAACCTGATTTCTTCACCCAAACCCTAACCTTGTTCATCCTGCGGTGTCCTGAACGGTTTTCACCAACAGACCTCTCCCATTTGTTCGCTTCTCAACTCACTTTCGCTTTAAGGTCCCCGTGAGGGTTTTCACCAATAAGACTCTTTCATTTTTCATTTCTCTCAACTCCCGTCGCCTTACGGTGCCCGTGAGGGTTTTCACCAATAAGACTCTCTCATTTTTGATTTCTCTCAGCTCCCGTCGCCTTACGGTCCCCGTGAGGGTTTTCACCAATAAGACTCTCTCATTTTTATTATTTTCCTTGTTTGGACCGGAGTGTTGCCCCTGATATGATTCACCTCTATCTGCTCGACTTGGCATTTCTTGAAGACTGATCAGAAGGTCTTTCTTTGGACCGTAACGTGGGCTTTTGGATAGGGTTAGAAAGAATGGGTATTGAAGGCTCAAAAACAATTCAAATGGATTTTTAAAAATTATAACTTTCGGAATCAAATTTCTTACAACAACCACAACTTCTGCCCCAGTTTCTTGCTTGGGGGCTTTTGAATTTTTACTTTGATGGGACCGAACCGTGAGGCTGCCTACGTATCCTTAAAAGGAAACAGGTCGAACGTAGTTCATGTCATAGAAATTACTTTGTTGTTGTGATTTTTCCTTTCTTTTTCTTCCATTTTCTTTTCTTTTCTTTTCTTTCTTCCTTTTCTCTTTTTTTTGTTTCTTCTTTCCTTTTCTTTTCTTTTTCCTCTCTTTGTTGTTTTTTTTCTCTCTTTTCTTTCTTTTTCTTCTCTTTTTTTTTTCTTTTCTTTTTTTTCTTTTTTCCTTCTCATTTTTCTCTTCTCTCTTTTCCTTTACTTATCCTTTACGCTTGCGTTTCTGAACTTTGCTCCTGATTCCAAAAGAGGGGTATGAAAGGAAATAAACAAGGTTCAAAGGGGGTAATAAAGGATAAAGTGTTTAGATAGCAGAACAAAATGCCTTCGTCATTCCAATCTTCAAAACATGCCAAGTACAAACAAATACAATTAAAACAAAGAAAACCATACATAATATCTCTTGACCGCATCGGAATTGATGGCCATTTCAGCACACTTGCCTTCTATGTCTGTCAAATACAAAGCGCCATTGGACAACACTCTCGTCACGATGAACGGCCCCTACCAGTTTGGGGCGAACTTGCCTTTGGCCTCAGCCTGATGTGGAAGAGTACGTCTCAACACTTGCTAACCCACTTCGAACTTTCGTGGATGCACCTTCTTATTATATGCTCTTGCCATTCTCTGTTGATACAATTGACCATGACACACTGCTGCCAATCTTTTCTCATCGATCAAACTCAATTTCTCCAAGCGGGTTTTGACCCATTCGTCATCATCAACTTCAGCTTCTGCGACAATCCGAAGGGATGGGATTTCCACTTCTGCGGGTATCACTGCTTCGGTTCCATACACCAACAAATAAGGAGTCGCCCCTACTGAAGTACGAACAATAGTACGATAACCCAACAATACAAAAGGCAACTTTTCATGCCACTGTCTAGAACTTTCCACCATTTTCCGCAGTATCTTCTTTATATTCTTGTTGGCAGCCTCAACTGCTCCGTTTGCCTTGGGGCGGTAAGGGGTGGAATTGCGATGTGTAATCTTGAATTGCTGACATACCTCTTTCATCAGATGACTATTAAGATTAGCCCTATTGTCTGTAATGATCACCTTTGGTATCCCAACCGACAAATGATATTTGAGTGCACAAAATCAACCACCGCTTTCTTGGTCACAGAATTGAACGTTTTAGCCTCAACCCACTTGGTGAAATAATCAATGGCCACCAGAATGAACATGTGCCCATTTGATGCTGCTGGCTCAATTGGCCCAATGACATCCATGCCCCATGCAACAAAAGGCCATGGTGTAGACATTGTGTGTAATTCCTATAGTGGAGAATGAATCAAATCTCCATGCACTTGACACCGATGACACTTGCGCATAAAACTGATACAATCCCGCTCCATAGCAAGCCAATAATAGCCTGCTCGGAGAATCTTCTTTGCCAACACGTACCCACTCATATGTGGTCCACAAACTCCTGAATGTACTTCGGTCATAATAGTTGTGGCCTGTCTAGCATCTATGCATCTCAACAACCCAAGATCTGGAGTTCTTTTGTACAACACCCCTCCACTGAAGAAAAATCCACTTTCCAAACGACGAATTGCTCTCTTTTGATCCCCTATGGCTTGTACTGGATATACTCCCATTCTGAGGCATTCTTTGATATCATGGAACCACGGCTCACCATCAAGTTCTTCTTCTACCATATTACAGTAAGCATGCTGATTGCGGACCTGAATCTGCAAAGGGTCCACATAAGCCTTATCTGGATAATGCAACATTGATGCTGAAGTAGCCAAAGCATCGGCAACTTCATTATGCATTCTTGGAATATGCCTGAAATCTATTGATTGAAACCGTTGACAAAGATCATGCAAACATTGTCGGTACGGTATAAGCTTCAAATCTCGTGTTTCCCATTCCCCTTTGAATTTGGTGTACCAGAAGGTCCGAGTCTCCCATGACCAAGACTTCCTGGACACCCATGTCTATAGCCAGCCTCAAACCCAAAATACATGCCTCATACTCGGACATGTTGTTAGTGCAATAGAAACGAAGCTGAGTCGTAACAGGGTAGTGTTGCCCTATTTTAGAAATAAGTATCGCTCCTATTCCCATGCCTTTCATATTAGACGACCCATCAAAGAAGAGTTTCCATCCTGGCTTCTCAGCTTGTTCCAATTCATCAACATGCATTACCTCTTCATCAGGGAAGTATGTCTTCAAAGGTTCATATTCCTCATCCACCGGATTCTCGGCCAAATGGTCGGCCAGTGCCTGAGCTTTCATTGCAGTCCGGGTCACACAGACAATGTCAAATTCCGTGAGCAAGATTTGCCACTTTGCGAGCCTCCCTGTGGGCATGGGATTCTGAAAGATATACTTCAACGGATCCAACCGAGAGATAAGGTAAGTGGTATAAGATGACAAGTAATGTTTCAACTTCTGTGCTACCCAAATTAGGACGCAGCACGTCCTCTCAAGTGGAGTATACTTAACCTCGTAAGCTGTGAACTTCTTGCTTAGGTAGTATATGGCCTGCTCTTTCCTGCCGGTGATGTCATGCTGACCTAACACGCATCCAAATGAATTGTCCAAAACCGTCAAATACAGAATCAAAGGTCTCCCTGGCTCTGGCGGGGCTAACACCGGTGGGTGTGACAAATACCCCTTTATCTTATCAAAAGCCTCTTGACATTCGTCTGTCCACTTGACCACAACATCCTTCTTAAACAGCTTGAAGATAGGCTCACACGTTGTCGTAAGCTGAGCGATATACCTGCTGATGTAATTCAATCTCCCTAACAGACTCATCACCTCAGTCTTGCTCTTCGGAGGTGGAAATTCTTGGATGGCTTTGATTTTTGATGGGTCCAATTCAATACCTCGACGGCTGACTATAAATCCCAACAATTTTCCAGAGGGAACACCGAAAGCACATTTCGTAGGATTGAGCTTGAGATTGTACCTGCGAAGCCTTTGGGAGAACTTTCTCAGATCCCTGACATGGTCAGACTGCTTCCTGGTCTTTACAATTACGTCGTCCACATATACCTCGATCTCCCTATGTATCATGTCGTGAAATATGGTTGTCATCGCCCTCATGTAGGTTGCCCCAGCATTTTGCAAACCAAATGGCATGACCCTGTAGCAGTACGTTGCCCATGGCGTGATGAATATCGTCTTTTCTGAATCTTCCTCATCCAATAAGATCTGGTGATAGCCCGCATAACAGTCCACAAAAGAACCAATCTCATGTTTGGCACAATTATCAATCAATATGTGGATGTTTGGCAATGGGAAGTTATCCTTCGGACTCGCCTTGTTGAGATCACGGTAATCGACGCACACTCTGGTCTTACCATCCTTCTTTGGTACAGGCACAACATTGGCTAACCAGGTTTGGCTTTTGGTGTCCCAAGTCACCGGTTTAACTTGAATCCCAAATCAAGGAAAATTTTCGACTTCCCAGTTGGAGTCTGCGAACCAGAAATTCTGAATAAGGAATTCTGTTGACCTGAGGGAAGGTGTTAGGCACCCCCGGATCCCGTGGTTCTAGCACGGTCGCTTAAACTATTATAAATGGCTAAAATCTGGTTTTTATACATGTCATCCTATAGTGCAATTTTAAAATTGTTTACCGCTTTTAGTTAAAAATTTTATTTAAGAAAATGAACGTTGTTTAAAATCATGTTTTCGGATCACGTCACATGAAATGCACCCGGGTCCTAGACACATTTTATCCAACGTTTTGGGATTTGGATTTGGGTCACATGAAATGCACACCCGTATTTAGGAAGGTAAGATTATTAAAAGCGCGCCTAAAGCGACTAACGCGTTATTAACTCCGCGGGAGGCCGTGGAAATTCGCTAAACGGCACGTCCCGAATTCTAAGTATTTTAATATAAGTATTTAAAGAGGGCCGCACAATTTGTGCATTTTGTTTGGCGCAGCGCACTCATTTTTATTTTAAGGCTAACCTAGAAGGACTATTTTTTTCTATTAAGTATTGTCTCTAAAAGCCTAATTAATTAACGTTACACAATTTGGGCCTCAAATTCAAGTCCGAACTTAAACAAGAGGACAACCTCTTAATTTAAATCCGCTACCTAATTTGGAAGGCTCAAAATTGTCTGATTTGTTTTAAATGAAACTATCGATTTGATCAAGGCTTTCAATACATAGTTTTCATGTTTGGGCCCAATCGTGAAGAAATGGAAATTAGAACCTAAGCCCAGACTGCCCAGCCCCTATTGAGTTAGAAGGAGATGGGCCTGGCGCCAATTCTGGACTATTTTCTCATAGCTAGGTCCAGGCATTTATAAACCAAACTAACTGAATCTTAATAAAGCATTAATGATTTAAACTATCAACTATCATCAGGACTTAATTTGCTGTGCATGAAACATGGAACTAAACCTCGGGATTCGATTTCACGTTTAAGCTAGAATCTAAACCTTTTATTAAGCTACGAATTAATACAAACAATTATAAGAAGTAATGATTACACTACAGTGATTATCAACTATATGGAAGTATCAAACGTTAAACAGATTTAACATGTTGAAACGCCTATTTGTGACTTCAATAGCCAAACTGCTTGACATCAAATGCATGAAGTACAGTATCATTCCAAACATTCCTTAGACCTGAAGTTAACATGGATACAAGTATACATACTAACCTCAGAGTCAATTTCGAATTTCACGTTATTTTCACATTTTTACAATTACCCTGACATGAGATCAAACCTAAAACAAACACCAGAACTAACTCATACTAGAATCAAAGATTACTAAATGAATATTCACAAGTATAGCAAGTCCAATTATTACAACTGTTGGAAAGTCCACGTTCATTAAATTTCAAATACTGCTACTACATACTCTAGCATGTAAATTGATGTGTACACAAGTAAGCTAAACATGAAATTAATATGAGTAATTTGTCGTTTATTCAATAGCTCGAATACACTTGCAGATTTAGTCCTTCACACATCATTGAGGTTGAAGAATACCTGGAATTGAAATAAAACAAAGGTGAGGATCAACTCAAACAAAAGCAGAACAACAGATGCAATTCAGCAGTGAATCAACAACTTGTGATCTATTGTAAGCCCCAGAAATAATATCAAACAGTCTAGGAGGGATTTTTAATGCAAACAGTCACAGTAAACCAACTAAAACAGCTTGAAGGAACCCAAACAAAATTGAAATTAAACCCAGAAACAAACTCTGGAACTTCAGCAGCCAAACACAAGGAATTTCAAGTCATTTTCATCTTAATCTAAGCTAGAAACTCGAATGCAGGAGCTGAAACTCGAAATTGATCTAAGAGACTTCAATAGAATAGTATTTTTTTTGGAGTTTTTGTGTTGTTTTAGGGTTTTTGAAGAACTAAGACCTAAAAATAAACTTTCTAACTCTCAGATTTCAGTTTTTGTTTTTGAATTTGAAATTCAAATTTTTCTGATCTTCAAACTTGCAGAAGGCTTTTGGGGAAATTTTTCAGATTGCCAAACTTTTGGGAATTTTTCAGATCCAAAACTGTCAAATAAGGCAATGGGGACTGCCTTTTATAGGCAAAATTGAGGGGAAGCTTCCAGATTTCATTTACCCCTTTTCCCCCTCTTTTATTTCAGTTTTTACTAATTAATCCGTAAAGTTTTATCTTGCTACCCAAGTTACTGCACTAAGTTATTGATATTTCAATTAAAGTCCTATCCTAGAAGATCCTAGAAGGTTCTAGTTTCAACTAGATCATTATTCTCTACTTAGGAATGCCTATACTACCCTTTATTTAATCTGAAATTTACTAACCTAGCACTAACTAAACCCAACCTTTTACCCTAGTCAGACTTTGACTATTGTTAAACTAACAAATCTAATTCAGCTATATCCAAACAAACTAAACTAATCAAAAACTAACTAATAGCAACAATTACAGATTAAATCAAACACTGAAAAATTAAAATCAAATAATGCCTAAACAGGATTGACTAAAGCAAATAATAAAGAATTAAAGATTATACTAATAGCAACAAAACACATATCAAAATAGATACAAAACAAAAATTAAACTAACATTCAAAAATCACCAAAACAGGATTAAACAAAATCAAAACAAAACTAAACTAAAAAAAATAAAAACAGTTACAAGAGTAGACTGAAAACGAAGATTGAACTAAAATAAAAATCAAAACAGAATCAAACAAAAACCAAATCAAGAAGAAACTTACTGATTTTGTTCTTCAATGAGTTGAATTCGAATTGAGCTCCCAAATAATATTATATGTTTGTTCTCGGTAAGAACAAACATATAATGTTATTTAGGAATTCATATCGACACTTGAAGGCTTCAACCAGTTTTTATAAACCCTAGATCTAAAATTTTAAAAGTTTCGGTTGGATTTGGGTAAAATAGTTTGGGGGTTTAGGTAGGGAGGGTGAAGGGAGTATGGGGTGTGAATTTGGTAGGGTTTAGGTGATGGCGTCGCCGTGCACGGTGGTGGCGGCGCCTAGGGTTTTACATATTTGGGATATTTGGGCTATGTTCGAAAGAAACAAAGCATGAATTCAAAATAAAGAGGTGGAGGGGAACATTTTGGTATAATTTTATGGTCATTGGAGACCGGCCGCCGCCGTGAGGCGATTTTCGGCGGCGGCGTAAGGCGGAGCCGGCGGGGGACAGTGGGTATGAGGAGGATGAACTTTGTCTCTAGGGTTTCTGAAAAATTTGGACAATTTTATTAAAATCCAAGACTAATTCGTGGACGTTGGATTATGAGGGATGGATGGCCCAGATTAATTTGCTATTTATTGATTCAAAACGACGTAGTATGCTTCCTATACTACGTCGTTTCGTTAGTCTCAAGGGCATGGGCGTTTTGACCGGGTAGGGGTGCGGATTTGGGCTGGTTTTGGCCGGATTTGGGGGCTTCAACTTGGGCTGGTGTTATTTATTTAAAAATTGGCCCAAATTAACAAACAACCTATTTGATTTCTTTTATTTTTTTAAAATAATCCTTTTCTTTCAATTTTTATTTGTTTTTCTTTCTTTCTTTTCCTTGTTTTAATTTTAACACTAAAAATAAACCTTACAATTAGTCCAAAACACTTAAATAGGACACCATTAATCCGATATTGATTTAAGAAATTAACAAACCTAAAACAAAAATTAAAAATCAAACCAAACAAATCGAAAATTCTTTATGATTTTTGGTATTTTCGTACAAGCCTAATTGCTAATTAATCCTAAAAATAAGTAGGAATTCAATCCTAAATGCTCATGTAGTAATTTTGTATTTTCTATGAATTATCATCAATAATGTACACAAAAATACAAACAAAACACAAAATCATGCAACTAATTCCTAAAAATTCAAATAATAAAAGAAAAATCCTAATTCTACTGAATTTTATAGGAGTAATTAAACGAGGCAAAAATCACATGCTCACACCTAGGTGCCATTTTTTAGATACCGGCAGCCATTCCAATCCTGTTGAACTAACGCCTCGGGCAATGCAGCTTCCGGATGCAACTCTATGACCTGAGTACTTAAATCTTCATCTTCGGGCACAATCTGATACCTTCCCAACTGTCTCAGGACCCTCTGTGGTGCATATGGATGAATACTTCTTACACCCATTAACCTCAAGTAGCCTTTGGTAGCAGTCATGTATATGACTTCTGTCTTCGGGAGCCATCCTATAGACCACTCAACCTGACTTGCTTTGAGATCTTTCAAATGAGACATCCATGCTTCAAATCCTTCTGGCACATTGTAATCCTTTACCCTCTGTTCGTAACTGATGATGAAGTTATCTGGGCTCGAGCCATAACTCATGAATCTGGGATGATGGCGAAGATGCTCGATCAAGCACATTTGTAAGAGGATATTGCAACCCTCAAAGAACTCAGCCCCGGCTTTGCATAAAGTCAACGCTCGATAGATATCCGCCAGTACCAACGGAGCAAGTGTATGGTCTTCCCCTGGTAGTGAGGATCTGTGCGATTCTAGCCATACGAATATCAACTGTCCCTTTCTCATTTGGAAAAACCATAATTCCTAAGAATGCCACAATAAATGCAAACTGGCGATGAATCTGCCAACGACCCTTATCTTGCTTGTTGCTCAACCCCTTTTTATGCGTTTCAAAACCAGAGGAGTACCCAAACCTGAAGTATAAGAAATGGAAAGCACAACACCCATTGCTTATACGATCTTTCTTTGTCTGTTTGCTGATATTCAAGAGGTCAAAAAACTTGTGTACCGACGGAGCCCTTGGAAATATAAGCTGTTGCTTCCTCAAATCTCGTCCAAACTCAATGTACCCAGCCATCTCCTCCAAAGTAGGGGTGATCTCAAAGTCTGAGAAGCGAAAAACATTACGGGCGGGTTCCCAGAAAGTTATCAGAGCCTTGATCAGATCGTCCCGTGGTTTAATCTCCCAGATGTCTATAAGAGCGCCCAACTACTTTCTCACCCATTTCTGACCATCCTTATCTAAATCATTCCACCACATGCGCAAATATACCCGAGCCTGCTCCCTGACCACTTCTGGTGGATCCTGGATAGTATTCATTTGTTCCTGTAGAATGGTAGGGTTAGGGTTGACTCCAGTGGACCCTTTTTGAAAACAGGTTTCTAATTTTATATGTAAAAAAAATAAAGGACCATTATCCCTTCCTTGATATGCCAATTTTAGCCAAATGGCTATCTTTGCAAATGTTGCCCCTTCCCAATTCCATACGAATTTTGAGGCCGGGGAGGGCTTATTTTATGAAACTTCACAACCTTGTCCATTCGTTTACGAAGATAGCCCTTCAACAACTGAGGAATACTCTAAGGCTATCTCGGTAGGAACGGTTTGAAACATTGCCGAAACTGAATCGGCTTATTTTGACCAAACTTCCAACTGCCTCTACTTGACCCCCTAATTTCCCTTTTTTATTATCAATATAAGGCCGGACCTTATGTAGGTTGCCTACGTATCCCGCATCCGGTGAGAATCAGACCTGCGTAGTTCGGCCAGCTTTGACTTTTGATATAACTATTTTTTAAAAATTCGGCAGAGTTTCGGGGCATTTTCAAATATTGGGTTTTCTTTAGAACCGGGATTTATTTCTTCCTTACATCACTCTTGGTTTTTCTTTTTGATTTATTTTCCCTAGCCGGTCAGCATGCAAACCGAAACAAATAGATATTCACATAGCACATAGAATGCATCAGGATGTTCTGTTATTTTGGGTACACCTGTCCTAGACGGACCCAACCCCTGTGTTGAGTCCCCTAAGTCAAATGCACGTGATGCAAACAAGCGCTCCTACTAGGGATCCGGCATGAAGCTGTGTTTTTCTAAGTTAAAATCCTGGGGTTTTGGTCTAGACTTGGGTTACCCGAGCGGACAACTGGGGTCGAGGAGGGGGCGACGTGCTGGGAGCACTAAAGTCTGCCCGGCCTTGTCGCTTGCCCAGCCTCGCTCTATTTGGTATAATTTCTACAGAAAAGCGGGCTACGCAAACGTATACACCAGTTTCAGAAGACTCAGATGGGGTGGCGTAAGAAGGCAATTATATACAATTCAACAATATTAAAGCGGTAAACAAATAGCATTTTAGCACAAAGGTTCACAAAAATACAATAATATAAACAATAAATAAGCCAAGTAAAAATCATAAAAAAAGCTCGAATTCTTGAACCCTGAACAAAAAATTCTAGGTTGGATCCCCAGCATAGTTACCAGAGCTGTCACACCTCCTTTTTTCACTACACCCCCGGAAGAGGGTATAAGGAGTTATTTCCAACTTGAAGTGACAATCGAAACGGGATTCATTTTATTAATAATTCAGAGTCGCCACTTGGGATAATTAATGGTGTCCCAAGTCACCGGTTTAAAATCCCGAATCGAGGAAAGATTGACTCTGTTATACAATCTGCGAAAACAGAAATCCGGGTAAGGAATTTTGTTAACCCGGGGGAAGGTGTTAGCACTCCCGAGTTCTGTTGTTCTAGCACGGTCGCTTTGATAATACTTGGCTTATTAATTATTTAACTACTGATTTAGAACCTATGTGCATTTTCCGCTTTTAATTAGAAAATTATCTTGAAACGGGTTACGCGTACGTATACCCATTTGTTTGGCGCGTCAAAAATCATGTCACACGAACGTGTCCACAATTAATAACGCTTCATGATTATTAAGAAAGTTTGGGCCGAAGTTGCGCGAACGCATACTCCGGTTTTGGTTTTAGAATTGTAATTGTGTTACGCGGATGTATACACAATCACAATTGTGTTTTAAATAGCCCTAAAGGTTTTCTACGAATATTATGTTATATCTAGACTATGAGATTGATACGAGGGCCACACAATTGTCATTTTGTTTGGCATGGCACACCTCCACTGACTATGATAATTGAATGTGGCTTAAACGCAACTGTAATTACTCTCCAGATTGACGCCTAGACCCAGGCCCTCAAATTAAGAGGCTATCTAAAGGGGATGGGCCTCTTTTCAATTTAAAATGATCCTACTGCTCAGGCCCAAAGTGGGTCTGCATCTTTGAGGGCCAAGAGGATACGTGAACGAACCCCAAGTTCGAACTCCTGGCACACATTCCATATTGGAATATCAAACGGGATATCAACATCAAATCCAACAATACAAGTTACATATTCTCTCTAATTCGAAACAAATTAAGCTAAACCAAACCTCAAGGATTTCCAAATGGACAATTCAGCCTTAAGATTAACCTAAAACATGCTCATAACTACAATATGATTCTTCTGTGCATTACTTAACCCTTAAGATCATTGGCCCATCAGATGATTCACTTCAAATTCCCAACAACCCTAGGCCATTACGCTTAAACTGATTCGAATCCAAAGATAAAATAAACACAGCAGCGATGATGAATTACTACTCATGATGACTAACTATGGAGAACATGAGAAAAACTGAATGAAATCCAATAATTATATGAGAAATACGTAGTAGCTATCAATACTGTGGACCCTTTTCTTTTTAATCACAATTGCAATGCTCAGAAATCAAAGAACACATTCAGCCAAACTAATGGGTGAACACATGAGCAATTGACTACGACTAAGCTAATACCCAAACCAAAGAATGACTCAGTACTAATTTCAGCAAGACCAATTACAATTATCAGACTACTTCCACATGTGTGGATGCCAAAAGTGTTTATTCAGTCTTACCACAGTCCCGATTCAATTACAAGTGAAGTTATCTACTTAACATACAAATTATCTAAACAATATAGCATGCTCAAATAGAAATCTAAAGTGAAACAGAATGGAATAAAGGACAGTTGAGATAGGACTTTCAAATCCTTCTTTCTCATTTTTTATTCTTCAAATCCAACATTCAACAATCAATAGCTTTACAGTGTGTACCTGAAACGAGACAGAACCAAAAGCCAAGCAGGGTCAGTTAGCTAACAGCTTAGTAGCACAACAGCAGATTTGAGTAACAATCAGCAAAAATCCAAACCCAACACAAGTTGATGCATAACAAACCCCAGGACCCAACTTTGAACTAGTTTCCAAACCCAAATCAACTCATTTTCGACCTCAAGTGAACCAGAAAAAGCTTCAGAACATTTGACAAATTTCAGAAATCCAAACATGAGACCAATGGAACAGTGAGAACTTCAAACAAACTGAATCCAAAGCATTTCCAACATAGGATCAAGCCATTTTCACTCAAAAGGACTCAGAAATTGTTTGGTAATCAAGGAAACCACTCAAAATTCTGGGCAGAATGCCAATAGAATAGTATTTTCCTAAATTTAGCCGCCTGCTTTTTCTGATTTTTTAGCTCTCTAAAAAACTTCCCTTGAGAGGCAAGGAATGATGCCTTTATAGGCAAGAAAGTAGGGCAGCCTCACATTTTTGTTTTTGCTATTTAGTCCCTCATTTTGTGACTTGTTTGCCAAGTTAAACCACTATAATTCTGAAATTCCAATTAAAACCCCTACTAGAAGCTTCCTATTTCTGTTACTGATTGATTCCCTCAACAAAATACCTAAACTACCCTCCAATACCCCTGTTTTTACCCTGGAGACCAACTTGGGTAAAGTTAACCCAAGGTCTTTGGGCTACTGCATCAGCAGGTTCCAACATCCTTTGGGCTTCCTGAACCTTCGAGGCCCAAAATGTGATAAGAAGAATCACAGGCCACAAAATAGGTGAACCCAAACCATTTCAGCCATTTTAGTATCAAAACAGAAAATTAACGGAACAAAGCACATAGAGACGGGCCAAAATAAAATCAAAAATACTGGAGAAGAAACGAGTCAATCACATTAAAATGCTAATAATTAATACGACCTAAATCTTAGGCATGCAATGGACCAATTACTAAATAAGGAAAAGAGATGAATCATCAGAGTCAAATAAGCAAAACAAAAGGAAAATTGAAGAAGGAAAGCAGGAAAGGGCGATAACTAACCGGGACGAGTGAATCAAAAGGTGAAAGAGCAGGAGCCGGCCAGAGTCTCTCAAAATCGAGCCAAGATTCGAATTAGCCAAAGCTTTCAAAAGAAAACTTGGTTAACATGACTCTTGATTCATATTTGAACCCCAAGACTCAGGGAATCCTGAACTAAAAAAATAACTAGGGTTTTCTGATTCAAGCTTCGAGGGGTTTGGATAGGTTTTGAAGGCAACTGGTTGCGGATTGAGGATGTGGAGTCGGAGAGGAGACGGTGGTAAAGATTTGGGGCTGACTAGAGGTGGCGCCGCCACCGGGGAAATTGGGGCGGCGCTAGGGTTTTGGCTTCAAATGGCTATTTGAGGAGTACCATGATGATTTGAAGGGAATGGATGCCAGATCCGTTATGAGGGGGTGACAAGGGTGTTGTGGTGTAAATTTGGTTAGGATTGGACACCGGTCACCGCCGTAGGCAATTTCCGGCGGTGGCAGACGGCGGCTCAGGGCGGAGGGATCTGTCTCCAGGGTTTGGTAGAGAAGAGAGGCAAAAGGGGGTAGGGGGAGGGGTCGTCAGGACAATTATATACGAATGAGACCCGACTTCTGAGCCGTTGGATCATCCAACCTCGACGGCTCAGATTTTATTTAGACCAAATGGCGTCATTTTGGTTATGGGGAGGGGGGGGGGGGCTGGACCTGGTTTGGACGTGGGTTTGGGCTGGCATGTGGCTTGTTTAGACGGGTTCAGGGGATTTTTGTCTTGGGCTTGACTAGACTGAAAGAGATTGGCCCAATGCTGATCTCTCTTTGTTTTTCTTTTCTTTTATTTCCTTTTTTTAATCTTTTTTTCTTTTTCTTTTCAAAACTTAAAAATAAAAATCTGAATTAAACCCTAGGACCTAATTAAATTAATTAAACCTAAATGATGATTAACACAATTAATTAAAACCAATTAAAGGAAGACTAACAAAATTCAAAACTAAGCTAAATAAATCAATTTTTGTGATTTTTTGTATTTTTGTAAAACCCTAATTACTAGTTAATTCCTAGAATGCGAGATTAACTCCTAAATGCAAATGCACATATTTTGTATTTTTCATTAATTAAACAAGAAATAAAATGCACAGACAAATGCAACAGTTAACACAAAATGCCACGAAAATCCACAAAATTGCAAGTAATGAAAAGAAATTATTTTGTTTTGAATTTATGGGAGTAATTCATATAGGGCAAAAATCACGTGCTCACATCAACAACTATGCTCAGTGATCATTCTACTCACTTTGTGTTTCTTACACATGCTAGACATAATCCATGTGGTAATTATACAATTTTCCCTCATTACCGAACTGATTTTCTTTTTCATATCCCATTCTAACTATTCGGGTTTCAAATCTCTAACCGGACTTACTGAAAATTTCCACATCACCCCTTAGACCAAAGTTCTCATACTTGTGGATCCTTCTATTTTTGTTGGGATCCAAATGACTTTCCTTATTTTCTGCAATTCTTTGCACTCTACGTCAATGACGACTCATCTTCCAACTTTCTTATGAGAAATCTTTCATCCTAGGAAAAACTAAATTATCCACTTAACGGAAAGCTAACATACTCACAGCTATCATACACAATCTTAATAATTTAACTCTGCTCACACTGTCAATCCAAGAGAAACCACATTACGATAATTCCTAAAGGCTATTCTTCTATAGTTTGTGCTCTCACTGCTAGATGATTTTTTTCCACTGCCACTGTACTTCGGGTTTAACTTAAACTCTTTGGGTTCTAACACGCGTTCGGTATTTCAAACTGTCATCCACTCACTAGAGTTAACCTGGCTAAGTGAATCAAATAGTTCCTCTACTAGCTTTGCCGAAATTGCTAATTCACTGTATCGACTCAAAACTTACTTATTATTCTTTTACTAAACACCTGCTAGAATTACGTTTTCTTGTTCTACTTTGGATAACTAAAGTGAGGAATAAGGTTATTTCTAACTTCCCTAATCATCCGACTGTATTCTATGGTCGCATACTATCCTTTTTTTTCTAAACTATGTGCATAGATCAAACTTATGGAATTCATCTGTCTTAAACAAAATTAGAATATGTAACCCCAAACTTTGTATATAACACAAAATCATATCATACTACAAACATCCGTGCTAATCACTTAGTCACATAACCTAAGGGGGAACTGCCATATCTTTTATCTTACATCAATAGCTGCATCTTATAGTAGCTTACTAACGTGGTACTTCTAGTTCTGATTTGAATAAATATGAACAACTTAAAATTGTTCTCTGAAACTCACTATCGGCTGCTCTTAGTTCTCACTGCATATATCATATCTTCTAGTCATTTGCATGAGTTGTACGAAATCACTTATTTGGTAATAACAAACGTTTCTGATTCCTAGGTGTTTTACCCTTAGGCTCTTTTCTGTCCAAAACTATAGTGACCAATGTTAGGGTCTGACATCCGTACTATCATCATCCAACTTGTGGCTCCATTTCCAAGAATTAAATGAAGTTTTTCTAGGAGGTAAAACACATACGGATACACTACCATGCACAAACTTATCCTTCAAAGTATACCATCATCTGATAATCACTTTGTGAGTCATCCGGTGAGTCTTGGTCTTAATCCAGACCTAAAATATGCGAAGGTTTCTCTATAATCACGGTTACTTAAATTTTCTTTTAGCTCCCATAGGCATTACTGTATACTCACCAGTCACCAGAAATTTTGATACACTGAAAATTGGATATTTGGTAAACATGTAACTGAATACTGGCGTAGTGAATAACCATAAACTTGCTAACTGAAAGATTGTATAACTGGTAACTGAGGTAAACTGATAACCATAAGACATGGTAACTGCTTTTGTATTTTCTGATAAGGTTATGCTCTAATCTGTACTACTATCCATTGCACCCCACTTTTAACATCCTCTCAAGTCTCATATTTACCAACATGTACTCCATAATTATACCCCAATGGAAAATTATCCTCTCTAGGAACTTAGGTTTCTCCTGTGCGTCGCTTGGGCATTCAATATGTTTGGAATTCGATAGGAACATAAGGTTACTAGTTGGTGTAAGCTTCATGGCCCGATCTAGAGTAGAAAGGAGTGAGACAATCCTGGATGTCTTGGTAGTTAACCGTTTATATGAGTGGCCAGCACACACATATAAAGGAAACTCCACTGGACACGGCTTCATACCCTCCCTAAGACTCTTGAACCTAGTGCTCTAATACCAAGCTTTGTCACGCCCCGAACCTGGGCCTGGACGTAACACGGCACTCGGTGCCTAACTACATGTGACCGAGCGAACAACCTGGCTGGCCGAATCAATATGTGATATCATAACATACTGATTGCGGAAGATAAACTAACACATGCTGATATACTGAAAGTTTGGATGATATAAATTAAAGTGCGGAAATACTAAAACAATTCTGAAACATATATGTAGCCAACATTGCTTAACATGAATAGCCTGAGACTCTATATAACTGTTACTCTAGTCTATGAAGCCTCTAATAAAGTACTAACAACACTGACTGTCAGAAAATACTGAAGACGGTAAGGTAATGATAATGTCCCGGAAGAACTAGGGATCACCAAGTAGCTGGTACGAGAATCCCAGTGCTCTGAATCATCAACGTGTAAATCATTACCTGCATCTTGTGATGCAGGCCCCAGGCAAAAGGGACGTCAGTACATTTGAATTGCACTGGTATGTAAAGCAACTGAAAGAAAGAATTATAAATGCTGAAACTGAAACTAAGCTGATAACTGAGAATTGATAATTGGTATTGAAATGATACTATTGAAACAAAAACTGAAATGATAACTGATAACTGATAACTGATAACTGAACTAATAACTGGTAACTGAAATGATAACTGATAACTGAACTGAACAAAGGAAGTAAGGATATGAATACTCCCTCTTCTGAATGATGAACAACCTGTTTATCTGAATAAGCTACGGCCTCGGGCCCAATATACATATGCACAAGCTACGGCCTCAGGGCCAAGTATACGTATACATAACTACGGCCTCAGGCCCAAAAATGCATAAAGCATAAACTATGGCCTCAGGCCCATACATGTATAAAGCATAAACTACGGCCTTACGCCCAAATACAGGTGTTCAACATTCAGGAACTGAGAATCAAATTGCAATACATGATAGTGAAATACTGAATCATACTAAGTTACATGATACTGGAATATTGGATCACATTGAGTTACACAATACTAGAATACTGAATAGGACTAGACAGAGACATGTATTCTTGAACTGATTATGAACACTGAAACTTCAACTGTTTATGGCATACTGAGTAATCTATACTAAGACTCGGGGGCATCAAACCCAAGTCTATATTGAATACGCAGTGAGCTCACAACTTTCAGAATGAAAGTGGTGAACGAGTTACGAAGCTAGAGAATAGAAGTTCTGCAACTATTCAAGGAACTAGGCTTAACTATATTTATGAGGCAATTAGTAACGTGGTAAAAGAAACATAGTGTAGGGAGAATCATTAACATTCCCAAACATAGAGAGTTAGCCTCACATACCTTAACTTCCTGCTCTTAAGTGTAATACAACATTCGCCAGCCCTTTCAACTTTAATCTATATCAATACAAGTCAAAGGGATTCCATATTAGCAATAATTCTCATATTTTGGTCACTTAGGCATTTTATCAAACACTTGGTGGGAATAAAGCTTCATACTCCTTATTAATGGTGTCTCTACGCCCAATAACCCATTCTCTTGTTCCTAGATAAATTCTAAAACATCAAATTGCTATGTTCAATACCCTTCTTTATCACTCATAAGATAAACGATAT
Source organism: Nicotiana attenuata (assembly GCF_001879085.1). Taxonomy (NCBI): domain Eukaryota; kingdom Viridiplantae; phylum Streptophyta; class Magnoliopsida; order Solanales; family Solanaceae; genus Nicotiana; species Nicotiana attenuata. Next base: position 46,932,982 of record NC_031994.1, on the reverse strand, counting down.
ATTTAATCAATAATCAACAATCAACAACCCAATTCTCTAATTTTTCATGCTTTTCTATCAAACCCATCAACTCATATCTCATGAACTAGGGTTTATAATCATTAAACCAATGATAGAATCAATTAGAGGGTGAAGACATTACCTTTTTGAAGTTCAATCCCCTTGAATTCGAGTTCTAGGGTTTCTTCTCGCAACAATGATGTCCCAATCGAATATCTAATGATATGGAGGGTTTACCGATGTTAATAAGATGTTAGGAAATTAAAATTAACTTAGAATCACCATTAGAACTTACCTTGGATGGTGGAGGGACCTTTAAGGAGTTAGGTTTTTGAGAGCTTCCCTTTATAGAGCAAGTATTTATGTTT
>NC_031994.1:46810487-46932514 GCF_001879085.1 Nicotiana attenuata | reverse complement strand
GGCTGATTTTTCTTGGTGTTCTTTTATCATAAGCTGTTCGAATTGGTTTGTTGTTGCCAGTTGAATGAGTTTGAATGACTCGTGTACTTCTAAGTTTCATGCCTATTTGTGTACTAGTCGCCAGTCAGTCAAGTTGTGCGTATTTTTCGTTCATGTCTTAATGCTAAGAATCTATGACTATCTGAACACTTGAATCTCAGTAAGTTGAATTAGCTATTTATATGCTCATGTTTCCAGTAATCTGCTGCACTTTTGGCTAGGATTGGCGCCACTACAGTTGTTATTCTATTGAAATTAGGATTAAAGATGCTGGTCTAGCTGTGTGCTGAAGTTAGGCTGCTAGTTTGGTTCCTGCCTTAATGTTAGGAATGTGCAAACCATTTGTTTTGTCTCTTTGCTTCCTTCAAACATGAGTAAGCTGTGTCAGGCAATTTGAAGCTCTAGTTTCCGTTAAGGTATTTGCATTTGGTAGTGGTGATGGTGAATATCCTGATTCCTTGAGGTTTTGGTTCGAAATAGAGGATAAGTTAGGTCTGTTCGTTTCTTAATGGTTCGAGTCCGAAACTGCCCTAACTCATCTGTCGATAAAAATCCATGTGTGCTTCTTTGATATGGTTTGAGTTGCTTGTGACATTCATCTTTCAAGATTCCAAAAGATAAGCTAAAAAACACCACTGATTTGAGTTCAAAGTTGTGATTCCGGTTTGAGTTCGAAGGATGAGGTTTCCCGTTTCTATTTGGAAGTTCCGGTTGAGTTCTTTGTTGTGGATTCATCCAATTTATTTCATTTATTTGCTGTAATTTGCTTGGGGTTGCTGTTTTCTTGGAGCTTCTCCATCACTGATTTATTTCTAGTCAGTAGTTGTGGCTCCATTCGAAGATACTAGGCACACGCCTCTAAATCTGCGTTCCTATTTTTGAGAAGATCGAATCTCTCCTTTCTTCAATGAACTCCTTACTATTTGTTGATTTTTGTTTGATGATTTTGTATAGAGTCAAGTAACATGTCCAAATTCCTATTTGATTGTGAGATCCATGCGAGTCCGAGTCATACAGAGTTCGAATCAATTTGGTTGTGCAACTGTTAATGTAGAAATTGGGTTTTCACCTTCAATCTCCCCGGTTTCTGATTTCATAGATAGTACAGTAGTAAATCAATTTGAATCATATAAATGGAAACTGTTTTCCTTATGTTATCCTAACAAGACTGTGCAGTATATTGAGCCTGCAGCATTTTGGGACATTTGTTTGGACTCATAGCCAACTGAAAAGCTGCCCTGTTTTGCACTATTTAGGCAGCAGATTTGCGCAGTTTTGAGCAACAGATTCTGCACTGTTAGCCCTCGTTATTAAATCTGTCTTGGTTTAATTGAAATCTCTTATGTGTGACCATGAACGAAGGCTATTCTATTTTGTCAAGTCATGGATAGGTCTCTGTGAATTCCATTTCTTCTGTAGCATGTTCAATTTCCTTCTTAGAAGTGTGGTTGATGAATTGATTCACTCGTTGAAATAGATTCATTACAGTATATTAGCTTTGGATTCCCTGAAACGGTAGTGATGGTTGACTACTGTTTAGTGAAGTAAGTAGTTAATTGAATAGATCTTTTAGTCCTTAGAATTCGAGGTGTGCCATTTAGCGAATTTTCATGGCCCTCGCAAAGCTAAAAAGCGTAGTTGCTTTAGGCGCGTCATTTAATAATATTACCTTCCTAAATTCGGGTGCGCATTTATGTGACCCAAATCCCAAATCTCAACAATATTAAAATATGTCGAAGACTGCGGGTGCATTTATGGACGCGGTTCGAGATATGTTTTAATTGTGTTGCAATTTTCCTAAAACTGAATACAAGCGGTTAAAAAGTTAAAATTTGCACATAGGTTCATACTCGTTTAAAATCAGATAATTTAAGCCGAATATGACAGTTGAGCGACCGTGCTAGAACCACGGAACCCGGGAATGCCTAACACCTTCTCCCGGGTTAACAGAATTCCTTACTCGGATTTCTGGTTCGCGGACTGTTAAACAGAGTCATTGTTTTCCTCTATTCGGGATTCTAAACCGGTGACTTGGGACACCATAAATCTCCCAAGTGGCGACTCTGAATCTTTAATAATAATCCCGTTTCGATTGTCACTTCAAGTTGGAAATAACTCCCTTAATTATACCCTTCACGGGGTGTAGTAAGAAAAAGGAGGTGTGACAGTCCCTTAGCAACTACAAAGAGGAATGCTGAAGGAGTGGACGTGCCAAAAACACGGGCTGACTGCACTGCTGAAGACCTATAGAAGTGGGAGAAAAATGCTAAAGCCTAGAAATGTCTTATATGTGGACTAGGTCCAGATGAGTACAGCAGGATCCAAAGCTGTACCACTGCTAAGGAAATCTGGGACACTTTGCAAGTGGCTCATGAAGGAACACCTCAAGTGAAGAGGTCCAGAGGAACACTGATGTATTCTCGATATGAGACTTTTACTATGAAGGAAGGAGAAACTATACAAGAGATGTATACTAGGTTCACTACACTGACAAATGAACTTAAGTCTCTTGGAAGGGTTATTCTTGAAGAAGACAAAGTTAAGAAGATTTTGACAAGGGTACTGCCAATCTCTTGGGAAAGCAAAATCACAGCTATTCAGGAATCAAAGAATATTGCCACTCTTAAGTTGGATGAGCTAATTGGAAATCTCATTGCTTATGAACTTAGAAGGCGAACCATGAAGATGGATGCACCCAAGAAGGAAAGGAGCATGGCATTTAGAATCACTGAAGGTGTTGATCTAGAGGAGGATGAAATTACCATGATCACAAAGGACTTCAAGAAGTACCTAATGAGAGAAAATGGTCCTTCAAGAAGTGGAAGCTACATCAAACCAAGGGTTCCTGAAAAACAAACCAATGAGGGGTGTTACAAGTGTGGGAAGACTGATCACCACATCAAAAATTGCCCTCAATGGGAAATTGAATGGAAGAAGGAAAGAGTTGAACGAAGGAACAGGAAGAAGGAACAGGTTCATCACAAGAAGAACAAAGGATCAACAAAGGCTATGGTTGCTGCTTGGGGTGAAAGCTCAGATGATGACTCAGAGGATGTAGATGGAGATGAACAAGCACTTATGGCAATTGGAGAATCCGATGAAGAATCTGAGGTAAGTATAACTCATCTCAAAGACAAGATTAAATTTTTGTCTAAAGAAAGGCTATCTGAGTTACTCCTGGATTTCATTGATGAATATGAGGATCTAAACAATGAAAACAAACAGCTGTCTAAGGAGTGTGTGATTTTGAAAGCTAAGTGCAAAAACCTGGAACTTAGGACTAGTGAAAGTGATAGTAAAAATGCTGAGTTGAAGAACCAGGTTCATGAACTTGACACCACAGTCCTAGAGCTCAAATCTGAAAATCTAAAATTGAAATTAGGAACTGGTAAAAAGGAATCTGATCACACACAACTCACTTTAGAAGAAAATGTAGGAAAAATGAAAGATGAGTTGTACAAAAGAGATGAGCAGATAAGAGTCCTTAAGGAGGATCTAAACAAGGTTAAGCACGAGCTAGATAGAACCTGTAAATGGAATAGATCCTCCGATGCACTTTCATGGCTACATGAACACCATAGTAGCAATAAGAGAGGAGTTGGATACGGGACCCCTGCACCTAAGTGGGATCCCAAAAGCAAGTACCTCACACTTCCTGAGAACAAAATTTGCACACACTGTGGTAAAATTGGTCACTATAAATCTCAATGTATTGCAAAAGAAAAGGCTAGTAAAAAGAATAAAGAATTTGTTCAAGGGAAAAATAGGCTGCCAGGTTGGGCTAAAAAGAATCTGATTCACCCTTTTGCCTATAGAAAGGGACCCAAACTAGTTTGGGTTCCTAATACTAACCCTTGATTTCCTTTTATGGGTCCAAGTGAAAGGGAGCATCCAAATATGGTACATGGATAGTGGCTGCTCAAAGCATATGACAGGAAGCAAGAACCAGTTCCTTTCACTTGAGGACCTCAAAGGAGGTAATGTCTCCTTTGGAAATGGGAAGAAAGGTGAGATCATTGGGGTTGGAAAGGTAGGTAAGACTGTTTATCACTCTATTGAGAATGTCTACTTGATAGATGGCCTAAAGTAAAGTCTAATCAGTGTATCACAATTATGTGATAAAGGTAACTTGGTAGCATTCACCAATACCAAATATTTTGTGATTAATCTTACTATTGACAAGATTGTTTTGCAGGGAAAAAGAGTAAACAATACATGCAGTGTAGTTTTGTCCACACTTTCAGAAAATGAACTCACTTGCTTAAGAGTGTTGGACAATGATCCCCTCCTTTGGCACAAGAGAGTTGGACATGCAAGTCTGATTCAACTCAACAAATTAGTCTCTAAGGATCTGGTGATAGGGCTGCCTAACATCAAGTTCAAGGAAGATAAAGTTTGTGAGGTTTGTGCAAGGGGGAAGCAGGTAAGATCCTCTTTTAAATGCAAGAAAGTGGTAAGCACCACCAGAATGATGGAACTGGTCCATATGGATCTCTGTGGTCCACTGAGAACATTAAGCAGAGGCGGTAAAAGATATGTGATGGTGCTTGTTGATGATTACTCTAGGTTTACTTGGACATTATTTTTAACATCTAAAGATGAAGCATCTGACATGTTTACTTCTTTTGTTAGAAAAACTCAGAAACAACTAGGTAATCAATTTGCATCAATTAGGTCTACCATGGAACTGAATTTGAAAATGCTAAGTTTGCTGAATTTTTGCATGCTACATCATAAATAGTTGCATGACTAGATCTCTTGTTAAGAAGATTCCCTATGAGTCACTTAAAGGGAGAAAGCTAAATATATCCCATCTTAGGGCATTTATATGCAAGTGCTTTGTGCAAATAATGGCAAAGACTCCCTAGGTAAGTATGATCCCAGAAGTGATGAGGGAGTATTCTTGGGATATTCTTCACATGGTAAAGCTTATAAGATATACAGTAAAAGAACTATGTGTGTAGAAAAAATGTATATGTTATTTAAAACTAACATTCTTTCTGATAAGCTGGAACATGAAGATGAAGCAATTGGGCTGGTAAGAAATTTAAATGATATCGCAGCCCAGACTGAAGCTGCAACAGAAGAAGGAACATGTGATGGAACAGGTTCTTCTACCCATGGCAACATGACAGGGGGAACTGACTAGAGAGGAACTGATCCTCAAACCTCGAGGGAACCTGTCCATGAACATATTCCTCAGTAACAAAACCAGGAAGGAACATCCAAAGAAATTGACACTCCTATTGCAACATCCACAAAATTGGCTATAGATGAACCTGGTTCATCTGTTGATCAGAAGTTGTATAGGGGAATGATTGGTTCTCCTTTGTATCTTACTGCTAACAGACCTGACATTGTTTGCAGTGTAGGTCTTTGTGCTCGATTTCAGGTTTTCTAGTTGATAGGAAGAGCAACCCAGGTATGGCACACTTCCTTGGTTCATGTCTTGTGTCAAAGGCTACCAAAAAGGCAAAATTCAATGGCCTTATCTACTGTTGAAGCTGAGTATGTTGCTGCTACTTCATGGTGTGCTCAATTGTTGTGGATCAAACAACAATTATTGAACTTTGGAATTGATGTGGTTGCATCCTATTTTTTTGTGATAACACTAGTGCTATTACTATGACAAAGAAACCAGTTCAATCATAATAAGAACTAAGCACATAGATGTTAGCCACTATTTTTTTGAGGACAACTATGAGAAAGGTTTGTTCACTGTGGAATTTTTGTGCTACTGACAAGCAAATTGCTGACATCTTCACAAAAGCCTTAAGTAGAGATCACTTTGAGAGGAACAGGTTGGAATAGGGATGATTAAGATCACCTAAAAGGACCAGTTCAAGGTTAAACGAAAAAAAAAAATGAAAAAAAAATTGGTTAGAAAGTCTATAAATTGTGTATAATTAGATTAATTATTGCTCAGTCTCATACTTTCCATAGTATACTCTTGTGCCATGTGTCTAAAATGACTCATTAATCTCTAATGATATTTTCTCTATTTTGGCAATTTAGACTCACACAAGAGAATTATCAGTGAAGAACCTGGTTCATCAAGATAACACGGTATGTTTTTCTACACTCTGCATAATTTGAAATAACTATATTTGGATCATGAGCAGAGAGTCCTACCAAATACCAAACTCCTTTTGACATATCCGTTACAAGTGAACCGGTCACGCTTCAAAAGAGTCCCAACCAATGAAGTACCTAGATTCTAGGGATACACTCCAACGTCTCTTCAAAATTGAATTTTCAGTTTAATTAAACTTCGAAAGATCTGAAAGATATAGCTACCCCATCAATTATTCCTCTGTATATTGATCACTTTAGTGTATTTCTTACCTCAATCTCTCTCAACGTCAAAAACTCTCATTCTTCTTCATCTTCCAACCACAATCTAATTCTCTTCTTTTCATACCCTAGCCTAGATATGTCAAACAACCTCTGAAAATTCTTCATCACCAAGCAAATAAACAAGCAATTAAAATCAGGTACGGAAGAAGAAATCCTAGAAATCTGAAGATTCATTTAAGTCTGCTACTAAGGGGGAAGAAAGTAGGTCTTTCAAACTGAACAGTATCTTCTATTCTAAAGTTTCTCTTGAGACAATTTCTAAAGTTGCTGCAAATTTGGAGAATAGATTTGTAAGGATGTATAGCAGGTATAGAGTCTACATATCTGGAGAAGTTGTGGTAAAAATGAAAAAAAAGGGAGAGCAAGGGCGCTAGGAGTACTGTGAGGGGAAAGAGGACCAAGAGTGGCGTTCTTCACCACTCTCTGTTGGTATAATAAAGAAACTGGTGAATGGTTTTTGGGGAGAGGAATTTACTGAAATAGAAGAGAGTGTGAGCAAAAACAGGGGAAGTGGGTCTCGAAGCTGCTGAGGGGTTGGTTCAACTTGGAATAGTTATAGATGAACCTGTTCATCTGAATAGGAAACCCTCGCGGACTACTGATAGAGTTATCAATGGCACCAAATTCTCATGCCATTCCCTATGGTTTTATCTCACAACTGTGCTTGCACATTTCAAGGCAAGCAAGGATCATTTTGTGGTTAATACTCTGCTTGCTTGCGATTATGAAGTCAATGTCATTCTTAATGAACCTGGTTCATCTAAAAAGACACCTATCAATAGCTAAGTCAGAGTCTTGGTACAGGAGAGTGAGGCAAAGGATATTGAGATAGCAAGGCTGAAGACACGATTGGTTGAAGGTAGAATCTGAGAGAGATGTTCTCAGAACTGAACTTCAAGGGAATAGGAGAAGATGATAAGAATTCTTCAAGTACATGCTGAAACTTTCTCCAAGCAAATAACCCAGCCCTACCTCTTTCCAAGCCTTAAATTCTAACCTAGTGTAGATCAACCAGTGACCCAATTCGGGACTTTGTTTCTTTTGCTCATGTTTTTAGTATTTTTATTTCTTCTATGCTTTGTGGTAGAATCTGTCATCTCATCAATGAAGTTCACTATTTTTGCTTAACTGTTTGTTTATATTTTTCTTTGATGGTTGAAATTCTTAGTTTGATCTATGATGATTAATCCATGCTTTGCATTTGAAGTAGGCCCCCAGTGGCCATGAGTAAGTTTTTAAAATTTGGTTTATCTCACATTTTTATGCAACTTTTCGATGATTTGCAAAAGGGGGAAAAAGGTATGTGCTTTTACACTTTGAACAGTGATGTTTATAACCTAATATACCTGGTCCTTGATGATAAGTGATATAAAGGAAAAATGTTTCTAACATTGTGTTGATGTTTGAGCTGAGTTCTGGCAGGGCCTAAGTGTATGAAAAGCACAGTGTTTGTCATCAATCAAAAAGGGGGAATTTGTTGGCCCAAGTAAAGGTTAGTTTTGAAGACTGACAAAGGAACTCAGATATGAACCAGGTCCATCCAGTGGTCCATCCTTCAGGTTCACAAAAACGGGCAGATTCAAGCATGTGGGATGCACGTGAAGGAGATAAGCTTAACTTGGTGTAATTAATATCTCCTGATCTAAAAAGTTGCATAATTGATAAGGAGAAGGAGTCCTTAATCAAAGAGAACACTATTCAAGATAGGGAAGGAGTTAGAAGTTGAAATCAACTAGAACTCTTCCACCAAGGAAGAGTTGCATCAGAACTCTAGTTATTTCTTCATCTACTAACTTTATAAATTGCAGGATGTTCTCAAATTAAATTGTTGCACAAAAACGCAGAAGTTAAACGTGAATTGGGAGCAAAATAGCAAGGCTTTTTGCAAGCAATTCGTATGTGATTCAAGTGTGCAAACCAGAAGCTACATGAACTAGATTGAAGAACCAGCTCCATAAAGAGTTTTATGTGTCTTTCTTTATTTCTAGTTCAATTGTAGTAGGTGTTTTCATATTGTACCTTTCAGCTTTATCTAGAAGCAATTGTAATAGGTATTTTGAGTATTCAAGTTAGAGTTAACTTGAAGTTGTCGCAGCAATTAGAGGCTGGTTGCTACAACGGGATTAGAGTTAATCCTTAGGTTTACAAAGAGTTTTGTAAATGCAGTTTTGGCTCAGTGATTTTAGTGGAAGTTTGGGAAAATCCTACTGAGTAGTAGGTCGTGGTTTTTTCACCTTTTGAGCCAGGTGTTTTCCACGTAAAAATCTCTGTGTTCTTTATTTTATGTACTTTTAATTCCGCAAACAGCAGTCGTTAGTACACCTAGAAGAACCAGGTCCTTCCAGAAGCAGTTTAAGCAAAAATTGCGTACCACACAAATCACCCCCCCCCCCCTGTGTGGTATTGACGTTTAGAACATCAATCATGTATCTAATGAGACTGCTGAACATTATTTTGGGAACTTAAGTAGCACAAATGCAGTCTCTACTAGTTTAGAGGATCGTCAGTATGAAAATCCTAGGGGCGATACCTCACGTAGTTACGACTGTAATGATAGTATAGCTAACATTAGCATATGTAATATGATGCACGAGCATCAAAACCCTGTACGCATGTTTTGATATATATTAGTTATCTTTGGTACCAAATAAAAAAACAAAGAAATGAACAATGTGCCTGCCTACATAACATGTGAAAAGAGTATTTATAAAATCTGCCTTAAGCAGTGAATCTTTCCATAGTTTTTAGAAACTGTAAGAAATCTAACGAGTATCCCTTCATTGGCGCACGAATCCTGTTAGATCGGAATTAAGTTCTCATGTCTTAGTTATTAAAGTCCAAAATCAGGTCTTCTTTGTTGAGTCTCTTTGTATACGGTCAAAATCGGGCTTCCCTAATTTTGTATGGCTAATCGAAACCAGGGTGGCAGACCAAGGCTCGGCCTCACATTGTATCGAACCATGGTACGGAGATGGGTTGCTAAGCTCATGAATCAATGACCGATCAAGATCGAGACCAGCCGTGATCGAGATCGAAGCGGGATAGGATCGAGCGAGATCGAAGGAAGCCTGCTAAACCGAATAACAGAAAGGCGAGATATCCGTGATCGGGTAAGGATCGTGGCGGAAATCTCGGCACGTGTCAAGTCAAGACCGGTTATTTAGCGAATAATGGGATTTTCTTCTGTATTTAGAATTATACCATAAGAAGAATTCCTCTACTATATAAAGGGGGTTCTAATCATTTTGTAATCATCATATTCACGTTACAAAAGCTATATATTCACTTTCTCTTAAGCTCTCAATATTCTTGTTACTGTGTTCATACTTTTCGGCGAAATATTCATTTAATTCGAGGGCAGTCTAGCTCAAGGAAAAGCTATACATTTTATTTGGTTTGCTCCATTTATATTTGCAGTTAATTCCATTATCAATTTACCTTTTCTCTCAATTTGTGCTAAGTGAATCACATATCCTTAAAACCACAGTATAAATTCAATTGTTATCCGTTTTTAGGGTAAACACTCTTATTCTTCGTCATCAGTTGTATATACTTCGCACTAACTTGCAATTGAAAATTCTTGTTTGTTGTGAGATTGCAAAATGAAAGATTGGAATTAAATGTGAAGACGTTGCTTCTATACAGAAATGAAGACCTTCGAACCGTTAACCAGATACCATAATTAGACTACTATGTGGAGTATTAATGTTACTATCTATATCTATATTTATATTAAAAGCACGAAGGCCCTTAGCGAAATGTTGTTCGCCTTTTTTATCCTTTAAAAATAGAGTTCACTGATAATAGGTGAATTTGACTATAATCAACCCTTAAATAATCACCTTCTTGTGTAGTTTTAATGGTAAAAGTGATAACAAAATGCTCTTATTAGTGCTTTTCATGATTTGCAGGTGATATATGTATAAGGAAGGCTAAGGAGCAGTTTTGGAGTCAAAATTGATGAAAAAGAGGCCAACTGTGAAATTTCCCAAGTGAACCATGCAAAACAGGCCGAAGATTCAGAGCACTGGGTCTACCGCGGTTCCACCGCGACCGCGGCAGAACCGCGGTGGAAAGCAGCTGCAGAATTTCAAGGATTCCGCGAGGGTGTTTGGCCGCGGTTCTACCGCGACCGCGGCAGAACCGCGGCAGGCGCAGAAACTTCAGGGACCAAAGTGTCAATTACGGGATTTTTAGACCTAAACCCTATTTAAAACATTAGACTTCGCCCAAGAGAGGCATGTATTGATTTTTAAGGTTTCTTAGCAAGAAAAACCATTGTGAGAGAGTACTCTAAACATCTTTCTTCTTTTCTTTTGATTTTTATGATGAATTCAATCTTAGTTTATGTTCCATAGCCATGAGTAGCTAAATTCCTTGTCTAAGGTTTTGATGGAACCTATTGGGTGATGAACTTCTTGTTTATGTGAATACAAAATTGCCAGTTTAATCTCTATTTGTTCAACTTCGCGTTTGTTGTAGTTAATTGACAGGATCCTCAATTAGTTGTGCCTATTTAGTGTGCATAACTTGGAAAAGAGTGCATATTTAGGTTATTGTTGAACAACACCACTCCTAGATTATTAGAGGAATCTATAATTGCGGGTTTAAAGGCGGGATTAGGGATAACGAAGCTTTGGGTGTAATCTAAAGTGAATCGTGCTAAATAAAGTAAGCTAGTGTATCTTGGAAGAGTGCAATAGTAAATTACTGTGATTACTCGGGAGAGATTTGCAGTAAGATTAGCGTTCATGATTGATAGAGATGTGTGGGTAAATTTGTATGAGCATAAACAGAAGGGATTCCATCAATAGGGGAAATCATTGCCTTAGCGTTTCCTCATAATTGTTTACAACCTCATTAGTTTAGTTTACAACTATTTAGTTACTTGCAAGCTAGTCGTTAAAGAACACTCAACTGAGATTTGAATATTTGGGAAGCTGGTTCTGAAGAATTAGTGGGTCTGAAGATAGTAGTAGATAGGTTAACTCTCTGTGGATTCGACCCTGGGCGTAATACTCGGGTTATATTTGCAACGTCCGCAGAGTCCTTTTTATAAGGCATAGTTGGGCGTGATCATCCACACTAAATAAAATTGTCATTTACCCTTGAAATCAACTAAAATTGTATTTATTAAAACTTCCCATATTTGAATTATTATGTACCTAATATTTAGGACATTAAAATCAACTAAATTTCTTCCATATATAGAGTAAAGTTCTAATTTATGACCAAATATATTAACTAGCTTACGTTGAAACACATTAGAAACTCAAAATCTTTAATATCTCACCAGAAACCATTAGACTTAGGATTTAAAGCCATTAACGGAAAAAATTGAAGAACTACTGCAACTTTCTTTTATTTGAAGAAAAGAGGAACGAATTTTTATGTTATGAATTTTTGGAGTTGAAAAAAATTTAATTATGTCTTGTAAAGGTATTTTTCTCTTTTAGTACGTTATATTTTAAGAATTAAATATAATTTAATATTTTTTGAAAAAAGTTTTTGTTTATTTTACTTCTCGCCTAGATCAGCGATATTAATATTTATCATTTCAATAACTTATATATTTTTTAAATTTTTATTTTATAACTTAAATATGTTATTTAATAATATTTCTATATTTTAAATAAATCTATAGTTGTTGATATAGGTATACGCACAAGACGTGTACCTTAAGTACCAAGGTCATTAGCCCCTTTAAAAATATATTTTATATTGGACAAAGTATTAATTTTAGTTATTTTTCTAATATGTAGGAATAATTATTAATTATTTTTCTCATATTTAGGAACAATCATTTAATTAGTTGCTTAATATTTAGGACTTTGACATGGAAAATCATATAATTATCTTTTTGTTATAAAAATAATTTGTTTAAGAGTCCTTGGCGTGCTCTTTTGTTTTGGTTAAAAAGTTTTAGCTTTAGTGTTATTTATTTTTATTTTCTTTTTTAGAACTCCTTTTTTCGTATAATTATGTAATTTGATTATACAATGAGCTACAGTAATTTATTATTTTTCTAATTTGTTGAAAATAATTTATGTAATATTTATTATTAATTAAAAATTAAATACTTTGCATTTTACTCTTGAAAATATTGTTATTTTCTATCAATTTGTTAATCCTGTTTGAGTCTTCTAAAATGAAGTAGTGAATAACTTTTTAAAAATAAAAAATAAAAAAATTCTTAAGTTTTCAAGGATTATATGTGATTGCTGAAATTGGAAAAAAAAAACATGATAACTTATGAATTTAAAGCAATTGAATTAAAAAATTAAAATAAATTTTTAGTTGAATACATTGAATGATAATTGAGAATTTGTATGAAGATTCATCATTTTAGAGAATATTTGCTTTTATTTTATTGTTCAAACATAATATTTTAATATATTATTTATATAATATTTTAAAATTCTTTTTTATTGAGATAGTGAATACGAGCAAAGCGCGTACCCTAAAACTAGTTGGAAGAAAAAAAACATTACGAAATAACACAACAGCAGCAACATTATTGCCATAGCGACAATTATATTGAACTCCTTCTTTTCTTTTTTTCTAAATTGGTTTCTAACATCACACCACTTACATTTTGTTTTGCGCACTTATTTTTCTCAAAGAATAGTTTTTTGCGCCATTACTCGTCCGCTCAAGAAGGTAGAATAATAAAAATTTGAGAGAATTACACATAAATACAGCTCACACACATACATTGCAACTAGGTGGTCTATATTCAACTTTGCAAAGTTGTAGCATAATAATAGGCTAAAATTAAACATCCAACTCCAAATAGGTTCTCGAAATTGTTATTCAATTTTTTTTAAATGCTTAAGCTTCTAATCCAATCTATGAATCAATAATTGTGACTCAAACATTAGTTCAACAAACCAAATCATTTTGGATAGTGAAATTAGCTTTTTAAGATAATTCACCATTGTTTAAATAAGTGAGTTCAAATTTCGAGTATGATTTTGTGATAAATTTAAGTAGATTGAGTGTTGTTTAAACTTGTTAGAAGTAGTATAAGGAGGTTGTATATAAAATTTGAATGGAGATTTAGGCTGGTTTTGAACAAGAATTGCAACTGAAAACGTATAAGCAATTTGTCTACAGACGCTTGTGTAAGGTGTTTAAAAGTATATAATAGTGTATAAGAGATATTTATACACTATTATACGATATTGTACACTATTATACAAAAACTGAGTTTATCTTCTTCCTTGATTTTTTTCTTGAAATTTAACTCAAACTTAGTTCAAATTTACTCCAAATCATTTCAAATTTACGTTTTTCCTCTTGATGTTTCTAATTGATTGGAACAACACCTAATTCAAAGAACTAACAAACCCGGAAAAACAAGATCTGAAATATGACTCAAATCTACTCCAAATTACTTCAAATTTAAGTTTTAAACTTCTCTTAATTTTTCCAATCGATTGGAACAATACCAAATCCAAACACCTAAAAAAAAGTAAAAAATTAAAACCAATTTAAAAAAATTTAACATCTACGCAAAAAAAAAAAGGAACGTAAAGCGTGCGCCCAATCACGAGATTTCTCACCAAACATGACAAACATAGAATATTATTGGTGCAACGATAACTTAATTACTCATAAGTTAAATTTGTTATTCATAGATAATGGTTTAAAACTTTGCTCCCTTCAATTGAAAAGATGAATATAAAAGTGGCTATACCATATAAATATGGCAGTGTTTATGTTAATACTACCATATTTTGATTTTTGAATATGATTGGGTAATTGGGGCTATAATCCATACATGATTATGTTGAGTCAACAATTGATGAACTACGCATCAGAGTTTGTTTTTTGTCTGAAGGAGAAGAAGAAAAAAAAAAGAACATTAAAGTAGGTCTTTAATGTTGGGCTAAGGAATGAAAAAAGAATGGGATTTTTACCTTCCTATACCATATATGAAACCTTATTACCCTCAATGTTTAAGGTTTGTGTTAATTACATTTCAGTATACCAAATTACCATTTATATACCATAATTCAAATTAGGGATATAATTAAGGGTGCATTTATATTAGGCGCTATAATTAAGGGTGCATTTATATTAGGCGCTATAATTAAGGGTGCAATTATTTTCTGACTCTTCAGCCGTAAATTAAAAAAGTTATGAATTTCTTTCTTTGCTTCTTCTTCCTATTTGTCGTGTCCGGCTAATGCAAATCACAGCAAATGAAACAAATTACCTAATTTTGCTTGCTTTCGCTGAGATTCAAATATTGGTATTCGAAGTTTTTTGCAGAAGATTTTGTAGAAGCTTTAGTCGTTTTGGATTTGTGAAAACAGAAAATAATGCATCTACAATCAGAATATAAATAATCTACAATTTATCTACAATATATCTACAAACTGGATACATTGAATTTTAATATCCCAATTCTCATTTCAATTGTAGCATTATTGGCATTTTCGACATAATTGTAGAAGATTTGTAGAAGTTTTAGTCTTCCCAATCTACAATTTATCTACAATTTATCTATAATTCTACAATTTATCTACAATTTCTGGAAATATGTCTTCTTCTTCTTCTTCGAGTTTCAATCTGAAATTCAGTCAAAACCAAGTCTAATCTGAGGGCAAAACCCCTCAAAATTGAGATATAAACTCTAAACCATATTCCCGATTATTTTCAACAACACCCAATCCAAACAAATAATGATTTTTGGAAACCCAAATTTGAATTCAAAGCTTTCAAGCTTTTTAATGGCTATCAATGGTGGAAAATATATGGAAGAACAGATGAAGATGAAGATGAAGAACAGAAATCTCCTTTCCGTTTCAAAATTACGCAGCTTTGAGATCTCGTTTCCGTTTCAAATTTTGAATTTAATGTTGAATAAATCAATCCCAGATTCTGTGGCTGATTTTTCGCGCGCTAAAAATGGCAGATTCTGCCTAAATAACGAATGATATATAAATTGTAGATAAACTGTGGACTGGGCGGGTAATATACATACTATACACATATTTGGTAATAAGGTTTCATATATGGTATAGTTAGGAAAAAATTTCATGTTACAAAGTGGGTTAAACTAGGTAAGAAGCTAAAACATAGCTAATTTTGATGAGCAAAATTCATTTATAGCCCATCAGCCCAAACATATATCACCCGGTAGCCCAAAAATTGCAATATACATTTTATAGCCCAAAAGTAATTCAAGTGGCTAGCCCAAAAGTAGGTTCAAATCTGCAAAGACAGATAGCGGAAAGAGAGGCGACCACCCATGGCTGCAAAGACAGACCTCACGGCCGATCTTCGTAGATGCTCCGCCGCTTCAATCACCGCCATCATCGACCGTTTCAACCCATCAATTATAGTTTCCAAATTCCGAAGCTTCCCCATCAACAAGCAATCCCCCTCTTTTTATCTCCGATTTTAGCTTCTTCAAATTTTTCCCTTGCTCTGGTGTTAATTATTGGCCCATTGAGTAATTAATTGTAGGAAAGAGCATCGAAGGTTTAAAACCAGCAATCCAAAGAAACGTTCTTCCTAAAGAAGTATACCAAGGTGGAGAATTAAGAAGAAATGTATCTGCATTTTTTGCCTTGAATTTTTCTTGATAGTATTCTTGGTAATTTTCCAAAATTTGTGTCACCAATTTGCTGCTGCTGCTTCTATTTTCGTTTGCTTCTTCATTGAAAACATCATATGAGGCTGAGACATCGGCATAAACACGAGTAAGAAGATGGAGACGCATGAACTCCGAAATAAGGAAAGCCACAAAAGCAAACTCCAACTAATCAAATATTGAAAGATATTCGTAATTCGGAACAATGGGATAAGGAAAAGGCAAATAGATGGAACTCTCAAAAGGAAAGAAAAAAAGAGGAGATAGGGAAGAAAGTATTTTTCTACAAATGGAAAGAAAACTCACATAATCGATTTCAATTTCAATTGCGAGAGAAAGATTCTGGAATTAAGAGGTCCGTCTCTTTTCTGCTGGCAGTTACTTAAGACTTTAATTAGTGACTTTTGAAGTTTTTGGTGACCGAACCGATTCATTAATTGTTTTTTTCCTCTGTTGGTTTAGTAAGTAGAATGAAGGGGAACTTGCAAATAAAGGAGAAAATAGATAAATCTAAATGCTAGTCAATGAGGCATGCCATGTTTTTTACTGTTTTTGGGACTGATGAGAAGGGTGGTTTTGTGGAGGAGAGAGGCTATGGAGTAGAGAATAGAAAGAAACAAATTGCAGGATATGTTCCGACTATGGAAAATTATCCGAATATGTTCTAAACTTTGGAAATGAGAGAGAAATTAATGGTGAATGGAAAGACAATAAGGGATGGGGTGGAAGGTTTTAATTACACGTCATTTTCGTTATACAAAAAATATACTAAAATAGACTGTCACTATACAAAATAGATTGTCACTATACAAAATATATACTAAATAGATTGTCACTATACAAAATATATGCTAAATAGACTGTCATTATAAATATACTAAATAGACTGTCACTATACAAAATATATACTAAATAGACTGTTACAATACAAAAAATATACAAAATAGATATTTTGGGCTATTAGATGTAAAATGTTTGGGCTGAAGGGCCATTTCCTGTACGTGAAAAAAAATATGGGCTATTAAAATTTTAAGGGGCTATAGAGGATAGTTTTTTCAATTTTTGATAGCATTATTACCCCAATTGGTAGAAAGAGTAATTTTTTCTAAAAATATTGCTTTGTCAAGAAATGAGTGCAAAATAGAATAATATAGTAATAGAGACAAGAAGTATAGGAGGAGAATGTAGAAGTTATCTTATTCAAGTGTGTCTCTTGTGTGTTCTTCATAGGATAAAGAATACCCTATTTATAGGATATAAGATACATGAAAGGTTGCAAGAATACACCTAAAGGTTACAAATATTAAGTGATGACTTAACTAAGTACATGAACTCAAATGGTTCATGGAATAGGGATGTCTAGGAGTATTCAATGGACATCCACTCTAACATATTCATAACACTCCCCCTTGGATGTCCATCTAAAAGATAATGTGTCTCGTTAAAACCTTACTAGGAAAACCCAGTGGGAAAAAGCCTAGTGAAGAAAAAAGCGTACACATATCTTGTAATACGCATTGAGTGTTGCCTCATTAAAAACCTTACCAGGAAAACCCACTTGGGACAAAACCTTGGTTAAGGGAAAAAGAGTACAGCGTGTATTATACTCCCCCTGACGAAAGCTTTATTTGATATCTCGGAGACGACCTTATGTCTCAGCTTCTCAAATATTGATGTTGGCAATGCCTTAGTGAATAAATCTGCTAGATTGTCACTTGAACGGATTTGTTGAACATCTATCTCACTATTTTGCTGAAGATCGTGTGTGAAAAAGAACTTTGATGAAATGTGCTTTGTTCTGTCTCCTTTGATATATCCTCCTTTAAGTTGAGCTATGCAAGCAGCATTGTCTTCATACAATATCGTTGGAATCTTCGTTTTTAAAGAAAGACCACACAATTGTTGAATATGTTGAGTCACTGATCTCAACCATACACATTCTCGACTAGCTTCATGAATAGCTATTATCTCTGCATGATTGGAAGATGTAGCAACTAAAGTTTGTTTTGTTGAACGCCATGAAATAGCTGTACTCCCACAAGTAAATAGATAGCATGTTTGAGATCGGGCTTTATGTAGGTCAGACAAATAACCTGCATCTGCATAACCAATCAACTGCGAATCGGATTCATAAGAATAAAATAATCCCATATCAATAGTCCCTCGGAGGTATCTAAAAATATGCTTAACACCATTCCAGTGTCTTGTTGTTGGAAAGGAACTAAATCTTGCTAATAAACTTACTGCAAAAGTTATATCTGGTCGAGTATTGTACATTAGTGCGCCAATTGCACTAAGATATGGAGTTTCATCACCAAGAAGCTCTCCATCATTTTCATGAGGTCGGAATGGATCTTTATTTATATCAAGTGGTCTCACAACTATCGGGGTACTCAATGGATGTACTTTATCCATATAAAAACGCTTTAGGATCTTTTCGGTGTAAGTTGATTGATGGACAAAAATTCCATCTTTCATATGCTCAATTTGTAGACCAAAACAAAATTTTGTCTTTCCAAGATCTTTCATTTCAAAATCTTTCTTTAAACATTCTACTGCTTTTGGAAGTTCCCCAGGAGTTCCAATGATATTTAGATCATCAACATACACAGCGATTATAACAAATTCCGATCCAGACCTTCTTATAAATACACAGGGACAAATTGGATCATTCTTATACCCTTCTTTCAGCAAATGCTCACTCAGGCGATTATACCACAGTCACCCTGATTGTTTCAATCCGTATAAGGATTTTTGAAGCTTTATTGAACAAGTTTCCCGAAAATTTTTATTAGTTTCAGGAACTTTAAGCCCTTCGGGGATTTTCATATAAATTTCGTTATCTAATGTGCCATACAAATAGGCTGTGACAACATCCATTAGATGCATATCAAGTTTTTCATGGACTGCCAAATTTATAAGATACCTGAAAGTGATTGCATCCACCACAGGAGAATATGTCTCCATATAATCAATGCCAGGTCTTTGCGAAAATCCTTGTGCCACAAGTCGTGCTTTATATCTAACGACTTTATTTTTATCATTTCTTTTTCGCACAAAAACCCATTTGTATCCCACTGGCTTTATTCCTTCAGGTGTTCGGACTATACATCCGAATACTTTACGTTTTTCAAGTGACGCCAATTCTGCCTGGATAGCGTCTTTCCATTTTGGCCAATCATTTCTCGGTCTACATTCATCGACAGATCTTGGTTCAAGATCCTCATCTTGTTGCATTATTTCAATAGCAACATTATAAGCAAAAATGTTGTCGACAATAATATTATTTCGGTTCCACCTTTTTGCCGTAGAGACATAACTTATTGAGATCTCTTCATTCTTATTATTTTCAGGTACCTGGACCTCCTCTGAGGCCTTATCATTTGTTATGTCACAGGGCTCTTTTTGAGCAATTGCTCCATATTATGATCTCCTAGATCATTTGCTTCTTTTCGCTTTCGAGGATTTTTATCTTTGGAACCAATTGGTCTACCACATTTCAAGCGTGGCTTAGACTCATTTGTATTTATAGATTGTCCAACCGGGACATCAATTCGAATAGGAGCATTAGCAGCTGAAATATGTGATTTAGTCACTCTTGGTAGGTTAGTGAATGCATCTGACAGTTGATTTGCAATATTTTGCAAATAAATTATCTTTTGAACCTCATGTTCACATTGCTTTGTTCGAGGATCTAAATGAGATAGTGATAATGCATTCCAATCTATCTCTTTTTGCAATTGCTTCTTTTCTCCCCCTAATATTGGATATACTGATTCATCAAAATGGCAATCAGCAAATCTTGCCGTAAATAAATCTCCAGTCATAGGTTCCAAATATTTTATAATAAAAGGAGATTCATACCCAACATATATCCCCAATCTTCTTTGGGGTCCCATCTTTGTGCGTTGTGGTGGAGCAATTGG
Source organism: Nicotiana attenuata (assembly GCF_001879085.1). NCBI lineage: Eukaryota > Viridiplantae > Streptophyta > Magnoliopsida > Solanales > Solanaceae > Nicotiana > Nicotiana attenuata. Next base: position 46,912,588 of record NC_031994.1, on the reverse strand, counting down.
AACATATACTGCACATCCAAATATTCTAAGATGGAAAATATTTGGCTCCTGACCAAAAGCCAATTGTATTGGGGAGACTTTATGATAACTTGTAGGTCTAATCCGCACAAGAGCTGCTGCATGCAAAATAGCATGGCCCCATGCTGAAATGGGAAGTTTTTTTCTCATAAGCATTGGTCTAGCAATTAATTGGAGGCGTTTGTTCAATGATTCTGCTAGATCATTTTGAGTATGAACATGAGCAACTGGATGCTCAATTGTTATCCCAGTTGATATGCAATAATCGTTAACGGCCTGGGACGTAAATTCACCAGCATTATCAAGAAGTGTCTTAATTGCATAATCTAGAAATTGTGCTCTTAATCTTATTAATTGAGCTAGTAACCTCGCAAAGGCCAAATTGCGGGTAGATAACAAGCACACATGTGACCATCTTGTAGATGCATCTATCAAAATCATATAATATCTGAATGGTCCATATGGAGGGTGTATGGACCCACATATATCACCTTGTATACTTTCCAAAAATGCAGGAGATTCAACTCCAACTTTAATTACTGATGGTCTAATAATCAGTTTTCCTTGAGAACATGCAGCGCAAGAGAATTCTTTAGTTTGAAGAATCTTCTGGTTCTTCAATGAATGACCATGTGAATTCTCAATTATTTTGCGCATCATATTATAACCGGGATGACCCAACCGGTCATGCCAAATAATAAAATCATTAATAAACTTCTTATTTACTATGACATGTGATTCAACTACACTAATATTAGTGTAGTATAATCCGGAGGAAAATGCGGGAAGCTTTTCAAGCACATACTTCTTTTCCGCTTTTATTGTAGTAATATAAAGGTATTCAACCTTTCCTTCATTGGTAGTCTCAATATGATAGCCATTTTGGCGAATATCTTTGAAACTCAACAAGTTTCTTTGAGACCTACTACAATATAATGCATCATTAACAGCCAATATAGTTCCTCCTGGTAGTAATACAGTAGCTCTTCCAGAGCACTCAATTAATTTTGTACTACCAGATATTGTAATTATATTGGCTTCTTTCATAATTAAATAAGAGAAATATCTCTTATTTGTTAATATGGTGTCCGTCGTAGCAATATCCAGAAGACATATTTCTTCTTTATTGTTCATACGGTCAACTGAAGACTGGGAAGTTTTCATATTCTTCAAGAAAAAAAAAATACATCATAAGTAATATTGAAAATTTTAAGAACAAAAAAAAACTACATTTATGAAATTAAATACCAACAACATAAAAAGTTTTATTCAAAATATGAACTTCATAAAAAGAAATACATTTATTCTCATAATTTTTCCCAATAATAAATCTTCAGTTATGATGCTCAAAGAAGTCTCCAGTTTCTAAATGAGTAATATCTGCAAGACCTTCAAAAATATCATCTTTATAGGCAAGATTTGCTTCAATTTTATCATGATTATTCATAGGGCCCGCCTCAACATCATTTGTCAAGTGAGCCTTAACTTTGTTTTGTTTCCCTTTGATAGAGGCTTGATAAAGTTTGACAAAATATTTAGGCGTACGTCAAATTCGTGCCCAATGATTTTTCATACCATATCGGTAGACTAATATCTTTGCCTTTTGAAGGATTATTCTGAGAATTGTTCTCTTATTTATAATGTCCACCAGTATGGTGATTATTATTTCATCTCTTGCCATGCCCACATATATTTATACGGCCATGATAATTATTTTGTTTTCTTTTAGACTTTTAGTGTGTCATTTTTACACTGCCATTATTATATCATCAATATATGCCATTGGGACCTGAACCCAATGTCTTACCTATGTGAGACGTGTTACGCCACAATATGATGGGACTTGAACCCAACATCTTATTATCATGGTGCACCAGGATATGAACCCGGTGTCTTACCCTCATAGTGCAGTGGGACTTGAACCCACTGTCTTACGCTCATATAATATTTATCACAAATTATCTCATTCTCTTTAGAGAATGAAACATAATTATAGATCGCCACAAATTCAAGTTTTTATAAATTTAATATAGTATAAAACTATCTTACTAAATAGTAGAATTAATCTACATGATTAAAAAAAAAGTAACAAGTAGTATGCCTTAAATATTTTGGATATAAATATACACATGTCATGAAAGGCATATTAACGGTAGTGAATCATTCAAATAACAATGAGATATTATAGTCATTCCATTCAAATTCACCAATTACTTTCAACGCACTGATTCATATGTACTATAACTAGTTGTCCCGTTCGATTTGCTACATATACCTAATATTTGCCATCGTCCAAAAACGTAAACATAAATATCAAAGATTCAATAACTAATACCTTTTGGAATTAAGCAAAGCAGGATGTTTTCATTATTATTTCATTAAAGAATATCATGCACATCAAGATTACTAGTTTCAAAGATTAAAAAAAATACTTAAATCAAATATTATACCTAACAATAAATAAAATTCCTCCTAATATTTCATAAGGTTCTTTTATAATGTCAAAGTAATGATAGAATATTTTCTTATTTGATAAGGTTAAACTTAGAACAAGCTGGCATGACAATCTAAATTAAAGCTTACTGTTTTTCTTTTTTATACCAAGTCATGTATATCCAAAGCAAAGTCATGCATGAAGTGATTTATAAAATTCAAATACGGTTAGAAGCAAATGGATGTGTACTTGAATTTGTAAGAAAATTGACTAACTCTTTAGGAAGAAGATAATACCCGGTTGAAGTAAATATTTCAATTGGCTAGAATAATCGTGCTGATAACGTGTTAAGAAATGAGTGCAAAATAGAATAATATAGTAATAGAGACAAGATGTATAGGAGGAGAATGTAGAAGTTATCTTATTCAAGTGTGTCTCTTGTGTGCTCTTCATAGGATAAAGAATACCCTATTTATAGGATATAAAATACATGAAAGGTTACAAGAATACACCTAAAGGTTACAAATATTAAGTGATGACTTAACTAAGTACATGAACTCAAATGGTTCATGGAATAGGGATGTCTAGGAATATTCAATGGACATCCACTCTAACATATTCATAACATGTTTAAAGATATTAACTGTATATCTTTTCCTGACTCGAGTTAGGAACACTTCAATACAATATTTTTACAGATATACTTTCCAACCCATCAAAAGTCATGCGCGTCAAAGTATTCTCCTCATAAACAAGCCTATCCCCATCGACTTTCTTCTGACAACTAAGAAAGAGGAAAAAAGGCAGAATATCTCCAATCACAAGCACTTCTTGACGTTTTCAATCAACAATTAACATTACTATGAAAAAGATACTTGGAAAAGCATATGGTCCTACTATTCATTACAAAATATCCCACATTTGCTCCTAGTTAGTATGTTAACTCTCAGCTTCTCATAGACAAGATTATTAGGAAAAAGGAGATACTGGTCCGCCAACAAAAATGATAGGAGCGGCTGTATTTCATTATGCATATGCCATAAAACTTGATAAATAGCTGTCCTATTCAATATGCGGTACAACAGCATGTACGCCCCAAAGGCCAGGCTCATTGTTAATGACTGTAACCTAAATTGCTCAAATTTCCTAGAACAGTAAAACTTACTGAAATACTCAGTTCACCTAGTGACAGTAAAAAGTATGTCAATCAATATACACAATCAAAATCTTGCCGTCCATGATACTCTGTGCCAATTGCTAGTGGCAATTAAGAATCCTGGTTATCTGTCTGGAGATTTAAAATTTGTGAAACCACAAGCTTAGAAAGCTCGCTAATTGCAGCTTGGACTGGATAATCATCTCTGTCTGTGTGCCTTGACAATCCAACAAACTGTGAACGTAATGTGTTGTATTCATTTGCAGCAACCTGTGTCTTTTTTGACGTAGCTACAACTTTCTCCAAATCGGATTCTGATAATGGCCTTGGCTCCTGCTTGAAGAGATACAGAAAAGATATTCTCCAAGTTAAGCAACTTTGTCTACTGACAATCTCGTGAAGACAAACAGAAAAAAAACAAGCATGTCCTCGAAATGCCGTGCAAATACAGCGACAATTCTCCCCAGCAAATCCTCCCAATTATAAGCACAAGGTGATAGAAATCAACCAAACAATCGAGCAGAAACCAAAATCACAACTAGGTGCTATAATTCACCAATCCCGAGAATGCAAGTCTAGTAATCCAGGGTCGACCACTAACTATGTCACCGTTGCAGATTGGAATGGTTGAAAAAACAAAATGAAAGGATTCTTTACTTTTTGAAGAATACTTTTCTTTTTCTTCAAGGACATGTTAAAATCAGAGTTGAGGTTAAAAAATTTAAAATATCAGATTTGAGGTCTTGAAAAGGCCAGACATAATTTAATTTTAATGAACCGTGAAGGAAGGACACTCCCTTTCTAGGTACTGATGCCTCCCTCTGTGCCTGCGGTGTACAGATCTGCTCAAAACTAGAGCAGTTCGAGTTGATCAGCTAAGGTTCCTCGTAACCCAAAGAAAAAGTAAATTTATATTTCAAAAGAAATCTTTATTTTCTTTTTCCCTTATTTTTCTATTTGTTGGGAACCCCAAGCAACGAGTGTCAATGGATAGGCCATAGGTTGCTTACTAGAGTAAACATTTCTAAGCCAATATATATTCAATATAGAATCTCTAAAAAATAAATATCACAATACTAACCGCGGAAGGCTTTCCATTTTTCTCGTCATTAAGCAGGTCACGGATAGGAAAGTAGGCAGCTTTTTTACATAGCTCAAGAAGATCCGAACCAGTGTATCCATCACATAAACTAGCAATGCGGTCATAGTCAATGTTATCTTCCACCCTCTCTCCCCTCAGGATCACCTTCAGAATCTCAATTCTCTCTCTATGGTCGGGGAATCCAATCTCAAAGGCCTGAGGAAGACGTCGAAGAATTGCTTCATCAAGCTCAGATGGGCGGTTAGTTGCAGCAAGAACCATTACCCGTGCATTCTCTACATCAAGCATTTCATGATGATTAGAGCCAACAGAACCCCATAGCTAGACCACATTAACTAGATAAAAGACATGACTATTCAAATTATGATAGAATCAAAATACATAAATGATAGTGAGGATTTATATGCCAAACCCAACTATCTTTGGATGTGGAGTACAAAGTGATATGAAGTTCACCAATCAGTCCCCCTGTCTACAGACACACACAATATATATATATATATATATATATATATATATATATATATATATATANTAGAAAATTTATGTAAGAAATAATAATATTTTTAACCTAATTAATATTCAGAACATATTTGGTTGAACTATGAAGAAGAAATTAAAATGGTAGAAATATTAAATGTTTGCACTTCTTGATTGGGTGTCGTGATTTGCAATCCTTGTGGTAGATAAAATTAATAATTTCTCATTATTCTTCAAGCAAAGATAAGGAAATTTTTAATAGCTAAATAATCTCCAACAAGAAATAAAAATTAAGAATTTGCCATGCATGCAATTTGATTGATAAAAATAAAACAAATCACAATACCAAAAAAAAAAAGTTAAAACTCCATGTATGCAATTTGATTATATTGCATATCAGCATACGTAGCATCTAGCGTAAATAGAAGAAAGAGAGGAAATTATGAATGTGCACTTCTAATTCAAGTAGGATCGACTTTGTAGGGCCGACATATGTGTAGTTTAAATCAAAAAAGAATTACACCATTAAGTAATTTACCATTAGATCCTTAAATTATATAAATATTTAAGGGCATAAAAGTCGATCAATATTTCGAGGATATTTTAGTAGTTCAACATTTATATATATATATATATATATATATATATATATTTGCAAGGTGGGAGAAAACTACTGTAACGTATTCAACAGATTCAGCAGTGAACTTACGATCTGTGGTAAAACCATCCCATAAAGCCATGAATTCAGTCTTCATATTTGTTAATGCTTCATGATCTGAAGTCTTGCGCTGACCCAAAAAGCTATCCACTTCATCAATAAATATAATTGCTGGCTGGAGCTTATATGCCAAACTAAATACGGCAGAAACTGCAGTTTTCACAAGAATAAATATCAATTAGTTAGTATGGTACCGTGCTGACATACTATAGAGAACTAAACGAAACTTTAAGACATTATATGATATGAAGGAATACATAAATCATACACACAAGCCACACTACAGAGAATTCAAGTAAGAGCCCTCTGCGTGTAATAAGAATTACGATACAATATTTATGGCTTTAAGGATTTAAATGACCTCAACTTAGGGGTCATTCATAAGGAATTCGAGCCGAATTTCTAGGCACCTGAGTTTTATAGCATAGCAAAGTTCACAGCTTCTTCTTCCTCGAGATCCATTTTGCTGTTAAGACAATGGAAAGCCCACTAGTTTCCAATAGTTCTACCTAGGATCAAGCCTCAAATCAGCCGAATAATCCATGGTGATGAATGCATCACTATTCTTATATTACTTTTTTTTTCCTTTGATAATTCCCAGGGGCCAGCGGCATAAGGTTAGAAATTCGGTGCATAATGCGCTTGCCCCTCTACCCATCTCCAGTTAAATACTAGGATCTCACTTATGGTAGAGTTCGAACTCGTGACATGCGCCTAAGCATACATCACGCATTGTGCTCTTACCACTAAACCAAAGCCACGGGGGCATATCACTTTTGGTTTTAAAGCAAAGGTATCCCCAACTTGAGGAGATGTTTTCTATTTTTTTTCTGAGGAAACAAAATTATATGGAGCAATTAAGTTGACGGCTGTGAATGAGTTATCGATCATGTCTATACAGGTAGCTTGATGGAGAGCACGTATGAACTTACAGCATAGACTACTTCTCCACCAAAACATATGAAGCAAAGAAGTACGAAAGCTCATGATTCAAGGTTTTTTTTTTTAACTAAGCCTTGAACATACCCCATATCCTGCACTTTCTCCAGAGTCCATGCCACTATGCAGGTATATGAACAAGACCTAGAAAGCATTAAATCTCATTATCTACTTAACAACATTTTCCGCCCGAAAATCCTCCTCAGCAGATGTGGGGAGCCATTCGTGGCACTTAATTAATCCAATTAAACGGGAATCACTTTACACAATTAGAACCTCACTGACCCTTACAGCTGGCAAGTTTTCTAAAAAGTAAAAAGAGCTGCAAGATAGCGGAAACTAAAACTCAATCATTACATAAATGAGTGCACAAGTTATTTACATACTACCGCCTGCACTAAAGCAATTTAAAGAGCGAAGGAAACCACTACGTTAGAGACATTTTAAAAGCTTCAAGTGTTTCAGAGTTGGATGATATCATTGCCACACAGTAAATGAGTCTCAAAATTAATCAAAACGTCTTCCTTTTCTTATTTCCAAATCTAATTGGCCTATAAATCAAATAACAAATAATTTCAGAAATTGAATAGAGCTCAGCCAAGAATCACGACCTATCCAAAAATTATTGACAAATATCTTGATTTGACGCTTATGTTTTATCTCTCAAAAGTCTCTAGCTATTTTTGGTGCTTCAGCCAACATTATTTTGAAAATTGTTCCTAATAAGTAATAGGAATGTTAGGCCTCCTGTTTCCTCACATCTCCAACTTCACTAGTTCATGTAGCACTGTTCATAACAAAAGAACTTCCGTTGATAACAAAATGTTGAAAGAGATCTTTAAAATTAGCAAAACATCTGTTCTGTTGAGGTCATGCAGAATGCCAAAACCGAGATGAACGTAGAAAGGACCAGCCAAAATTAGCGACTTCCTCGTGGTACAGACTTTAGAGTAACATGACACAGTACTTATGTTCTCTCGGATACTTTCTTTTTGGACAGAGTTAATGCTTGTGGACCCTCAATAACACTCACCAAAATAAGACACAGAAAATTCAATGCAGCATGCAAATTTCAGCAAGTCAAACAACACACCCAAGAGAAGAACTGCTGAGGAAAGAACCTTGCAAGACTGAAGGTAAGATCTACACTCACCTAATTTTTGTGCATCACCGAACCACTTGCTCATCAGATTTGATATTCTCACGTTAATAAAAACCGCACCAGACTCTTTAGCAATTGCTTTGGCAAGCATAGTCTTTCCAGTCCCAGGTGGTCCATAAAGCAGGACTCCTTTTTGCGGACCCAGCAACTTTCCATGAGAAAATAGCTCAGGTCTCCGCATGGGAAGAATTACTAATTCATATAATGCTTGCTTAATGGATTCCAACCCACCAATGGAATCAAATTCCACATCTATATGATCAGGGTTCACTACATCACAGGCTATCACATCCTGTTAACACAAAGTACAAAAGAGCGATAAGTTATCCATCTCAATATGAAAATGATCGAATTTAATATGAGAATGATAGTTTTCAACTACAAGTCTGATTCACCAAAATTATTCACACCAAGAAAGAAATATGCTGCTCAAAAATAAATCATATAACTTAAACCTTTTTTTAATGATAGTGGTGTTCCGGCCAGCTTGCCCACCTCGACTATTTCCACCGGGTACCTGCTACCTCCCACTAGCATAGATATCGAGCAACTCTGCCCGCCAAAGCTTAAACAGATGTGAAGAAATCACCTAATGTTTTTTTGCCTCCTCTAGGAATCAAAACTAAGACCTCATGGTTCTCCTCCCACTTTTGACCACTAGGCCACACCCTTGGATAAAATAAAAGTGAACCAAATCTGTCTTTAAACCTAAACTTTTCAGATATCACAGGCTATTATTCCCTTAATACTATGTAATATGCTGAAGATTGTGTTGGAGGGAAGCTCTCACAAATCAATAGGAAAATGATCCTGATCAGAAGAAATGAATATAATGTGCACTATCCGATACTCTAATAGTTCAGAATGATAAAGACAAATAAAAGTATACTATCATCTTCAATAAATAAATATCACCTAAACCAAAATTTTAGAGCAGTGGGTTAGACTCACAAATACAACAATTTCACAAGAAGGAGGGTGCAAGTTCTAAAAGCTAAGGACGGTGTTGTCAAAGGCGAAAAGCATTAAAAAGCGCTCCAGTCTATCAGGGTTTTAAGCGCAAAGCACAATTAAAATTTGGGATTTAGTTAAAAAAGCTAAAAGTACATATGTAATGCAAGAAAGAAAATAACAAGTTCATTCATAATGATTTCCTTACAAATTAATAATATCTTTTAGCCAATTATATTTATTGTTTTGTACCACTCTATTCAAGTTAGAACTTAATGGCAATGAGGCGTGGGCCTTAGTTTCTTGCCTACACTGAAGCGCAACCTAAGTGAGGCGAAGTGCATACCCTGAGCTTTTTTGAGCTTCGAGGCTTAAGCGCACCTCAAATGAGCCTTTAACAGCACTGGCTAAGGACTCTCTTTAAAACACCCAACGCCATTAATATTACTTAGCCAAAAGTGTTGTATTATGAAGGCTCATTCAACATAAATACTAGTATTAATTAATAGCATCTGAAAATATAAATCTAAAAACTCTGCAAAATGAATCACGATTAGCAGACTGAAATCTCCTTTACAACTTTCATTTGCAAGTACCATTGCTCACAACTTCCACCTTGCAGTCGAATAAGCACATGCATGTGGAAAAGATAGTTCTTTTCGGCCCAGACGCTTAGCAAGCGCCGAAACAAAGTAAGCAACTTTATCAACTATTAGGCAAAAGGGAATGCGCCGAAACAAATTAGGGAAGATTGGATAATGACCTCATAAGGATTGGTTTGGATGAGGGGTCGGCCCAGACGCTTAGCAATTTCCTTCTTGTGTTCAAGAGCCTTCTTTGATGCTTCCCGGTTCGGGTCAAGCTGTCGGAGCCCCACAAACAGCACGAGGCAGCTAAGAGCAGCGCTTGCCGCGTACAGAATCAACTCTTGCACGAATTTCGTCTCTGAAGAATTACTCTTCATCGTTATCACTAGATTTTTCAGATTTAGAATAAATGGGTGTAAGTTTTTGGATGAAGAAATTGGGTTTCAAAATACATAAATAGAGAGACTCGTCTTGGTTATCAAGAAAACTTGAGGATTCTGACGGTTTGTCGGAAAGGAGTGCAATGTACGTATTTACCCTTACCCCGACGATTAAGCTCTTGGCGGCACTCTTTTTGGGCCAGAATCACATGCCACTTTACAGTTTGGGCTCAGACCCAATCCACAAAATGGGGTCAAACATGTTCCATAATGTGCTCTTACCCAATCACCGTCATTTGCCACCCTAACCAAGTAAAAAGGAAAAATTTTGCGACACAATAGACATATTTACGGCATTTATAATTCATAGTTATTCTTTCAGAACATTATCATTCGTAGCTATAGTTGAATTTCATAGTAAATTCACTTGAAAGTAATGAAATAAGAAATTAATTGTTTTGAACTGAAACAAGAGAGCAACAAGCTCTTGTAGCTCACTTGGTTAGACCACCAGCTTAATAAGTAGAGGTTTTGAGTACGACTCTCAACGAGAGAATTTTATTTTTCTGTATTTCACCTTGGTTGTATGCGCAACGAATACAGTCGATACATATTGTATCCTTTGTATACAACTCTATATTTCGCCTTAGTTGTATTAGTTCGCGTTGATATAGGTTGTATTTGTTGTGAGAACGAATATAGTTGATACATGTTGTATTTTCTCCTTCTTACAAGACTTAAAAGAGTACCTAAGGCAGATTAGTGATTTATTTTGAAAAGAAATTTTATTTACCGTAGCTTTTAGACAGCTAACAACTAAGCCACTAATCATACAGCTAATAAAATAAAGTCGGTCACTACAGAGACAACTCATAAAAGTGGTTTTAGGTTCAAGGTCTAAAGCTTCTATTCTTATTATATTTAATAAGTAAAGTAGGCAAAAATGGGGTCCTGATAGATGGGGGTTCGAGTCTCAACATTTGTCCATTGACTACTTTGAAGAGGTTGGGTAAAGGGTTGCATGAAATACAGGCAGGGACTATGAACGTGAAAGCATTCGATGGGTCCCAAAGGGACACAATTGGGGAGATCAACCTATGTTTGCAGATGGGTTCGACTTGGTTTGACGCTGAATTTCAAGTATTAGACATAACCGTCACATACAATCTGCTGTTGGGACGACCTTGGATACATGATGCTGGGGTCGTGGCCTCCACTCTACATCAGGCTGTGAAGTTTGAATGGAACCATCAAGAAATAATTATTCACGAGGACGAAAGTAATCCCATTTAGACCAATCAAACTGTTCCGATTGTCGAGAATAGAAGGAAGTTGGGCGGAGAAACGTACCATCGCATGTTGATACCCAATTTTTCCCTATGTATTTTATACACAAAATGCTTTCAAAATAACATGTACATGCTATATAAGCATGCCCAAGTGTTTTGGTATTTTTTTCTCATTTTTAAAAGATTTTAAAATTAATTTATTATTCATTTTAGCAGTACAAAAGTCAGTAATTATTCCCAAAACTATCAATTTTTGTGAATAATTTATTTTATTCTCATATTTATACCAAAATATAGTTAAGGTGATTTTTGTATATTTTTACAAATTTATCTGGTATTTTTAAAAGCTAAATTGCATACAATTGCAATTTTAGCCTATTTTAAGATTCATAGCATTTCTATAATTGTAAAATTGGTTTCAATATTTTTTAATTAATATTTGTATATTATTAATTGGTTCAGTACTTTTAATTTACTTTTAAAATCATTTTTACTATTTTTATAAAATAAAAGGGGTAAAATTGGCAATTAAAAATTTGGCCTCATTTCGTTTCAATTGCAGCCGATTTGCATTTTGATTATAGCCACATTAACCCCCCCCCCCCCGACATTGACCCAATTTGAATCCCAACCGGGCTAGCCCAATTCCGTATCCTTAACCCATTTAACTACCCGACCCAAGCCTCCTTTAATCCAGACCGTTGATCAATCTGATCAACGGTCACGATCTCCCCTTTCCATTTTTAATTCCCCAAACCATACCCTATCCCCCATTTTGTTTATTCCGCCGCCCTTGAATACTCTCCACTCTCAAAACTCTCTCGAAGGTTCTTCGAAACCCTAGCCTGTCTCCGACCCTTTTCCACCATACTTTCACCGGAATCCATGGCTTCTCAGGCCATGGATGGTCTATACTCACCCCTCTCCACCATTAGACCTTGGTAGTTCGAGGTTTTGAAGTTTGACTTCGATGGCTCTCTCTTAGATCTTCTCAGATCTTTGGTTTCATGGCTTCTCCGGCCATGCTCCGGCATACTCAAGCACGAGAAGCCTGATTCCTGACCTTTTCGACTCAGGATCTGACTTTTCCAAGCCTTTATCATTTCTAGGGTTTCTCTGAAACCCTAAGTTGTTCGAGGTTTTTCTCTGTTTATTTTCTTAGATCTATGGTATGTTTGTGTTCTACTGGACCTCTAAATTGTTTTCCCCAAATTTTCTTTTCAAAATTGTTTATTTTCGATTTAGGGTTTCTGAAAGGTTTTCAAAAAAAATATCTTTCTAATTCTCGCTGTTCTTTCCTTTATGTGTGTTTGTCTATACTATGCTCGTATATTTTCTGTTACTACGCGTTTGTTGTTCTTCTGCTTCTTCTTTTCCTACTATACATGTTACTCCTGTGCTCACATGCTAATCCTTGTTATGTTACTCTTCTACTATATGTGTTTACTGTTGAGTTCTTTGATTTTGTTCGCTTTACTAGACTCGGTTTGTGTACTTGTTAAGCATGTTTCATCTACTGTGGTTTAAGTTTACACCACCTCTTTTTTCCTCTGAACTTGCTTAAGTTTCGACTTTTCTAAAACATGCTCTTTTATGCTCTTAAATCAGCTTTCTTTCTTTGTTGTTTCAAATCTGCTATCCTATTTGTTTTGTTTCTCATGAGGCTCTGAAACAGACCTTTGAGTCTGTTTCAATTGCTTGCCTTCTCATCTCTATGTCTGATTCGATTTGAAACCCTAGGATTTGGGGTTTTCTTTGGCAAGTTTGATTTGGTGTTTGGACTAGGGTTCTGCATTGGAACCCTGGACTCTCAGACTCACTATGAGTCTACAAACTGAACTTGTTTTTCCCTTTGCTTATGATTCTTACCTTTTAATATTAGACTCTTTTCTAAGTAACATGACGACCACTTTTGTTTGATTTGTCTGCTTTATTTATGAGAAGTTCTTCTTTCAAAAAAGGTTTTGCCAACTACTAATTGATTCTCAATTCCTTTAATGGGGTTTGACTGATTGTTACTGATTTTCTCTAATTGAACCATCTTTACCTTTTCTCGACTTGGTTCATTCGAACAAAGCCCGCCACTTTGATTTTACTGGCTGTTTGATTGATTCTCTTTCCTTATTTCACACAAATCGTGTACCATTGGACTTTTGCCTTAAATAACTTCTATGTATTTACCCTTTATTGTACTGCCTGGAAAATATTTTTTCAAATCCCTTTCCTTAATTGTTTTTACTCGTTTGAAATCAGAATCCCTTAATTAAAGGGAGATTGATTTCAATGTTATTTCTTTACCTTGTTCTTACTTGTTTGCTGCACTATAAAAGGGGCTCGACCCTTCAGCACTAAAACAACTTTTGAACTTTTGAACTTTTGAACTTTTGAATCCTAAGTTCAATACTCATACTCTCACACGCATACTCTCAATCACAATACTCTTTCAATTCTCTACTCTCTTCTGAGACTTTTGTACTGCTTTGCTTGCAACTTGGCTTTTCAAGACTGCTGTTTTACTTATTTGTTTTCCCTAAAACTGGTATGTCCCAATTTAATTTCAGCCCCTTCCCTATGTGTTTACTTTACAGTTGCCATGTTCTGGTTTACTTTGTTGTTTATACTCTGTATTAAGCATGTTCTTTCTTTTATGTTTACTGCTTGCTATAGAATCCACATACCCCCATTCCCTTATGTGTGTTGAGTTAAAGTTCATGGCCTGGCCGCATCCAAATTGCTGCCCAGGTCTGAAGCTGACCTTCAATAGGTCCTAACTCCCAAACCCAAGCTGACAGGCTGGTCAGGGGTGTGCCAGCATCCTAATTGCTGGGCATGACCACTAGTTTTGTCATGGCTTTCCCTAATTTCCCCTCTATTGCACTAACACTTATTCTTAGACTCTAAGTTCTGCCCCCCTCCTATGAGCCTTGCCTTGGGGACCTTGAGTTCCCTCTGAACTTGGACATTTGAGGGTTGGCCCTTCCACACTGCACTACAATCTGATCCTGCAAATGTAATTGGGTGTGAGCACTGCCTGGAGTTCATGAAGCTCCTTGGAACTTTGACATACCCAAAGGATGAGAAAGGCCTTGGAAATCTGATCTTTAGAAGTCGGTTTATCTCATGTTTCAGACTAGGAGTTTGAATTAGGCTCTCCTTGGTTGGAACTTTAATTTCTGATGTAATTTTTTCTTTTATTTTTATTTTTCTTGATTCATTCGGGTTGTAATAATTTATAATAACTATTGGGGGTGTATAGTGAAAAGGGGAGGGTCACTCATGTTATGCATGTGGGTAGACATCATGCTTTAGGTATTTATTTCTGCAATCACAGCCTGTTTTTTCGCTTATACATCCACATATAGAAATCCTGCCTATAAGTTTATGCATCCACACATAGAAATCCTGCCTATAAGTTCATGCATCTACATATAGAAATCTTGCCTATAAGTTGTTTCATTACTGCATTAGAAATCCTGCCTATAAGTTGTTTCATTACTGCGTTAGAAATCCTGCCTATAAGTTATGCATTTCATTAGAAATTATGTCTGTAAGTCTCTGCACTTCTGCATATAGAAATCATGATTATAAGTTTCCTGCACTTCTGCACATATACATGTCATTAGGCAAACAATCCATAGGTTAAAAAATAATCAATTGCATCTTAGATACCATGCTCTTAAGATTCCTGCACTTACATAACCGTTTTAGAATCAATAATGCTTAGAATTCATGCCTATAGGAGCAATCGTTTAAATATGATTCACCCGCAAAGTCTAAAGTCAGTAATAATGTTGTTAACATTCACAGAATTGATCTATTTCTAAAGTCAGTAATCTTCTTTAAAATCAGTATGTTTGACCTTGTTAGATATCATGCCTATAGGTTTCACCTAAGCAAACCATTAGGTAATCAATTAATTACACCGGTCTTTAATAATTACAACCAGCATGCAGGCCTTATTCGGACTTCTTATCTGAAAATATGTGATAAATCAGCCCCCCCCTTTACGTAAGTTTAATTAAAGACCTAACCAGTACTTGTAAGTCATGCTAAACAATTTCTGCTTTGAATGAGGAGGCCTATTTGAGCCTTAACTGCTATGTGTTTTCCCCCCTTAACTGCTTTTATGTGTTTTGTTGTCGCACTAGATTTTCTCCTTTTTAAACTTCAAAAGCCAATATCCCTTCCCTCTAGGATTAGTAGTCCCAACTGCCTCCGGGACTGATAGGATTGGGGCGGGTAGTAGCATGCAATAATTAACGAGACCATTCCGCGTTTTAGTACCTTAACGGGGTGGGAAAGGGTAGACATGGATATGATGATCACGCGATAACACCACGTGTATAATTGGTTACCGGGTGTTGTGTGGGTGATCCATGTTATTTATAAGCCTAGGACCCCCTCCCTCTTTATGTGTTTACCTCTCTCTTTCAGAATTTTTTTAATTGCAGTTTTCGGTTCTTTTAAACCTTGCCCTTTGCTTTAATCATTTAAAAAAATCTCTTTAAATGTCCAAGTACTTTTTTTTCTCTCCCAAATTGTCGCCCCATTTCATCCCTTTGCCTGATTATTTGTATCGATTATTTGACTCCCATTCTTCTGCACTCGTATATTCTTTAAATAAATTATGAAATTTCCTAGTCCCAAATTTCAGCTCGTTTATTTAACTTTTATACTTCCCCTACTTGCAATCGTTATGTGAGAATTGTCTTGTATGTTTATTTGTTGTTTATATTTAAAGTCACAATTGTAGCATGACCGGGAACTACACTAGTGGATCTTGGGGGTGCCTAACACCTTCCCCCCGAGATAATTTCAAGCCCTTACCCATTCTCTGGTTCTTCTTCTCTTCATTTCTTTCTTAGTGTCCTAATGCACTTAATCATTAGGTGGCGACTCTTCTAAATCTCAAAATCCAAATTCCCAAAAGGGATAGAGTTGTCCGCCCAAATGTCGTAAACCCGATTTCGCCTTTAGAAAAAGAGGGCATCGACATCCCATCGAGCGCGTCAATGCAATTGAGAAAGACAAATGGTGGAGCAATAAGATTGAAAGCATATTGTCATAGACAAGGTATGAACCCGGCAAGGGTCTCGGTAAGAATCTCCATGGGATCACCAAACCGATACAACTAAAGCGTCACGGCACAACTTTTGGGCTTGGGTATGAATACACCTGGAACGAGTATCAGAATTGGTCACCACCATGGCGTGGTCCTTATTACCCACTTGAATAACCAATACCGCATCTGCACTAGACATTTCAACAGACCGGCGTGATATGGGGATCAAAAGAAGAGGAAGCTTTAGCTGGCCTGAGGAATCTATTTCTAGATGGTGAAGACATGGATTGCAATGCAATAGTTGAGGAGGAGGAGGAGGATGACCTTACAATTCAGACAGTGTAAAAAGGAGTTGTTCTCAAGAACTGGACTGATGCATCGTCCGGGGCCCGTCGAGTTCCTGGCTAGACTGGCAATTAGCATGATCTATTTTTGAAAGCAATTTTTAGTATTTAAGACATTTTCAGTATTTTGTTTTGTTTTGAAATAATTGCTCGAGTCATCGAGTCGTACTTGTTTTAATATTTTCAAGATTTATCTAATGCATTGCTCTTTTAGTATTTATTATTGTCCTTTACATTTTCTCTTTACAGCATTATTATTACTTATCCTGATGAGTCGACGACTGTGACATGTAATGAGACAACGCCACATAAGGATAGTGATTCAGAGGAAATAGAAGAAGCAGAAGAAGATATAATACCTAAGGAAATTGTCAGAAAAGTAGAAAATTTTGAGAACAAGCCTAAGTCCAATTTGGGACAAAACCGAGATAATCAATTTGGGAGATTCTGAAAGAGTCAAAGAAACTCGCATAAGCATTTACCTGTCACCATCAGAGAAAGAAGAGTACACCCGTTTCCTGAAAAGAGTATGAAGATATTTTTGAATGGTCTTATGATGATATGACTAGTTTGAGCACATCTACAGTGGCTCATAAACTACCTACCAATCCGATATCCCCGATTGTAACTCAGAAAATTCAAACCGGGTATCAATCTGAAAATCAAAGAGGAAGTCACCAAGCAGATCAAAGCTAAGGTTCTCAGAGTGGTCGAATATCCTACCTGGTTGGCTAACATCGTGCTAGTTTCGAAGAAAGATAGGAAGGTTAGAGTGCGTGTCGACTATCAGGATTTAAACAAAGCAAGTCCCAAAGATGATTTCCCGTTACCAAATGTACACATACTAATCGACAACTATGACAAGAACGAACTCCAATCCTTTGTGGATTTCTTCGCAGATATCATCGGATCTGGATGGATGAAGAAGATGCCGAGAAAATAGCCTTTATCACTCCGTGGGGGATGTATTGTTATAAAATGATACCGTTTGGCCTGAAGAATGTCGGAGCCACTTATATGAGAGCTATGACGACTATTTTCCATGACATGATTCACAAAGAAATAGAGGTGTACGTGGATGATGTCATCATCAAATCCAAAAGGAGCAAAGATCATATAGCAGACTTGAGAAAATTCTTTAATCGGCTTCGAAGGTACAATCTGAAACTGAATCCTGCAAAGTGTGCCTTCGGAGTCCCTGCCGAAAAATTGCTAGGCTTCATCGTCGGTTGCCGAGGGATTGAACTAGACCCGTCAAAGGTCAAAGCTATCCAAGATTTGTCACCGCCAAAGAACAAGAAAGATGTGATGATTCTTGGGGCGTCTCAATTACATCAGCCGCTTCATAGCACAATCGACCGTGATTTGTGAGCCGATTTTCAAAATGCTGAAGAAAGATGCTACAACAAGTTGGATTGAAGCATGTCAAAAAGCTTTTAACAAAATCGAGTACCTGTCCACACCACCAGTCTTGGTCCCGCCGGAACCTGGTAGACCTCTGCTACTCTATCTGTCCGTACTAGACGGAGCTTTCGGTTGTGTCTTGGAACAACACGACGAGACAAGAAGAAAAGAACAGGCCATATATTATCCGAGTAAGAAGTTCACACCCTATGAAGCACAGTATTCTTTGCTGGAACACACCTGCTGCGCCCTGACGTAGATAGCTCAAAAATTGAGGCATTACTTCTATGCCTACACTACATATCTCATATCAAGGATGGATCCTCTAAAATACATTTTCCAGAAACCCATGCCTATAGGGAATTTAGCAAAATGACAGATACTGTTGAGTGAATTTGATATTGTCTATGTGACTCAGAAGGCGGTCAAGGGACAAGCTTTAGCAAATCATCTCGCAGAAAATCCTGTTGGTGGAGAACACGAACCACTGAGAACGTATTTTCCCGATGAAGAAGTATCATTTGTAAGATAAGATATCACCAAAACCTACGGCGGTTGGAGAATGTTCTTTGATGGGGCTGCAAATTTCAAAGGAGTGGGTATTGGAGCTGTTCTGGTGTCAGAGACAGGTCAACATTATTCGGTATCCGCGAAAGTCAAATTTCCGTGCACCAACAAGGCAGAATACGAGGCTTGCATCTTGGGGCTTAATCTGGCCATTGACATGAATATCCAGGAGTTGCTGGTAATTAGGGACTCAGACCTTTTGGTATATCAGGTTCTAGGAGAATGGACTACAAAGAATACCAAAATATTACCATATCTATATCACGTGCAAGAGTTGATGAAGAGGTTCACAAAGATAGAACTCAAACATGTTCCGAGAATCCAGAATGAGTTTCCAGATGCATTAGCCACTTTGTCCTCCATGATACAGCATCCGGATAAGAATTTCATCGACCCCATTCCAGTAAGAATCCATAATCAGCCAGCTTATGACGCTCATGTTGAAGAAGAAACAGATGGGAATCCGTGGTTCCATGGTATCAGGGAATACTTGGCAAAAGGAGAATACCCGGAGCATGCAAGTCATACTTAGAAACGCACACTCCGAAGATTATCCAACCATTTCTTCTAGAGTGGAGGAATTCTATACAGAAGGACTCCAGACCTAGGGTTATTGCGGTGCGTCGACGCCAAAGAAGCTTCTAGACTGCTCGAAGAGATACGCGTTTGCGGACCACACATGAACGGTTTTGTTTTAGCCAAGAAGATATTGAAAGCAGGATATTTATGGATGACTATGGAAACGGAATGCATCAGGTATGTTTGAAAGTGTCACCGATGTCAAATACATGCAGATATGATACGGGTACCACCAAATGAACTCAATGCAACAAGTGCACCTTGGCCTTTGGCCGCTTGGGGAATGGATGTCATCGGTCCGATCGAGCCTGCCGCTTCAAACGGGAACATGTTCATTTTAGTGGCCATAGACTACTTCACAAAATGGGTTGAGGCTGCATCTTACAAGGCTGTAACCAAGAAAGTCATCGTAGATTTTATCAGGGATCGTATTGTTTGCAGATTCGGGGTACCAAATCCATCATCACCGACAACGCCGACAACCTCAACAGTGACTTAATGGAAGCTATGCGTGAAACTTTCAAAATCAAGCATAAGAATTCCACAGCATACAGGCCTCAAATGAATGGAGTTGTGGAGGCTGCAAACAAGAATATCAAGAAAATATTGAGAAAGATGGTAGACAACCACAAGCATGGCACGAGAAATTACCATTTGCCTTATTGGGGTATCATACCACAGTTCACACATCAACCGGAGCAACTCCTACATGTTGGTCTACGGTACTTAAGTTGTCATTCCCGCCGAAGGCGAAATTCCTTCTTTGAGAATTATACAAGAAGCTGAACTCAATGATGCAGAATGGATACAAAGTCGCTATGAACAATTGGCCCTTATCGACGGGAAAAGAATGAATGTGGTATTCCATGGTCAGCTTTATCAGAACAGAATGTCCAGAGATTTCAACAAAAAGGTCAGATCCAGACAGTTCACACCTGTGCAGCTGGTGCTGAAGCGAATCTTTCCACTTCAGGATGAGGCCAAAGGGAAGTTTTGACCCAACTGGCAAGTTCCTTACATGGTTCATCGAGTACTAACAGGAGGAGCGCTCATACTTGTAGAAATGGATGGAGAAATTTGGCCAAAACCTATCAATTCAGACGCAGTCAAGAGATACTATGTTTAGATTGTTTACATCTCTTCATTTGATGTAAATGAACTATGCTTGGCCTGATTCCCGTTTAAGAGGGGATACGTAGGCAGCCCTGTGGGTTCGGTCATATCTTAATAAAATCTTCATTTTCCCCATGGTCAGAAACTGGGGCAGAATTTTGAGGAGAACCCTCAAAATTTTGGAGCAAGTCCAGCCAACTTCGTCCTATGCTGAACGGTCAAAGAATCGCTTATTAAACTGGGGTAGAATTTTGAGGAGGACCCTCAAAATTCTAGTGCAAAGAAGTCGCAATATCTCTAAAGTGTCACAGTCATTGGTTCATCTATTTACTTGATATTGCATACTACTATGTTTTTAAATAACTATATTTACCAAAGTGCTTGCATATTCTTTTGAAAACTTTATTTCTATGGCACCCAGATATTACCCAGGGTAACTCGAACAGGATCTCCCGAGCAAAGCAAGTAGGTGAAGGCATGAACCAACCTTCCCTGCAAAACTCACGATTTTTCTTTGGATGCAGGCATAATGAACATAACAGGAATATCGCAAGTATACGCATATCAAAATCACTATCTTCATAACGACAAGGCTGCCAAACGCAAACATGTCTCCAGATAAGAAAATACTCTATATCGCTCACTATCTTCTCTTTGCATGAGGCTAAGCACTGGCTCCCATTTTGAATGAGGCTAAGCCCTGCCTCCTCAATTGCATAATGCTAAGCAGTTCCTTCCATTGCATGAGACTAAGCATTGTCTCCTCTTCTTGCATGAGACTAAGCCTGTCTCTTTTCTTTGCATGAGGTTAAGCACTGCCTCCCATTTTGCATAAGGCTAAGCCCCGCCTCCTCAATTGCATAAGGCTAAGCATTGCATTCCTTTCATCGAGACTAAGCATTGTCTCCTCCCCTAATTGTATGAGGCTAAGCATTGCCTCCCTAATTGCATAAGGCTAAGCACCGCCTTCCATTGCATGAGACTAAGCTCTGTCTCCCTCTTCTTGCATAAGGCAAAGCACTGCCTCCCTAACTGCTTAAGGCTAAGCACTGCCTTTCCTTGCATCGAGACTAAGCATTGTCTCCTCCTCTTGCATAAGGCTAAGCATTGCCTCCCTAATTGCATAAGGCTAAGTGAGACTAAGAACTGTCTCCCTTAATTGCTCGAGGCTAAGCCCTGCCTCCTCAATTGCATAAGGCTAAGCTCTGCCTTTCCCTGCATAATATCGAATGCTATGCTACTCGAAATCTAGCACTATTTTTGCTTTCTCGGGGCCAAGCTCTGCCCCAATCTTATGCAAGACTAAGCTCTGTCTTGTTTCGCTTCTCATATAACCCAATATCATGTCNCGTCTTCTCAATACTAACCAATATCTATCGTTCTTTCCTATTTCAGTGGCTGAAACATCGCCATTTTGTCCAAAGGCGTCATAGTCCGAAGGCATCATCCTCATAGCCCGAAGACACCATGTCATGGTCTGAGGATCTCTCAATATTGCACATCATTATTCAAAGGCATCATGGTTCAGAGGCACCATTCTCATGGCCCGAGAACATCATCTCATGGCCTACGAATCCTTTATCACGCGATTCATAGCCCAGGACATCATGGTCTAAGGACATCATCCTCGCCGTTCAAAGACAATTTTTCATGGTCCAAAAGGAATTTGCATCATGTTTAAATTCTCGCAATAACCTATATATATTTGCATGAATCGTGTTTTATGTTTTGCAGGTAATCCGGGAAGTAACCGTTCTTCAAACGGGAGTAACCTTCGCTCCGGTTTACATTCATAACGTTCACATTCTGCAAATGTTTTAAACGTAACCGACCATCATCAATTCCCATTTCCTACTCTATGGCTATTCAGATACTTGCTCTATAACACATCCATTACGTTTTAGATTCACATTCATAGCTCCACATAAATCCATCCGATACTATCCCCCAAAAGAACCATTTTCGAAACACACGATCATTCCTATAACAACTCCATCGGTTTTGTTCACCGTTGGCTCCAGAACTACACATGGCCTGATTCCTGTAAAACCAGGGATGTCAACTCAAAAAAAGGAGTTCGGCCTCTATTTTTAAGAAATCACCCCATTTGGTCAAAATCGGTCATCATTTCTTTACCCGATAATTCTTTCATCATTCCTGGGTAAAGAGGGGCAGCTGTTGATACCCAATTTTCTCTCATATTTCTAAATATATATATATATCATCAATATAGTATATTTGCATCATCATCTAGTTTATGAACGTATACAAACATTTTTCATAATTTTCCATGATTTTTAAAGGTTTTAAATTAATTTCTTTCTGCATTTTGATTATATAAATATCCAATAATTATCCTTCAAATTATTTTTATGGTGGTTTAATCATCCAAACACATCATTTGTACCAATATGTATGTTTTAAATATTTTACNCATTTTGTCAATAATAGCCCATATTCATGTAAAATTTACGATATTTTACGCGTAACAATTTTTATAATGTTAAGTTATTATTTTAAATCATTTTAGTGCATAAGTGATATTTTTGTTATTTATTAATTATTTTATAAATTATTTTTTCTGCTAAAATGGGGTATTTAAATAACAACCCAAATTTCACCTATTTTCGGACCTAAATTACCCAAACTTTAGCCCAATTACCCCTTGCCCAAGATCAATTAACCCAACCCCACAACCCGGTCGCAATCCGTTTAACCACCCGACCCAAAACCCCTTTTAAATCATGGTTGTTGATCATAGAGATCAACGGCCCACATTACACCCTCCCTTTTAATTAACCTAACCCACCCCAAACCCTAGCCATTTCTCACCGTCCGCCGCCCTTGAATCCTCTCATCTCTCAAACCTAAACCCTAGCCATCCTCCCCCCAAATCCCTCTCCTAATCCCGCCTAACATGGGATTCCATGGCCGTTTCTTGCCATATGTGATCTCTCCCCGGTACTGGGTCCTTCTCTATACTGATTGCCTAAACATGGCAAGCAGATCTCATAAGAACCGAACCAAAATCGGATCAGTTCCTTGACTTTTCTGATTATTTTGTCTATATTCGTTATGTGCTCTATTGTAAGTACGAATATTTCTGTATCTTCTGTTGATTCTTACTTACCCTAAATTAGGGTTTTCAGATCTCTTTTAATCGAGCCAAAATAGGTTCAATTCTTTGATTTTAGTATTATTTGTGTCTATATTCATCATGTGCTACTCTTTTTATGTATATTTCGTTGGTATTTGTTTTCCCTAAAATTAGGGTTTACCTATTTTTTCCTAAACCCGATTTACTAATTTTTGCATGATATTGCTTCCTTATTTATGTTTGATTTTACAGTGTTTCCTTGTTTACTTGTTTAATTTTTACTACTATATAAACCCTTTCCCCATTCCCTTTTAGAACGATTTGAATCGTGAATGTTTACTAAAAACTGAAGTTCTTGCTCTTTGTTCTCTAAATACTTTTATTCTATATTCTGGTTCTTGGCCGGCTGAAAGCCAAGGCCAAAAATTCAGGGTTCTTGCTCTTCGTTGATATTCAGAATACTGTGGACTTTGTTCTTTCTTGTTTTTCGCTTAACTGGTGAGTTGCTGGACTTTTGTCACTTCATTCCTATTTACCTGCAATCTGCATATGTTTTCACTTCTGGAGATCGTAGCTTAATGTGTTTTTCTGGTTTGTTCTTGTGTGCAATTCTGATTGCTTTACTTCAATATTAGATCTCTTTAACCTTTGACTTCATTATGTTGGTAATCTGAGACATGCCTAAACCTAATTTGAGTTAATCAGGTTCTTTTCAGGCTTATCCAGCCTATGTGTTGCAACTTCCTGACACACTTTAGCCTCTCCTTGGTGTTTAATTTTGTTATCAATCATGTTTTACTTACATAATTCTTGCAATGACCTGTTCTCACCCTGCCTAAATTCTGTTGCCTATTAATATGATCTATACTTAGCATAATTTAAACCTTTTCTTACTATGAGTATGTGTACATCAATCCTGCAAACCTGTTATGTTAATGTGTGACTACCTATGTATTAAGTATTGAACTTATTCTTCTGAAACCTTGTTAAGTCTGTTCTTGAAACCTAAGCATGTTCTGTTATCTGCTCTATGTGCTCGACTTGATTATGTTTGTATCCTTCAGTGCTATCCCTCAACCTTAGTTTATTCTCTTTCACTTGTTACCTGGGCTCTTTTCAGTTCTCATTCTGAACCGGCTGAAAGCCAAGGCTATCAAGGCTCTTGCTACTGACCTCCCTAGTGTGAGCACTGCTCGGGGTCCATTTGAGGCCCTTGTGAACTCTAACAAGGATTTGGGGTCTTTGATCATTCCCCCTGATACTAAAACCTGCACTATCCCTGAATCTCCTCTATTAACCTCCCTAGTGTGAGCACTGCCCTGGGTTCTTGAAGCCCTTGGGAACTCTGACGCACTAGGGTTCAAGGTTCTTTGTCATTTTCCTCGTTGCTCAACTTTTCCCCTTTCTACTTACTGAATAAGACAATGGGCTTGTGTATATGGCTATTTTTTTTTTTTGAATCTTTGATGGCCACAGGATTCTGGCTATGACTTCTGGGTTGTTGTAAATTATGTGGACTTGAAATCGAAGGCCTGGCCCGGTCGGGTATACTTTGGGCCTGTCTTAGGCCCATTATAGTTATTTGTAACTTTGTAATTTATTTCTGGCATGTGATAATGATGTAATAACAATTGGGGTGTTAGTAAAATTGGAAAATGGGTCTATTGTAATGTTTGCATGAAACGGGTAGATATCCTGCCTATAGATGTCTAATTTGCTCGAACATATTCTGTTCCTATATGTGTTAGCCAACCTGCCTATAGGACCTCAATGTTCAATTCATTCCACATATTCTGCTTCTACATGATTGCTAGATATCATGCCTATAGAAAATAAAATGACTAATCTTTCAATTGCAGCATATTCACTAGATACCATGATCATAGGATTATATTTGTTCATGATTTACAAATCTTCATTTTAGAAGTCATGCCTATAGGGTCTTAATTGGTTAATGTGCTGTTTGTTATGTGTCACGACCCCGGTTCGCCCTCCACGAACCATCGTCACGGTACATAGTATCTACGACTAGGTAAGCCTAACAATACGGAAAAAAAAATATTTGCGGAAGAAATAATTAAAAACCGAAACAGTGAAATAAAACAGTGTTTGAAATGCCGCTCGGCATACACAATATCAACTCTCGAAACTAATAACATTTCCCAAAACCCGAAATCTCATGATCACAAGCTTTTGAATGTCTACAAGTATCTAACTCCAGAATATCTAACAAAGAAAGGAAATACAGAAGGGCTAATACTTAAGGGAAGAGTAGAAAGGGACTCTTCGGTATGCGGACGCGGTAGATATACCTTGGAGTCTCTACAAGTGCCTCGCCTCAAGCGTGATAAGTCTGAGTCGCAGTACCTGGATCTGCACATGAAAAACATGTGCAAGAAGGGCATGAGTACACCACAGCGGTACTCAGTAAGTGCCAAGCCTAACCTCGGTCGGGTAGTGACGAGGAAGGTCAGGGCCCTACTGAGATTAAATGAAACATAATATATAACAGAATAGGATAAGACAGTACAGTTGAAAGCTAACAGTAAGAATTTAATACAGGAAAAAATAAAGATAACAACAACTGAAACAGAGACAAAAACAATCACAAGGAATACCACTCTTCACAAAGATAATAACCGGGGATCTCTTAGTATCCTCAATATATGCCACGGATCTCATGGTATCCCGAGGATCTCTGGGTATCCTCAATATATGCTAGGGATCTCTTGGTATCCCGAGGATCTCTGGGTATCCTTAATATATGCTAGGGATCTCTTGGTATCCTCAATATACGTGCTAGGGATCTCTCGGTATCCCGCACTTCAGTTCAAATCTAGAATACGTACAGGGGATCTCCCGGGATACCGTCCCGTAGTCCCAAAGTAAAACACACAGCAATAACACAAAGAATACTCAATTAAACTCAACTTCATACCAAGGTAAAACAGGTAATCCTAACCTAGCATGCTTCACATAATACAAATAAGGTGGTTTAAGCAGATAAAGCAATTAAGTCAATTAGACATGCTCCTCTAAGCTAGTAGCAGGCTTAAATTTCAAGTAATGTAAGCAGGAAAGGAAAAACACAATTAAAGCTACTTTAGCGAAAATAGGATTTTCAACAATTAGCACAAGTACGCACTCGTCACCTCACGTACCAGGCATTTCAATTATCACAGTACCAATCCTAAGGGGAATGTCCCCCACACAAGGTTAGACAAGCCACTTACCTCGAACCGGCTCAAAATCAACCCGAAACCACGTTCTTGCCACGAGTACTCAACTCCAAATGACTCAAATCTATTCAATTCAATTGCATAATGTAAATAACACTTCAAGTAACTGATTCTACAATTAAATTCTAAGCTAATACGCGAAATTAGGTAAAATGACAAAAACACCCTCCGGGCCCCCGACTCGGAATCAGGTAACATTTACAATTTCAGAATCCTCATACTCTCACGAGTTTAACCATACCAAAATTATTCAAATCCAATATCAAATACCCAGTCAAAACTCGAATTCTAGGTCTAAGAACTTTCTTCTAATTTTTCTCCAATTTTCATCTCCAATTCGAAATTAAATGACAAAACTAGCAATAGATTAATGGAATACAACTAGAAAGGGTTAAGGAATTGTTACCCAATGATTTCCTCTTCAAAAATCTCCCAAAATCGCCCTCTCCCGAGCTCCAAAATTAGTTTCTAACTTTTGAAACTAAACCCTTGAAACTCTAATTTTTCTGCCCAGTAAATCCGCATCTGCGACTCTGGGACCGCACCTGCGGTCCCACTTCTGCGGAACACAAGTCGCATCTGCGACGTTTCATTAAAGCCGAATTTCTGCACCTGCGGCTGCTTTACCGCACCTGCGGTCTCACAAGTGCGTTGACCATTTTGCACATTTGGTTTGCTGGAGCCTGGCCAATCTCGCTTCTGCGATCACATAGCCGCTTTTGCGGCGCCGCACCTGCGGTCCAACATACGCAGGTGCGGTTATGACAGGAAACACAGCTTCAGCGGCCAACTTCACATGCCTAACTCTCCGTCAACCATCCGAAATCATCCCGAGGCCCCCGGGACCTCAACCAAAAGCATGAACAAGTAATATACCACTATCCAAACTTATACCAACCCTTAAAACACCTAAAACAACATCGAAACATCGAATCCAAGCCTAAGAATCCCAAAATCTTCCGAATTACGCTATCGATCAAAAAGTCTATCAAACCTCGTCCGAATGACCTGAAATTTTGCACACACGTCACATTCAACACTACAGAGCTACTCCAACTTTCGGAATTCCATTCTGCCCCTCGGATCAAAATCTCACTATCGAATCGGAAACTTCAAAAATTCAACTTTCAGCATTTCAAGCCTAAATGAGCTACGGACCTCCAAAACACAATCCGAACACGCTCCTAAACCCGAAATAAAACGGAACCATCGGAATTCCATTCCGAGGCCGTCTTCACACTGCTCCAACTACGGTCCAAATTTTAAAACTTAAACTCTCATTTAGGGACTAAGTGTCCCAAAACTCTCCGAATTTCCAAATAAATCTTCCCGGCAACTCACAATAGTAGAAGCAAACACGGGGAATGCAGTTAATAGGGGATCGGGGCGTTAATTCATAAAACGACCAGCCGGGTCGTTACATCCTCCCACAGTTAAACATTCATTCGTCCTCGAACGAGCATAGAGACATACCTGAAGTAGTGAAAAGATGAGGGTAACGGCTGCGCATATCTTGCTCGGTCTCCCAGGTCGCCTCCTCGACCGGCTGACCCCGCCACTGAACCTTCACTGATGCAATGTTCTTTGACCTCAGCTTTCGAATCTGCCTGTCCAATATCGCCACTGGCTCCTCAACATAAGATAGATCCTTGTCCAGTTGGACTGAACTGAAATCCAACACATGCGATGGGTCACCATGATACCTCCGGAGCATCGAAACATGAAATACCGGATGAACTCCTGCCAAGCTGGGAGGTAAGGCAAGCTCATAAGCAACCTCCCCAACACGCCTCAATATCTCAAAAGGGCCAATAAACCTCGGACTCAACTTCCCTTTCTTCCCAAATCTCATGACGCCCTTCATAGGCGAAACTTGAAGCAGAACTCGCTCTCCAACCGTGTAGGAAACATCACAAACCTTCCGGTCCGCGTAGCTCTTCTGTTGGGACTGGGCTGTACGGAGTCTATCCTGAATCACTTTAACCTTCTCCAAAGCGTCCTGTACCAAGTCAGTGCCCAACAATCTAGCCTCACCCGGCTCAAACCAACCCACCGGGGATCTGCACCACCTACCATATAAAGCCTCATACGGCGCCATCTGAATGCTGGACTGATAGCTGTTGTTGTAGGCAAACTCTGCCAATGGCAAGAACTGGTCCCAAGACCCTCCAAACTCAATCACACACGCACGGAGCATATCCTCGAGAATCTGAATAGTGCACTCGGACCGTCCGTCCATCTGAGGGTGAAATGCTGTACTCAACTCCACCCGAGTACCCAACTCATGCTGAACGGCCCTCCAGAACTGAGATGTGAACTGAGTACCTCTATCTGAAATGATGGAAACTGGAATACCATGCAGACGAACAATCTCCCGGATATAAATCTCCGCCAACCGCTCCAAAGAATAGGTGGTGCACACAGGAATGAAATGCACGGACTTGGTCAGCCGATCCACAATAACCTAATGGCATCGAACTTCCTCAAAGTCCGTGGGAGCCCAGATACGAAGTCCATGGTGATCCGCTCCCACTTCCACTCCGGAATCTCTATCCGCTGAGGCAATCCACCCAGTCTCTGGTGCTTATACTTCACCTGCTGACAATTAAGGCACCGAGCTACAAACCCAACTATATCTTTCTTCATCCGCCTCCACCAATAGTGTTGCCTCAAATCCTGGTACATCTTTGCGGCACCCGGATGAATGGAATACCGCGAACTATGGGCCTCCTCTAGAATCAACTCCCGAAGCCCATCAACATTGGGTACACAAACTAGACCCTGCAACCTCAATACCGCGTCATCACCAATGGTCACATCTCTGGCATCGCCATGCAAAACCTTGTCCTTGAGGACAAGTAAATGAGGGTCATCAAACTGACGTTCCCGGATACGATCAAACAAGGAAGACCGAGAGACCACGTAAGCTAGAACCCGGCTGGGCTCCGAAAGATCTAATCTCACAAACTGGCTGGCTAAGGCCTGAACATCCATCGCCATGGGCCTCTCTGCTGCTAGTAAATAAGCCAAACTCCCCAAACTCTCTGCCTGGTGGCTCAAAGCATTGGCGACCATATTGGCCTTGCCCGGGTGATACAAAATAGTGATATCATAGTCCTTCAGCAGCTCTAGCCATCTCTTCTGATGCAAATTAAGGTCATTCTACTTGAGCAGATGCTGCAAACTCCGGTGATTAGTATAAATCTCACAAGGCACACCGTACTAATAATGATGCAAGATCTTCAAGGCGTGAACAATGGCAGCTAACTCGAGATCATGGACAGGATAATTCTTCTCATGTACCTTCAACTGTCTGGACGCGTAGGCAATCACCATACCGTCCTACATCAATACTTCTCCAAGGCCAACTCTCGAGGCATCACAATAGACCGTATAAGGCCCCGAACTGGTAGGCAATATCAAAACTGGGGCTGTAGTCAAAGCTGTCTTGAGCTTCTGAAAGCTCTCCTCACACTCTTTTGCAACTGGAACGGAGCACCCTTCTGGGTCAGCCTGGTCATAGGTGCTGCAATAGATGAAAACCCCTGAACAAATCGACGATAATAACCCGCCAAGCCAAGAAAACTGCGGATCTCTGTAGCTGAGGATGATTTGTGCCAACCCTGTACTGCCTCCACTTTCTTCGGATCCACCTGAATACCCTCACTTGAAACTACGTGACCCAAGAATGCCACGGAATCCAACCAAAACTCACATTTCGAGAACTTAGCATATAATTTCTTCTCCCTCAAAATCTGAAGCACTGTCCTCAGGTGCTGCTCTTGATCTTCCCGACTCCGGGAATATACCAGAATGTCGTCAATAAAGACAATGACGAATGAGTCAAGATATGGTCGGAATACACTATGCATCAAATGCATGAAGGCTGCTGGGGCATTGGTCAGCCCAAATGACATAACAAGGAACTCGTAATGACCATACCGAGTCCTGAAGGCAGTCTTCGGGATATCTGGCTCCCGAATCTTCAACTGATGATAGCCTGAATGCAAGTCAATCTTAGAAAACACACAAGCACCCTGTAATTAGTCAAACAGGTCATCAATACGGGGCAAAGGATAACGGTTCTTCACTATAACCTTGTTCAAC
Organism: Nicotiana attenuata; assembly: GCF_001879085.1. NCBI lineage: Eukaryota > Viridiplantae > Streptophyta > Magnoliopsida > Solanales > Solanaceae > Nicotiana > Nicotiana attenuata. The sequence goes on along the minus strand of NC_031994.1, from coordinate 46,881,860 downwards.
TGGCGATAATCAATACACATACGCATAGAACCATCCTTCTTCTTCACAAATAAGACAGGAGCACCCCAAGGTGATACACTGAGCTGAATGAAACCATTATCAAGCAATTCCTATAACTGCTCCTTCAACTCCTTCAACTCAGGAGGAGCCATGCGGTACGGAGGAATAGAAATGGGCTGAGTGCCCGGCAACAAATCAATGCCAAAATCAATATCTCTATCGGGCGACATGCCCGGAAGGTCAGCTGGAAACACATCAGGGAAATCCCGTACCACTGGGACTGAATCAATTGCAGGGGTATCAATACTGACATCTCTCACATAAACTAGATATGCGTCACACCCCTTCTCAACCATACGCTAAGCCTTAAGGAATGAAATAACTCTACTGGAAGTATGATCTAAGGTACCCCTCCACTCAACACGCGGTACACCTGGCATAGCCAGCGTCACGGTTTTGGCGTGACAATAAAGAATAGCATAATGGGGCGACAACCAGTTCATGTCCAGAATAACATCAAAGTCTACCATGCTGAGCAATAACAAATCGGCTCTGGTCTCAAAACCACTAAGAGCAATCAAACACGACTGATAAACGCGGTCCACAATAAGAGAATCTCCCACGGGAGTAGAAACATAAATAGGGGAACTCAAAGAATCCCAAGATACACCCAAATACGGAGCAAAATAAGAAGACACATAAGAAAGTGGATCCTGGATCGAATAGAACTGATGCATCTCTGTGACAAACCAAGATAGTACCTGTGACGATAGAACCGGAGGCAACAGCCTTAGTACGGGCAGGAAGGGCATAGTATCTGGCCTGGCCTCCCCCTCGAGGGTGACCTCTACCTCCCCGACCTCCACCTCTAGCTGGCTGAGCAGGTGGGCTAGCAACTAGTGCTGTGATCATAGCCCGAGAACTCTGCGGGGCGCGCTGTGGCTGAGAAGTCTGTGGAGGTGCAGCCCTCCCAAGTCTAGGGCAATCCCTCACCACATGGCGTGTGTCACTAAACTCAAAACAAGCTCTGGGAGGACGTGGCGGTTGTGACTGACTCGGGCCAGGTCTGCTGGACTGACCACTGGAAGCACCCCGTGCAGGAGGCACACTAGATACTGGAGGTGCATAATAAGGCTCCTGAGGTCTGGGAGGAGCTGGAATACCACTGGCTGCTGGAAGAGCTGAATGAACCGGGCGACTCATATAACCCCTACCATGACGACCTGCAGCTGGGGCACGGGCACCAAAATAATGGCCCGACTCTCGAGACCTCTTGGCCTCCCTCTCTTCTCTATCCCTAGCATGCATACCCTCAATCCTTCTAGCAATGCTCACCACCTGTTGATAAAAAATATCCATCTCCAACTCACGATCCATGCTAGACCGGATGCTGGGAATGAGCCCCTTAATAAACCAGCGAACCTTCTCGCGAACAGTAGATACCAAAGCTGGTGTATGTCTAGCCAAATCAGTGAAACGGACAGCATACTCCGAGACAGTCATAGTACCCTGGCGCAAACGCTCAAACTCTGCGCGCCAAGCGTCCCTGAGACTCTAGGGAACATACTCTCTCGTGAACATATCTGAAAACTGAGCCCAAGTCAGGAAAGCTGCTTCATCCGGACTGTCTAACTCATAAGAATGCCACCACTGATAGGCGGCTCCTCGAAGCTGGAAGGTAGTGAAGGAAATCCCACTCGATCATGATATACCCATGGTACGGAGGATACGGTAGCACTCCTCTAGAAATCCAAGAGCATCCTCTGAGGCTAGTCCGTTGAATGTAGGAGGCCGATACTTCTTGAACCTCTCAAGCCTCTTCTGCTCCTCCTTCGAAGCTACTGCCCTCCCCTCGGGCTGAGCTGGGGCTACCGGCTGTACAGGAATGATCTCTAGGACCTGATCAACATGCACTCGCTGCTCAGAAGTGCGGGCAACGGGAGTTTGTGCTCCTCCCCCGGCCTGGGATGTAGCTGTAGCAAGGGGAAGAAACCCTGCCTGAGCTAGAGTAGTGTACATAGTTATAAACTGCACCAGAGTCTCCTGGAGTGCTAGAGTAGTAGTAGCAGATGTATCAGGTGTCTGGACTCCTGCCAGAACTACTGGTGGCACCTCAGTGGCAGCTCGCACGGGTGCTCTGGCTGCACCACGAGCGCTTCCTCGGCCTCTACCCCAGCCCCGGCCTCTGACGACTCCAGTAGGAGGCGCGGGTGCTTGATCATCTCGGGTAGCACGTGTCCTCACCATCTGTGAGAGAATAGAAGACAGAAGTTTAGAATTGTGATATCAAAATCTCGCACGACAAGGAAATCAAATGAAGTGCAATTTTCCTAACAGTTACATAGCCTCTAATAGATAAGTACAAATATCTCTGTACCGACTCGCGAGACTCTAATAAACCGGCTTGTGATTCATGACTCCTATGAACCTAGTGCTCTAATACCAACTTGTCACAACCCCGGTTCGCCCTCCGTGAACCATCGTGACGGCACCTAGTCTCTACGACTAGGTAAGCCTACTAATGCAGAAAATAAACAACATTTGCGGAAGAAATAACTAAAAACCAAAATAGTGAAATAAAATAGTGTTTGAAATGTCGCTCGGCATACACAATATCAACTCTCGAAACTAATAACATTTCTCGAAACCCGGAATCTCATGATCAAAAGCTTTTGAATGTCTACAAGTATCTAACTCCAGAATATCTAACAAAGAAAGGAAATACAGAAGGGCTAATACTTAAGGGAAGAGTAGAAAGGGACTCTTCGGTCTGCAGACACGGCAGATATACCTCGGAGTCTCTACAAGCGCCTCGCCTCAAGCGTGATAAGTCTGAGTCGCAGTACCTGGATCTGCACATGAAAAACATGCGCAGGAAGGGCATGAGTACACCACATCGGTACTTAGTAAGTGCCAAGCCTAACCTCGATCAGGTAGTGACGAGGAAGGTCAGGGCCCTACTGAGATTAAATGAAACATAATATATAACAGAATAAGATAAGACAGTACGGTTGAAAGCTAACAGTAAGAATTTAATACAGGAAAAAAAATAAGGATAACAACAACTGAAATAGAGACAAAAACAATCACAAGGAATACCACTCTTCACAAAGATAATAACCGGGATCTCTTGGTATCCCGAGGATCTCTTAGTATCCTCAATATATGCTAGGGATCTCTTGGTATCCCGAGGATCTCTTGGTATCCTCAATATACATGCTGGGGATCTCCCGTATCCCGCACTTCAGTTCAAATCTTGAATACGTACAGGGGATCTCCCGGGATACCGTCCCGTAGTCCCAAAGTAAAACACACAGCAATAACACAAAGAATACTCAATTAAACTCAACTTCATACCAAGGTGAAACAGGTAATTCTAACCTAGCATGCTTCGCATAATACAAATAAGGCAGTTTAAGCAGATAAAGCAATTAAGTCAATTAGACATGCTCCTCTAAGCTAGCAGCAGGCTTAAATTTCAAGTAATGTAAGCAGGAAAGGAAAAACACAATTAAAGCTACTTTAGCGAAAACAGGATTTTCAACAATTAGCACAAGTACGCACTCGTCACCTCACGTACCAGGCATTTCAATTATCACAGTACCAATCCTAAGGGGAATGTCCCCCACACAAGGTTAGACAAGCCACTTACCTCGAACCGGCTCAAAATCAACCCGAAACCACGTTCTTTCCACGAGTACTCGACTCCAAATGGCCCAAATCTATTCAATTCAATTGCATAACGTAAATAACACTTCAAGTAACTGATTCTACAATTTAATTCTAAGCTANCATGCTTCGCATAATACAAATAAGGCAGTTTAAGCAGATAAAGCAATTAAGTCAATTAGACATGCTCCTCTAAGCTAGCAGCAGGCTTAAAGGAGCATGTNCCTCATACTCTCACGAGTCTAACCATACCAAAATTATTCAAATCCAATATCAAATACCCAGTCAAAACTCGAATTCTAGGTCTAAGAACTTTCTTCTAATTTTTCTCCAATTTTCATCTCCAATTCGAAATTAATGACAAAACTAGCAATAGATTAATGGAATACAACTGGAAAGGGTTAAGGAATTGTTACCCAATGATTTCCTCTTCAAAAATCTCCCAAAATCGCCCTCTCCCGAGCTCCAAAATCAATTTCTAACTTTTGAAACTAAACCCTCGAAACTCTGATTTTTCTGCCCAGTAAATCCGCATCTGACTCTGGGACCGCACCTGCGGTCCCGCTTCTGCGGAACACAAGTCGCATCTGCGACGTTTCATTAAAGCCGAATTTCCGCACCTACGGTCTCGCAGGTGCGTTGACCATTTCGCACCTGCGGTTTGCTGGAACCTGGCCAATCTCGCTTCTGCGATCACATAGCTGCTTCTGCGGCGCCGCACCTGCGGTCCAACACACGCATATGCGGTTATGACAGGAAACACAGCTTCAGCTGCCAACTTCACATGCCTAACTCTCTGTCAACCATCCGAAATCATCCCGAGGCCCCCGGGACCTCAACCAAAAGCACGAACAAGTCATATGCCACTATCCAAACTTATACCAACCTTTAAAACACCTAAAACAACATCGAAACATCGAATCATCATCGAATTCAAGCCTAAGAATCCTAAAATCTTCTGAATTACGCTTTCGATCAAAAAGTCTATCAAACCTCGTCCGAATGACCTGAAATTTGGAAACACGTCACATTCAACACTATGGAGCTACTCCATTTCCTGGAATTCCATTCCGACCCTCGGATCAAAATCTCACTATCTAACCGGAAACTTCAAAAATTCAATTTTCAGCATTTCAAGCCTAAATGAGCTACCGACCTCCAAAACACAATCCGAACACGCTCCTAAACCTGAATTCACCCAACGGAGCTAACGGAACCATAGGAATTCCATTCCGTGGCCGTCTTCACACCGTTCCGACTACGGTCCAAATTCTAAAACTTAAACTCTCATTTAGGGACTAAGTGTCCCAAAACTCTCCGAATTTCCAAATAAATCTTCCCGGCAACTCACAATAGTAGAAACAAATACGGGGAATGCAGTTAATAGGGGATCGGGGCGTTAATTCTAAAAACGACCGGCCGGGTCGTTACATTATGATTACTCACTTAGGAGATATGCCTATAAGAGATAAAAACCAGTTTCAATTGCTAATTATAGAAATCCTGCCTATAGGATAGTCCCACTCGCTTTAAGAACTTTCAAATGCTATTTCGTTTCCACTACTAGAAAGCATGCCTATAGGATAAAACTAAGTATTTCTGAATATCTTCCATGGTTATCACTGCCAACTACTGCCCCTAGATATCATGTCCATAGGTCTAAACACTTATAATCTGTAATCTTAGTAATCAGTACGCAATACAATACTCCCTAAAATATAAAGTCAAAGTCATTCAGAAAGCATGGCTCTAAAATAACACCTAGCATCTGAAACTACCCGCATGTTTGAATTCCAAAGTCGCATAGAAATGATGTCTATAAGGCTTAATGGCTTTAACTCGGCTCAATTCTGAAATTGTCAAATGCCTAATTTGTTTGCGAGCATTTGCTGTCTAAGTGTGGAGGCTAACTTGAGCCCCTTAACTACTTTTATGTGAAGTCCAACTTGTTTTGTATGTCGCCTAGTTTTCTCATTTTGAGCAACCTAAGTTAGGTCTAGAACCACCCAAAATAGATGGTCCAAACGCCTCCTAGACTGTAGGCACGGGACGGGTAGTGCACGCATAGGGTACGAGTTATAATTGAACTAGTACGCTTTAGGTAACAACTTAAAGATAGTAATCGGGTAGCAAGAGATGATAGTCTGTGCCCGCTGAATAAAACGAGTAACACCCCATCTGGAGGAAGTTACGAAGTATTATTTATGTTGCACGGGGTGATCCTTTAGGCTAAAATATTTGGACCCCTCCTGCTTTCTTTCTTTTCCTACTAAAATCAAAAATAATTGTACCTTCTGTTTAAAACCTATTTAAAATAAACTTCTTAAATTTTTATGCTCTCTCTTCGTTTATTTGATCACATAGACTAATTCATATAATTTGAGTTCGGCCGGGACCCACAGTTGTGGACCTCGAAGAGTGCCTAACACCTTCTCTTCGAAGTAATTTCGAGCCCTTACCCGATCTTTGGTTGGGCGAACTGGTTAAATCTGAGTTATTTGCAAATAGGTGCCCTAACGTACCTCTAACCCATTAGGCGGCGACTCTCTCTTTTAACACCTTCATTAAAAGAGTTGTCACACGTCGAAGCCCGATTTCACGAGAAAGTGGGGCGCGACAGTGACGAGTGTATATGCGCCTTTGTGTTACTTGCTTCCATGTTTTCGTTACTTCATAGTATTTCTTCTTACATGCCTTAATTGCGACATCCTTATTTGACTTCCATGTCCTAATTGTTACTTGTCATTTAGTTATCCTTGTGTTAAATTGCCCGTCCCTTCCATAATTCCATGCTTATTTGCTACTTGTCTCTATTTGCTTTTCTTGTATATCTAAATTGTCCTATGTCTTGCTTGTCTTATAGTTTTGTAACATTTGTTGCCCTCAATAATGTAGTTTTATTTGAATGAGTTATTAATTGGTAGTTACAGTTGAGTTGGTAAAGTTGAGACATTCGAGTTGTTAGAGATTCTTTGATTATCATGTTATTCTCCATTGCTTCGTACATTTACTCTCTTGATGTAGAACTTCTTATAAATTTTGATGGTTGAATTGCTATTGTTGATTGAAATTGTTTGGGAAGTGGGTTGCATGCCCCAACAAAAATTGAAAGGGAATGAATTGAAATAGCATAATAAGGACAGATTATAATATTGATAGATGATGATATGGTGGGATCGGGTTGCGCGCCGCAACATATTGTAAAAGGTTATATTTGTTTGTGATTGTTGGATTGGCCTCGGTATTTGAGATAAGTTTATATGACTTGTTATTCTGGGTTGTCTAGTAGTTGGATTTAAGTTCGTTGTTATGATTTAACTACTTCATTTCCATTCCTGTCTTTTTTGTTATTATTATTATTATTATTTCGTATAGGTTATTATAAGTGACCCGCCTTAGCCTCGTCACTACTTCGTCGAGGTTAGGCTCGACACTTATAAAGTACATGGGGTCAGTTGTACTCATACTATACTCTACACTTCTTGTGAAGATACCGGAGTTGGTCTAGCTGCACGACGTCTGATCTACGTCTAATACACACTCAATAGTAAGTGGAAATGGTCAATGGAAGAATAGTACCCAACAAGAGTCGGGGCCGATTTCCACATGGAGTTTAATATGGGTGTTAGGGTATACACTTAATGTGAGCAAATGAAATAACTAAATTGTGCTTCCAAAGAAGGATTTTGTTTTCTACTTCTAAATTAACACTAGTAACTATAAACTAATGATAAGAAACTATAAAGTGAATGATTATTTTTGTTGTTTTTACCAAATGGTTAAAAGCCTAGGGATGTGACCTTCACCCAGGTGTCTGCTTAATGGGTTAAGTACGTTAACACTTGTTTTATTGATCGGGCTGTATTATAGCTCTCAACTCTAAGTTACCTACTGAATACCTCTCGGTCATAGAGTGGTTTTGCCTAATTTGGTTTTCTCAAGCCCAAATAGGTATCAAGCTAAATAGTTTATATGATCTCAAGTTGGGTTTTCCCTATCTCTAGTTCATACCCTTTACTTAGGCTCATCAAATCCTTAATTAGCCCAATTTCTTGTAAGCCAAGCTTTCCTAGATTAGGTCCCTCTTTCTCAAGTAAAGATCAAGTCAAAAAGGCATGAATCAATGTTTACAACCATTAATTCTAAAAGTAAAGCATAAACAAGACTAAATAATCCACACCCAATCATAAACAAGTATTAAATTAAATACTCATAAAGTTTACACACTAGGGTTGGGTCATAACCCTAGTAAAAGTCTAGCTACTCATAGTAGAAATAAAGAAAATAAAGAAGAAATACTAATTAAACTCATAATACAAGATTAAAAATGATAAACTATGATGTTTTTATCCCAAAATGATCACAAATTTCCTAAAATGGAAAACTATAATGGCTACAGCTGCTTAACCTTCAAAACTTGACCTAAAATGTGATTCCCGTCTATTTATAGAGGACCAAAATTCGCTGACAAAAATACCCCTCGGGAGTTTCTGCAGCCGCACAATTCCCTGTGCGGTCCTCACATTGCTTGGTCTTGCAAGGAACTGGATTCTACAACTGCACAATTTTGTCTGCGGCTGCAATGCAACTTCTGCGGACACACAATTCTTGTGCGGTTTGCACTTCAGGCAATGCTTCAGTCTTAGTCATTTGCACACTCTCTAAACTTTTTATATTCTTGTCAGTGCGGACCTTGTTCTGCGGCTGCACAATTCATGTGTGGTCCACACTTCTGCTTAATATCTTCTAGGCTTCTTCACCAGTTCTGCAGACACAGAAATACCTCTGTGGGCCGCATTTCTTGTTCGATGCGCCCCTTCTTGCCTTGCGAGTCGGAACACTCCTTTTTGAGTCGGATTTCTTCATAAGATCCCAAATTTCTAACGTTCCTGCAATTTGTAATTTTCATTAGTTTTGGGAACATCAATCAATACTTTCAGACTAAAATAAAAGTAAAGAGGTACTAATAAGTGGTCAAAATCCACATTTATCAACTCTCTCAAACTTAAATATTTGCTTGTCCTCAAGCAAATAGATTAGTTCCCACCTTCTCAAAGTTAAAGGTCATTTCAGCGAGTCGATGGTAAGCCTTTCATACTCAGTTGGGATCAACAATTACCCACACTACTCATGCATTATCAACAAGGTGACAAGTCAAATATTCGTGCACATATAGTTCTAATGTGACGTTTAAGCTTCAAGAATTGACTTTGTTCATCAAAGACCCTTGTTCTATCATGTAGGTTATGGTGGACTCCAAACTCTTCTTCATCTACCTTCCATTTGCCAAGCTACCTCAAACAAATTAGCACTCAATCTTAAGATTCATGAAACTCTTCTCTCACAAGAGAATGTCACACGTGCGACTTCAAGTACAATAGGATTGCCCCTCATGTAGATCACGACTAATGTAAGCTCACTCAGTTTGAAATCAAATAGGACTTCTTTTGGGTTATAACGAAGGATTTTGGATTAGGGTAGGATACCATATGGGTAAGTGGTTACTCCTTTCCTTAAGCACTCCACATTTTCATTTCTTGGCTCATAATTACCCATTCTAGAGGCATTTTCTTTTTATTGGGGGCTAGAGAGACTTGACATCACTTTTTCTTGTTCATTTCATCCTTTTTCTCCCGATGCTCATGTTAGGGATCATTACCTCTTTTTGAATCCATCAACCCTTCCACTTATTCTTTTTTTTTTTGCATTTTTCTTTTTGTTCTTTTTCTTGTCTTGCTTTCTCTTTTCAAAGAGATCATTTCTTTTCTCTTTTTGTGCCTTGATAACTCTTTTCAAATTCCTCACATCTCACCCAAACTTATGCTTTAAGCCACTTATTTCACAAGAGTGTTAAGGAAAGTCCGGGTGCCAAGAGAAGATCACAACAAAACGGGTAAAGGCTTATAGCATGGTTATCAAACAAGAAAGGCTAGAGGCTCAAAGGGGGTTGACTTGGGATAACGACATTGGTTGGCAATAGAAAGCTCAAACAGGCCAAGGAAAGCCTACAATCATTTCTCAAACCAAGCAAAACTTAGGATTTTGCCTTGAAACACATTCGGGGAAAGTTCTAGACCATTCGCACGGATACTTAGATTAGCAATAATTCATCTCACCCCTCAGGCAACTAGATCGTAAAAGAGGATAGAGTCGAGAGCCTACAACAACCACATTCAAGTTTAAAGATCACTATGTTCCTATAAACCACTCGATGATTGCCAATTTCAACTCAAGAGTTTCAAAGTTACTAACTAGAGCTATTTCTTTCAAAAACCTTGTCTTTAACCATAAGCACATAGTTAATTGTGTTGGTACCAAATGAAGCATATTAACACTTTGAGAATGACTTGATTAGGCCTTTTTATTCATTACTACTACTATTGTTATTACCTAAAAACAACAACGGACTCATTCCCTTAAGAAGGTTGTCACGCTATCCATCGTTGGGATGAGTCACCCGATTCACATGAAAACTACCTTCGAAAAGAACCGTCGCATTAAGAAAACCAAAGGCTTATTATCTACTAAAGCATAAAAAGAAGCTACTTAACAAAACAAAAACTAAAGTGGGAAAATAAATAAGCTAATGGACAATAACTACTAAAGATAGATAACTACAAATAAGAAAATAAAGAGAACCATCAAATTATTACAGTCCAAATGTATCCAAAATGTGTCAATGTATCAAATAAACTCCACCTCCCTGAATAAAAGTAAGCATTTTCCCCAATGCGTAGCAAAATAAGAGCGAAAGAAGAGAGGGTGAAGAAAACTCCCTAAGGATCCTTGGACATCTCAGTGTCCCCAGCAATATCATCTCCGTCAGGATCATCCAACTGTATCTCATCATCGTCAAATCTAGGTGTGGCGGGAGTGGTGAACATTGCATGCACTACCTCAGCAGTTTCGGTAGCAAGGTCTTGCTCCTCAGACTGGCCAGCTGGTGCTACCAGTGCAAATGATGTTGATGGATCTGGGACGGACTGGTGCAGGTCAAGTAGCATATCAAAAGGTAGGTCCCCAGCTGTAGCAAGTTTACTCACCTCCTTTTTGAGCTTGTCCACTGATTTCTTACTTGCATGGGACTTCCTCATCTTCTTCACTTCCTTTCCTAGCTCCTCAATAACTGACCCATGCTGCACCAAGGTGTCATGATTGTCTTCTGGTTGTCCAGAATCTTCTTAAGCATCTAATTAATGTCAGAGGGGGCCTGTAGTGGTCTGCATCCAGTTGTTGAGACTCACCAATGTCTGGGAGACTCGCAGAGCAGACAATGAAGTTATAGGCATAAGCACTGGCCTCAAAGCTGGAGCAGGGTCTGCCCTGGGGGCTGTGGTAGGAGTTGAGGATGATGGCAGAGGCATATTAACAATACTAGAAGAGGGCTCTGCTGAAGTGGATGGAAGGTCTGTTGTCTCAGTAACTACCATTGCTGGAATCAGACCGTTTTGTGGTGGTAGAAGGTTTGGTTTTCTTCTTTGGGTTGGTCTCATCCATCAGAGAATACCAGTCAAATGGCTTCTTCGGATTCACCTTGGTGTCAAAAGATCTCGGCTCTATCTTTACATCGGTGAGGTACTCTGTGATAGTGTTGGGATATGGGTAGGCCGAGCTAGCCTGCCGTGCTATCAAGGAAATGCTGACCGACATCACGACACCCTCATTAATTAGGTTCCCGACCATGATGGAAGCAACAAGAAGTGCCCGAGGAATAGGTAGATGAGTCTCATTCTGGCTTCGATCCAATATGCTGCAAACAAAGGTCTGTCACCCCTTCACCTCAAAACTCAAAGTGCTCTGGCGGATGGGAACCCCGACAAAAATCCATAGTGGTGGTCACCCCGGTGGTTCTAAGATCTCAGCCAGCCAAGGTCAGACTTCTTCCTTCATTGCGCATTTCTTCAAATACTCCTTTGTCTCCACATCCTCAATTCCCAAGTACGTGCTTAGTGTATGCTGATCAAATCTCACTTTGAGGTTGCATACTTTGGTCACCTTCGTCCCCTTCTTTATGTGAGCAACATTAGCAGAGAACTCTCAGACGAGGTATTCCTTGGCATCCTCAACTCTCTCTGTGAACCACATCCAACCCTTTCGTGCTCTAAACTACCTCAAGATTGCCGGGTTGTATATCTCCAAATCTTTTAATAAGAACTGTCTCTCGAGAGTCAAAGACCTCACTGGCCACCACATACGAAAATCAGTGAAAGTGGCCCAGCATACAAATCTATCCTCCCATACCTCGTTCTTCTTTGATTTCTCCATACTCGGGTTGTACCATCTCCCCCTCTACCATCATCGGGGATCTCTTATATAGTCTGTGCCTTTGTGACTGGTGTAGATGATGGCTCAGATGCTTGGCTAGCACTCTCCAACCCCTTGGAGGTGCTGTGAGATCAAGAAGGCTCATCCCTGAGCTGGTATCTCCCCTGTGGCCTCGACTATGTGGATGTTTGATCCTCCTGAGCTGAGGCTGAGTTTCCCTTTGACACTTCCTTAGATGATACATAGGAACTAGACTCGGAGAGGTTTGGACCTCTCCCTCTGCCTGTTGTGGCTTTCTTTCTGATGGTCTTTGGCTGGCCAAAGGGCAAGGTACCTCTACCTCGACCCCGAGAAGATTCACCCTTTCCCTTTTTAGTGTCGCCTTGGCCTCTCGATCAAACCATTATCTGTATAAAAAAAGAAGATTGTTAGTTGCAATTCATTATTCAACACATTCAAGACTTATGTAGGCAATGGAGGAACAATAGGACACATGGGGGTTATGAGTATAACACAGGTCTGAAGGTAATGGGATCTGCGGTCCGCATATTATTTATGTGCGGCAGCAGAAGGGAACTATGGTCCGTAGAATTTGGTTGTGCGGCCGTAGAAGGGAAATGCGGTCCGCACAATTTCCAAGTGCGGCAGCACTTCAGACTCTCAGAATGCAGAGTCTCTGAAGACGGTGATATGGCTGATCAGCGGCCGCAGAGAGAAATCTGCACATTTTAACCTGCGATCGTAGATCTCTATTTTACTGAGTTGCCAAAATTCCTAATCTGCGGACTGCACAAATTCAAGTGCGGCCGCAGATTTCAAAAGTTATAAACAATTATGTTTTTTCTACCAAGATTTTTCAATTTCTTGCACAAATAGACATGGAAACATGGTAAAAACATGAAATTTTACTAACCCAAACCCATTAGAGCATATATTAAGTTTACCTAGTTCAGATCTACCCCACATGGACACAGAGTTGAACTAACAGATGGCCTAAAAAAGAACTAAAAATCTAAAATTAAACTAACACAAAAATTTAACATGAGATTGAAGCATACCAGATAAAGTGAGTGCAATGGGTGAATAATCAAGGAGGATGTGAGCGAGGACAGTTAAAATCTCTCAAGAAAATCAACAGAGCAACAATGTTTGTTCAGAGAGGGAGAAATGTACAATGAGCTCTATTCCTCTATTTATACCAACTGTTTGAGAAGGGGAAAGAGGCGAGTGCGGCCGCATATTTTGACACTTTTTTCATATTTCAAATATGCAGTCCGTATGAGAAATGTACGACCGCAATGCTCTTCTGCTGTGGCACATAGAAATGTGCAGCCCGCACAAATAAAGTGCGGTCCGCACAATTTTGAACACTTAGACATATTTGTGTCTACCTTTTTTGTAAGTCACACTCATCCCTATAGCACACTTCAAATCAAGTTAGAACACAGCCTCCCAAGAAGCGCCCGATTTAACGTTGCGGCACGATGCAAAATACCCTCAAATGAAGTGAATGACCGCCACCACGTGGCTATCACCAACCTTACCCAGGTAGTGCTTTACCCGGTGACCATTGACTCGGAATACTTTATTATTTTTGTTCTTCAAGTCTAATGCACCAAAAGGTGTCACACCAACAATTTCAAATGGACCACTCCACTTGGATTTTAGCTTCCCGGGAAACATTCTCAACCTGGAGTTAAACAACAATACAAGATCACCCCCCTTGAACTCTTTGTTTCAAATGTATTTGTCATAAATATATTTCATATTTTCATTGTACAATGAAGAACTTGCATAAGCATGCTACCAGAACTCATCCAATTCATTCAAATGTAGAACCCTCGAGTTAGCGGCTACATCCCAATCAAGATTCAACTTCTTTAGATCCCACATTGCCTTGTGCTATAGTTCCACCAGAAGATGACAAGCTTTTTTGAACACCAACCGATATGGCAGCATTCTAATAGGTGTTTTGTAAGCTGTCCGATAAGCCCATAATGCATCATCAAGCTTCTTGGACCAATCCGCCCGATTAGCATTCACCGTTTTAGACAAGATACTCTTTATGTCCCGGTTGGAGACTTCCACTTGGCGACTAGCTTGTGGGTGATAAGGAGTCGTGACTTGTGAGTAACACCATACTTGCTAATTAAAGTTTCAAACGCCTTGTTGCAAAAGTGTGACCCCCCATCGCTTATGATTTCACGTGGAGTACCAAACCTTGTGAAAATATTATTTTTCAAGAAATCCACTACACTTCTCGCCTCATTGTTGGGTAAAGCGACAGCTCAACCCATTTGGACACATAATCAACCGCGACCAAGATGTAGGTGTTTCCACAAGAACTCACAAAAGGACCCATGAAGTCAATGCCCCTGACATCGAAAATATCAATCTCCAATATGGTTGTGAGAGGCATTTCATTTTTCTTTGAGATTCCACCGGCCCGTTGATATTCATCACATCTTTTCACTAACTCACTAGCATCCTTGTAAAGAGTGGGCCAATAGAAACCACAACTAAGCACTTTGGCCACCATTCTTGCTCCACCATGATGTCCATCGTATGGCGAAGAATGAAAAGCCCCAAGAATGTCACCATGGTCTTCTTCCGGTACTCACCTCCTAATCACCCCATCCGTACAAATCCGGAAAAGGTATGGTTCATAATAATAATAATCTCGATAATCCCTTTTTAGCTTCTTCTTTTGGCTTGAAGAGAACTCATCCAGAATGATTCACCACACAAGAAAATTTGCTAAGTCCTCGAACCATGACACCTCTTTCATTGAAATTTCCAAAAGTTGCTCATCAGGGAAAGAGTCATTGATTTCAAGTTGGGGGTGGAAACTCCGCACACCCTTCACCGAAGTTGGAAGTGGAAGATTAGAAATAAACTCAATATTTACCTTGTCAAGTTCAATTCCATTTCTTGAGATTTTATGTCCAAGGACAATACCTTCCTCAACCATGAAATGACATTTCTCCCAATTGATTACCAAATTGGTTTCTTCACATCTAGCCAACACTTTGTCCAAATTTGCAAGACAATCATCAAAAGAATCCCCAACCACCGAGAAGTCATCCATGAAAACTTTAAGGTAGTCCTCCACCATATCCATAAAAATAGCCATCATACACTGTTGAAAAGTTGCCGGTGCATTGCACAAACCAAATGGCATCCGCTTGAAAGCAAAAGTACCATTGTAGCCCGAGCACCAATCAAGAAAGCAATAGAAAGCATGGTCGGCCAATCTATCGATTATTTGATCTAAGAAAGGAAGTGGGAAGTGATCCTTCCTTGTAATTTTCTTGAGCTTGCGATAATCCATACACACTCTCCAACCGGTCACTATTCTTGTAGGAATCAATTCATTCTTGTCATTGGTGACCACCGTCATGCCCCCTTCTTTGGGACACATTGAACCGAAGAGGTCCATGAACTATAGGAGATGGGGTAGACAACCCTGGCATCCAACCAATTGATAATCTCCTTCTTGACAAATTCTTGCATAGCCTCATTGAGTCTTCTTTGATGTTCAATAAATAGTTTAGCACCATCCTCCAACTTGATATTATGCATGCAAAAGGCGGGGCTTATACCCCGAATATCCGCCAAGGTCCACCCAATAGCCTTCTTCCTCTTTTGTAGCACCACCAATGTAGAATCTACTTGCACGTTAGTCAAACAAGAGGAAAGAATAATCGGTAAAGTAGAACAAGGGCCAAGAAATGCATACCAAAGATGTGGAGGTAATGGCTTCAACTCCAAGGTAGGTGGCTCTTCAATAGAAGGCTTTGTAGAAGATTTTTCCTATTTTCAAGATCCAAATTTCTGGGGTGCGTAGTTGTACGACCCCATTCCTTGAAAAGAGTTCACACATTCCATGAAGCAATCCATCTCGTCATCATCAAAGTTGAGCAAGACAGCCTTCAATATATCACCAACATTGATTTTAGCACTTGTATCGTCAACAATGACATCGGTCACCAAGTCCACAAAAGAAAACACCTCATTGCTATTTGGTTGCCACATGAACTTACACACATGGATACCACTTTTTCATCACCAGTCCGGAAAGTGAGTTCTTCGGATTCAACATCACAAAGAGTCTTACCCGTAGCAAGGAAAGGTCTCCTAAGAATAATTGGTATCTCACAATCTAGAATGACAAAATTCGTCGGAAGAATGAATTTATCAACCCAAACCAAAACATCTTCAATCACACCCAACGGCCTTTTCATGGTACGATCGACCATTTGCAATCTCATCAAAGTGGGTCTTGGTTGCCTAATCCACAAAGTCTTGAAAACTGAATAGGGCATCAAATCTATACTTTCCCCAAGATCACAAAGAGCTTTAGCAAACTTGGCACTTCCAATTGTATAAGGAATCGTGAAAGTACTGGGATCCTCCAACTAAGGAGCCATTGAACGAACAATTGCACTCACTTGATGAGTGACTTTGATGGTCTCAAAATTCATTGACCGTATTTTGTCACAATATCTTTCATAAACTTTGCATAACCGGACATATGTTCCAAAGCTTCGGCCAATGGAACATTGATTGAAAGAATCTTCATCATTTGAATGAACTTCTTGAATCGATTCTCACCATTTTGCTTGGCGAGTCTTTGAGGGTATGGAGGTGGAGGTTTAGGTAATGGTGCCTTAGCCTTTTGCACTACTGACTCTGGTATGTCGATAATATGTTCCCTGGAGGGGGTTCACCTCCTTTTATGTCTCTTCCACACTATCATCAATATCAATATGAATTTCCTCATTAGGTTGAACAACATTGTTCGGGATCTCTTCTTCTTGCATCACTTGATCATCATCAACAAGTCGTCTTCCACTTGAGGTGGGTGCATTCCCACCTTTTCCACTTCTTGTGATAACCTCCATGGCATGCCCTGTATTGTTACCATCCTTTGGGTTTGCCACCGCGTCACTTGGTAGTGCCCCCTTAGGACGAGAATTTAAAGATTGAGAGATTTGCCCCATTTGAACTTTTAAATTGCGTATTGATGTGTTGTGTGAGGCAAGTCGGGCATCCGAATCAACATTATTTTCCATCATTTGCTTGAACATACTTTCAATACGTGTCATCTCATTGTTTGAAGAACTTGAACTATGGGAAGGATAAGGAGGTGGGTTGGTCAGTTGTTGATACATTGGGGGCCTTTGAAAACCAGACTCCCGGTTGCATTGATTATTACTCCAACCACCATGATTGTTGCCTCCCTAATTTCCTTGGTTTTTTACACTCCAATTTCCTTGATTGTTATTTCCACTCCAATTTTCTTGATTGTTGTTGTTATGCTAATTCCCTTGATTGTTAGAATTCTAATTGCCATGATTGTTTCATGGGCGCCATTGTTGTTGGTTTGAGCCTTGGAAGTTGTTTCTTTGCCCTTGAAAATTGTTCACATATTGCACTTCTTCCTCTTGATCATTATAAGAATCATCTTGCTCAAAACCACTGTCATCTTGCACATAGTTCTCCACTCGAGTTTGCACTTGTGGACCCTTAGTCCTCCTCTTTTTCACCAAAACATTCACTCCCTCCATAGTATTAACTTGATTAGGATCTTGCACTTGATTTAGTTGGGCCTTTGCTAATTGAGTCATGGTAGTAGTCAATTCGGCAATGGCTTGCCCATGGTCTTGCAATTCTTTGTGAAGGTAGATCATATTCGGATCACCTTATGGAACATTGGCCCGGAATTGCCAAGTTGACGACGTTTCTGCTATCTCATCCAAGATTTCACACGCCTCCGCATAAGCCATAGTCGTAAAGTTTCCACCGGCTTGTTGATTCACTACATATTGGTTGGTTGTGTTAATCCCACGATAAAAGGTTTGTTGTATCATGTTTTCCGCCATATCATTATTGGGACATTCCTTAACCATTTTTCTATAGCGCTCTCATATCTCGTGTAGTGGTTCATTCGGCTCTTGCTTGAAAGCCAAGATCTCATCTCAAAGTGTTGTCATGTGCCCGACAGAGAAAAACTTAGCAATGAACTTTTCCGCCAACTCATACCAAGTGTGAATTGAATGGTTTGGTAATCGTTCCAACCAATCTAAAGCTTTCCCCTGTAGAGAGAAGGGAAAAAGCATTAGCCTCAATGCATCCTCGGAAACATTAGTTTGCTTGCTCCTCCAACATATATCCACAAAGCCCTTCAAATATTTATAAGCATTTTGAGTTGGAGAACCGGTAAAGAAACTCCGTTGCTCAAGCAAAGTGAGCATCACATTGGTGATTTGGAAGTTGCCTGCCCTAATACGGGGAGGGACTATTGCACTAGCATAACCTTTGTTGGGCAATATCCGGTGTGGAGCCGCTCGTGGTGGAGGTGGGGGTATAATGGGCACATTGTCATGAGGTACCCGGCCTCTCTGGTTGGCTTCTGGCTCATGAGGTACCTCCTCTACTTATTCTTCCTCGCCGTCCAATTTTCCCAAAGGCATTTTGAGCTTATTGTTCGCCATGGTTGTACCTAGAATTTCTTAAACATATTATTAACATAGAAGGAAAAGAAGATATTCTAAAAACACACTCAAATATATAGCTAACACTGTTTTAATTCCCCGACAACGACATCAAAAATTGATCCACGTCCAATACGCACTCAATAGTGAGTGGAAACGATCGTTGGAAGAATAGTACCCAATAAGAGTTGGGGTCGATTTCAATAGGGAGTTTAATATTGGTGTTAGGTATACACTTGATGAGAGCAAATGAAATAACTAAATTGCGGTTCCAAACAAGGATTTTGTTTTCTAGTTCTAAATTAACACTATCAATTGTAAACTAATGAGAAGAAACTAGAAAGCGAGTGATTGTCTTTGTTGTTTTTACCAAATGGTTAAAAAGCCTAGGGATGTGACCTTCACCTAGGTGTATGCCTAATGGGTTAAGTACGTTAATACTTATTTTATTAATTGGGGCGTATTATAGTTCTCAACTCTAAGTTACCCACTCAATATCTCTCGGTCATAGAGTGGTTTTGCCCAATTTGGCTTTCTCAAGCCCAAATGGGTATCAAGCTAAATAGTTGATTTGAACTCAAGTCGGATTTTCCCTATCTATAGTACAAATCCTTTAATTAGGCTAATCAAATTCTTAATTTAGCCCAATTTCTTGTTAGCCATGCTTTCCTAGACTAGGTCTCTCTTTCTCAAGTAAAGACCAAGTCAAAAAAGGCATGAATCAATATTTGCAACCATTACTTCTAAATTTAAAGCATAAACAAGGCTAAATAATCTACACTCAATCATAAACAAACGTTAAATCAAATACACAAGGTTAAAATGATAAAATATGATGTCTTTATCCCAAAACTATCATAGATTTCCTAAAATGGAAAACTATAACGGCTGCAACTGCTTAAACTTCAAAACTTGACCTAAAAATATGACTCCCGTCTATTTATAGTGACCCAAAATTTGCTGATAAAAATACCCCTTGGTAGGTTCTGCGGCCGCACAATTCCATGTGCAGTCCACACAATGCTTGATCTTGCAAGGAACTGGATTCTACAGCCGCACAATTTGGTCTACGACTGCAATGCAACTTATACGGCTGCACAATTCTTGTGCAATCCGCACTTCAGGCAAGGCTTCAGTCTTGGTCATTTGCACACTCTCTGAACTTTTTGAATTCTTGTCAGTGCGGACCCTGTTCTGCAGCCGCACAATTCATGTGTTGTCCGCACTTCTGCTTAAAGTATGCTAGGCTTCTTCACCAGTTCTGCAGCCGCAGAGGGAATTCTGCGGTCCGCATTTGCTTTTGTGGACCGCACTTCTTGTGTGTTGTGTCCCTTCTTGCCTTGCGAGTCGGAACACTCTTTTTTGAGTTAGATCTCTTCATAAGAGACCAAATTTCCAACATTCCTGTAATTTGCACATTTTCATAATTTTGGGAACGTAAATTAATACTTTCGGGCTAAAACAAAAGTAAAAAGGTACTAATAAGTGGTCAAAATCCACACTTATCAACGTCTGCAGCCCTGAAGTCCCCTTCTACATCATTTAGCTATTTATTTTGCTTTAGACAGTTATGCTTATTTCAGATCATTATTTATAGTACTCTAGATGCTCATGTATTCGTGACACCTGTAAATGCCTAATTTTTGCTTTGTTTATATATATATATATATATATATATATATATATATATATATATATATATATATATATATGTGTTTGTGTGTGTGTGTGTGTGTGTGTATATATATATATATATATATATTTGTATGTATAAGTTTCAAGAGTTGATTAATGGTTTGATAAATAGGGTAGGGATTGGACTAGTGTATTTTAATTAAAATTGAGCCAAAATTGGCCCAAAATTTGAGCCCATTTCGTCCAAATCCGGTCCACAAGGGGGTGCCAAGGGGAGGGTCCAAACGACGTAGTTTTGGATCAAAACTACGTCGTTTCAATTAGTAATCTGAAGATTGAATCTTACCCATCCATCCTATCTTGATCCAACGGCCCTGATTAATCTCCCACCCTAGGTATTTAAAGCCTAGTTTGGCCAAAATTTGCCCCCATTTCCCTTATTGTCTCTTCATTTTTCTTCTTGCTTTCTCTTTTATTTCTCCTCCCCAGCAACTCCGCCTGTCCGCCGCCCAGCGCCGCTCGCCGGAATTCGCCACCGGCGGCGGCCAACGTCCAAACACCCCCAAAATTACACCATTCTTTTCCTCTCATCACCCTCTTTCTAGATCCACAACCCAAATCCCCCAAATCTCCACCAATAATCAACAAAATCAAACCCTAGTCGCGCCGTCACCACCCTAGCTGCCGCCCATCACCCCAAACTCCAAAAATTTTACACCACCGGCCTCCTCTTCTCCCCCTCTTTCCATATCTCCGACTCAAAACATCAAAAAACCCCACGCCGCCCTAGCGCCGCCGCCACTGCCCTAGCGCCGCCACCACTGCCGCCCACTGTCGCCCGTTTCTTTTCCCTAACCGGCCTCGAGCAAGGTTGTGTCGTTGATATTATTGAAACCGGACTCGGATTCGCCGGAATTTTTTGGTTTCAAGAATATCAACAATAGAAGCTTGCTCCAAAGTCGTACCACTGCCTATCGTCGTCTCCCGGATGCTCGAGTATATGGTAAAATCGCAATCCCGGCCCCGTTATTAATTTTCTGATTTTTTCTTTTTCTTTTGTTTTTTTTAGAGTTAGTTTCTGTTTTTTTTAATTTAATCCATTTTCTGATTATGTTTGTCTTTGTTAAATCGCTTCGGCGATATCGTGCGTTCCGTTTTATTTTAATAGCTAATTTTTGTTTTGCTCATGTTGGTTCACAATACATGTGTTGAAATTTAATTACATGTTTTAATACTTGGTTTAATTTGAATCAATAGGTTGATATTGGTGTTGTTAAAATCTGAAATTTAGATATTTTTATAATGAAATAGGGTACTAGTAGCTTTATTTTAGTAGGGTGGCTGAAGTGACCCTTTGGCTCCTGCCATAGCAGATTTCAGGCTGTCCTTTCACCTTTTGGACAGCCTTTAGCCCACAAATTCAGCCTCTTTTGGACAGATTTTTGGGGAACCAAAATCTGTCCAAAAAGTTGGCTTTTCTTTGCCTATTTAAGGGCTGCCCTTTCTTCATTATAAAGGACTCCAACACACTACAATTGAGAAGGGAAAACACACAAAAACATTTAAAAAAAAATCAGCACTTGAACACATGGAAAGTAAGCTGAAATGGTGAGCTTTAGGAGTTGATTTTAGAGTGCAAACTTTTAGAAAAGTATAAGTCCTCTTTAGAGTTCGTTTCTGGGTTTCTCCTCTGAGTTTTCGGGCTGTTTTAACACGGATTTGCTGCTGATTTTGCTGTTGTTGTGCTGCTGTTTTTTATGCTGGTTGAATTGCTGGACTACCATTTATTCTTTTGCTATTCAGGTAATCCTTTAAGACTCGTAATGTATGTATTTTTAGCAATGGGAATAAGTTGATATGTCAGTAGTTTTATGGATTTTTAAGCATGTTTTCAAGCTATTGTATTCGAGTAACAATGTTAAGTATGCCATGAATGACTTTAGGTGTATAACACATAGCATGAGTTTGTTTTAGTTGCTGAAATTTCAATGCAACATTGCTTCTAGGATTGCTGTTTTTTTTCTCGAATCTGGCCATTTTTGCCATTTTTGCAAAAGTGGCTATTTTTGTAAAGTGTTTATTTTTGAATCTTGCCATTTTGCCAGCTTTGCAAAAGTGGCTATTTTTGTAAAGTGTGTGTTTATACAATTGTGGCTATGTAGTTAATGGTCATAAATGCTAACTAAGTTAAAGAACCAATATTGTATCAACTTTGGGCCTTTTGAACCAAAAAATAAAAGCTGGCCCATTTACCTTAAACAACAAAATTACCCTTTTCTTCTATATAGCATTGGGCCAATAAAAATCCATTTCTTGGCCCATTTTTTAGTAATAAATTCCAGCAGCCCAAGAGGTCTTTACAAGCTGGTCCATTTCCCCTTTTAACAAAGAAGTTGGCCCATCCCTTTAAAATAGATAGAGTTGGTCCAACATTTATTTGCATAATATTTTTAATAATAAGATTAGAAAAATAGAAATAAAAAATCAGATTTTTTTTATATACCAATTAAGTAACTCACTTTCTTCCAATTAATTATATCGAACGCTAGGCAATTAGTAGGTGCGCTCTAATTCCACGGTTTCGCTTGCGTAACGTGATGTTCAACATTCAATAATTTAATTCAACAAGGTCATACAATATTCGTTAGTTTTCCAGTTGATTTTTAGTTTAATAAACTCTTTGCCAAACTCGCGGATTCGCTTGCGTAGCGCGCTAATTGACCTTTTAATAAAATTCAAAAAAAAATTAATAATTAAACTCTTAGAATGTATTAATTTTCCTAGAAGTAAATAACTTGCTAACAATTGTTTGTCATGACTGCGGATTCGCTTGCGTAGCGCCGTTATGATTAAATAATAAATTTCGTCGATCACGCATTCGCTTGAGTAGCGCGACGGTTGACTTGTAAATTTTAAAGAGCTAATTTTCTCAAATGTAGTATTTTTTTTAAGTATTACAAATAATTGATTGTCATGATTTCGGATTCGCTTGCGAGGCACAATTATGACAAATTAATTAATTATTTTTTATTCGATCACGCATTCGCTCGCGTAGCGTGGTTATGATATTTTTTATATTATTCAAAAACATTCTTTGATTTCTCTAATAATCAAGAGATAAAAGCGGATAGGTACAACATGAAAATAATATAAATCACAGTTTGTCCAAAATTAATTCAAGCCAAGTTTAAGTCAATAAAGCGACCGTGCTAGAACCACGGGACTCGGGGAATGCCTTATACCTTCTCCTCGGTCAACAGAATTCCTTATCCGAACTTTGTTTTTGCGGACCGATAAAAATAGAGTCAAACCTTCCTTTGACTAGGGATTCAAATAAATGGTGACTTGGAACACCGAAAAAAATCAATTTCAAGTGGCGACTCTGAACAATAAAATAATCCCTACTCAAGTTTTTGTCACTTTAATTGGAAAAACTCTTTAACCCATACATACATATATTTCGGGGGTAGGTGGGAAGAAGGGGTGTGACAACACCAGTTCTAGGAATTGTATTTGCATTTTGTCATTTTCTAGTTTATCACCTTATTTCAGACTATCCAGTTTTATTGTTGTCATTAAATTTGGAATTGTTAAAAATGGTTAATAGATATATCTAACATTGGCTTGCCTAGCAAGTGAAATGTTATGCGCCATCAAGGTCCCGCGGGTGAGAATTTCGGGTTGTGAAACAAAGAATCAAACAAGTTAGTAATAAACACAAGGATCAACTCAATTACGCAACTGTCTAAGCCCCATGGTAAGCACCGAACTGTTTACCGTAAAACGATACATTAGAATTTGTTACGTGGTTTATAGACAAGCAAACTAATTTGATCCAAAAATGGTAAATAAACAAGATTAAAAGTAAGACTTAGCGATTAAGATTGAAGATGATGGCAAGTCTGAGAACAGCGTCTCCGAGGGCATAAATAAGAACAATATTGAAAGAAAATAAAGTTGTTTTAATTGAGATCGAAAGTGTAATACAACATAAGTCTTGCCAAGAATTTCGTGTCTTAATGGCTATTGAGCCTACTATTTATAGCTATACCTAGGGAAACAAGATCCTAGGATCAAGCCCTCTTAAATGACAATAAAGGGGTCATTGATGAATATGTAAAGGTAAGCCATGAATGCAAATATACTCTGCAATGGCTGCCATTTAATATTAGGGAATATCCTTCATTGAATATTATCCGATGGCAAGCATTCGAATTGCTCCCGTTGACTAGGCTCCTTTTCGTGGTTTATCCGATACCAATTGCAGTTATTGTTTACGGTGCTGGTTGTCACGTTATTTGCCTTTTACCCGTCTTTGATTCCACGTAGCGTGCTATTATTTGATCATTCATTAAGGACTAATTTTTCCCTATACAGATAACTCGGGCACCAAAAGCGCAAGGAAATCCCATGATTATAATCATTAGAAAGCAAAATGTTCTTTTCTCTCGAATTGAAAAAAATGAGTATAAAAAAGATAGGTCTACCAAAGATTTTGAAAAAACAAAAAATAAATAAGGTTTTTTTTTTTGGTTTCCCACCCGGTGTCCGGTACCCGCATTGGAGCCCGATTATATCCGGATTCGCGCCGCGTAGGGCCCCATTCGGGGATCCCTACCAAGGATTTTTTCATACCCAGGGCTCGAACTCGAGACCTCTGGTTAAGGGAGGAGCAGTCACATCCACTGCACCACATTAGAGGCCACGAACATTTGACAAGAGTCATGTCCTGACCGAATTTTTTTATTAAATTACAAATTTTTAGGTGGTTTCCTTGAATTCAGAAGGAGAGTGTTAAAGAGAAAGACAAGTTGGTAGTCGACGAAAATGGTGGAAAATTAGTGCTGCAAATTAAGAATAGAATGCAAGATAAAAATAATAATAATAATAACATCCAATATCCCATATCGCCTCCCTCCGAAAAAAAAAAAGGATGGTATTTTCTTACTTTCATTGCTATCATTACCCCTATTTTAATTTATCCCATTAGGTAATGATAAGTAGAACATAATATTCTTTGCATTTTATTTTATACGACGATATTTGTTGAATTTGGAGTTTAAGAAAAAAATATAGAAAAAGCTGACAAGTAACTGAAGGTATATCTTTCTATTATATAGAAAAGCAAAGATGGTTGACCAAGGGTATATATGTCATTTCATAAAATTCCATATTTGCATTTCTTAAATGCAAAATATACGTGGACCCCACATTCCTCTAGCCACAACTCTCCTTTAAATGCACTATGCATGTGTTGATTAGACTGTTTGTGGAGTGCAAATGCTTCTTTCCAATCTTTTTCTCATTTTGGAAAATTATTAATTTTATTTTATTCAAATAGAAGTTTTCATAGAGAAAATAAAATTAATTATTAAATAATACAACAACAAAAAGAAGTATCGATATTTACAAGATTTTCATATTTATCCTTAAAAGTACTATCTTAAAGCAATTTGAAAATAAAAATTAAATGATTTTCATCTATCCATACTTTTTGAAGACGATTTCAAGCTAAATATTTTTATATTCAAAAGTAATTTTAAAAAATATAGCTTGTTAAACCTCAAAATTAATTAACTAAACACCAACAAATAATAATTTTAATAAAATTGCAATGTTGGGCCCGTATACGGGCCTTTCCTCGTCTAGTACTAACATATAAAGGTACTCTGATTGCATTGTGGGCACTCGGCTAGAATATAATTTGTTAAACTTCAAAAATTATATCACTAAGAGCAAAATATAGATATTAAAGAATTTAGTTATAAAAATATGGCAATTATTTTTGGAGACATCAAACTTAATGAAAAATCTGTCATATAAAATTTAACAAAACTGTGATTAGTTTTTTCTCTCCACCAAAATGTGACTACATGTCTACTATAGCTAGATATTGGTGAGAATTATTGAACGAAATTAACTCAGAGAATGGTATATTTGTCACTTATGAAAAGCTATATTGCATACTCTTCCGTTTTATTTTATGTGATAGTATATAATTGGATATGATTTTTGT
This sequence comes from Nicotiana attenuata, assembly GCF_001879085.1. Taxonomy (NCBI): domain Eukaryota; kingdom Viridiplantae; phylum Streptophyta; class Magnoliopsida; order Solanales; family Solanaceae; genus Nicotiana; species Nicotiana attenuata. The sequence goes on along the minus strand of NC_031994.1, from coordinate 46,855,778 downwards.
TCTAAAAAAACGTCAACGAATTTTAGCACATAAACTAAATAAATCCAAAGTACTATAATCACTGTTGGCAATTAAATGGAATATGAAAAAAAGTATAACAAAGGTATGTTTAATTTAAGTTCAAATGGGATTTAAAGAGATCAATAAGGTAAAATAAGGATGTTAAATTATATAATTTTTAAATTCAAAAGTACGCCAATCTTTCGGGACACACTAAGAGAGAAATATATATATATATATATCACATGAATTGAGACATATAGAAAAATTTAATGGTACTAGTCTTGGGGTACGTGTTTTGCGTTTGTACCCCATCTTAATGAACAAGCTTTTAAAAGGGACAGAAACATCATATTAACTATTGTGTTTGAATTAAAAAATAACAGTTAATTTTATTATAAATTTATGAAATGATGATTATTCATTCTATTTAACTAATTTTAAAAAGGAAGAAACTCTATCCCATACAAGTCCTAAATCATCTAAGTCAATATATTAACCTTAAAATATATTCCAGGTATATAATTTTACTACTTCAAATTTACTAGTTATTGCGCTTACTTTTAGTTGTAGCAAGAGCACATAACCCTTGAATATTTTAGGAATTATTTAATTTTTTTTTAAAATACATATATTCTTGAGTTCATTCTATATACAAGACTTTTTTTTTTCTCACGAGCAAAATGAAAATTATTCGATTACTTCAATCAATAAGAAATACTATATAGGAATTGTTTTCAACATATTAAAAAAGATAAATTATTATTGCAAAAGCAGATAATTGAGTTATTGCAGTATGATTATCTACAACTTTTTGTTTTTAGTGCAATCTTTAATCTCAAGTAAACTTGTGTTTAGAAGGAAATAAAATTCTTTTTCTCTTTTCAATTGAAATGGTAAAAGGTCTAGATGAATTATGTGGAACAATAACTTATTTTATAGGAACATTTAGTTTATTATTTTTCTATTTGTCATGCAATTATATTAGGTCTCGTAAAAACTGGAGAACCATATATCAAGCGTACACGTAACAAATATTTACTTTTATATGGATATTGATGTGCAAAACTAAACAAATATAAAGAGTGGACTCCAAGTTCGACTCTACCTGCTATTCCATGCACAGGTTCTGGATTTGTCTAGCCCCTCACATCTAGGCTTGAGCAGGAGGTTTTGTGGTTCTTTAGACGATAATAATTTTACGTAATTAGGAACATCAATTTTTTTGAAAAGAAAATTATGGACGTATCATTCTAACACAAGTATTTTGAGACGGTTGAACTTTAAAAACTTTATAAATTTCGGTTATTCTCGTTGTCCTAAAAAAGGTCAGCTATTTGTACAATTTGTCCCTTAAAATTTAAAAGAAATTTATTCTGTGCTCAAATCAAAAGCGGGTAAAACCCGATGATGAAACAACAAAACGATCCACGTTATTTCCCGGCCGACCCTCCACAACTCCGATCAACAACGACATCCATCTATAATCTTGGTATCCAACATCATACGTTCTTTCGGGTTTTGTATGTATATAGTGCAAGTTACCAGGTCGTAACCATCATTATTAGGAGATTGAGTTGGGTTTAATGCGTTGTGGTTGTAAATAATTGACATGTGTGTCAGTTGGGTGGGTAAGACGAAGAACGTATTCAAGCTGATGACATGTCAGCATCTAGCAAGTTTGTAGGGTATGTATAGTTTAAATCGAAAAACAATTTCATCACTTAGTAATTTACAATTAGATATTAGTACACCTTATAAGTAAGGCAAGATTTGGCATTAGTTATATTCATATCATTGCCCAAGGGGCCTTAGCTAAATAATTTCAGTCTTCTCTAAGTATTTATTTTTCCCGGCAATATGGATAGATATTCCAGTGCACGTCAATCTCCCTCTTGAACATTATATAAGAAGAGTGTTTAAGGGACTAGACGTGGATAATATGTATTTGAATATTGACTAACCTGAAAGTAGGAGGAAAAGAAGAAGTAGAAAAACAGGCTTCAATGGGCAAATGAAATGATATATTCTAATGGCAGTGCCATCATTTTCAATGGAAAGTGGGTGGTTTGTAGAGCCACAGAATCTATTCATTCCAGCGGGCGTAAACCTTAGATTATTAAAAAATAAAATATATCAACTTCCATTTCTTTACGTTAATATTTTCTAAGCACGAGACTTTTTGGAAATTTACACCAAAATGATCTTGTAGGCATTTAAAATTTATCGGAATTAAGTGCGTGAAATAATTTGGACTTTATTTTAAATTCAAGATATATTAGTCCAAAAAAATATTATGGGCTAATATAACTGGATTAATTATATAAGTCCAATATTATTGGGCTAGCCCATTTAATTGGGCTAAAGTGATGAGCCCACTTCATTAAGCCCAAGATGTCATCTTCCTAGAGGTCCAGTTTGGTGCCACGTGTCAAATGACGTGGCGCGCCAAGTCAAACGGAAGAGCCAATAGGATCATGTCACGTGTCAAAATGACAAGGCATGCCAAGTCACACCAAAAGGTCAATGAAATCGCGCCACCTGTGCAAGTGACATGTTCTGGCCAATCAAATGCGGCCATGTCACACTTCAATTTGATTGGTCGGAAAGAGTTTGTTCTTATCACAACTCCTCCCTTCCACAACTATAAATAGGGGTCTTCATAACCCAGAAAAGACACCAGAAGTTATAACAAGAAGCAAGAGAGAGCTCGTGGATCAAACACCGCAAATTTCTCTACAAGTTTCAAGCTTCAAGCAATCAAGTTCAAGTTCAACAAATCAAGTTCAAGCTCAAGAACGAAGAACAAATCAAGTTCAAGCTCAAGAACGAAGAACAAATCAAGTTCAAGCTCAAGAACGAAGAACTAATCAAGGTTCAAGGAGTGCGAGTTCAAATCAAAGTTCGTGCCAAATGAATTCAAGATCATCGTTCGTGGCAACAAACATAGATACAAGATCAAGCTCAAAGGCCCTTGAATTTATTTACAATTGGAAAGAAGAATCAGAGGATCCATAGAGATTGTAACACTCAAATATTCGAAATAAAATACTACGAAATGTTGAGATATTTCCGGTCTTGATTTTATTTTCTCGACGCAAATTTATTGTCTACAAATTCTGGCACACCCAGTGGGACAATCTCTACCTCTCATCTCAACTTTTCAATCACCAAAGTCCGAGAACATTGAAATGGCTTCAAAGAAAATCAACTCTGGTTCAACTTCCACCAAGGCTGCTAACTCCAGGTTCTATGCTGATATGGAAAGCATCCTCGATGTTACCTTTGGAAGCTTCGGACCAGTTACGAGGAGCAAAGCAAGCTCTTTAGGACAACAAGCACCCTAAGTGCCGTCCGCATCAACCCCTGTTTTCGGATCTTCATCCTCAAAAGGAGCAAGATCTTCCACAAACGCATCTGAAGGAGGAAGCGATGTTACTGAAAAGATCAAGAAAACTCTTGCTCTCCTTGACCTCTCCGGATCCAAGCACTCTACTGTGAAGGAAGATGATGATGCTTCAAGTGATGGATTCTCCCCACTTACACCACATAGAGTGAACCAATCAAGGATCAATCTGTGTGAAAATCCATGCTACTCTCCATCATCTACAACAATCATGCAAGCCATGGTGACAAACACTTCATCTATGGAGGAGCAATTGGCAAACTTGACGGAAGCAATCGCTGGCTTGACCAAATGCATGCAAAATCAAGAGGCTAGAATTGACAAGCTAACAGACAGGGTGGGAATCTTGATGGAAGAAGAATCCACTCATGTACCTGGCAAACTCCCAGAAGTCCAAGAGATTGATCCTCCCCCATAACAAGTTGCATCTACTAAGGAAATTCCAGTCTCTTCGGAAGGGATGATTCCAATCAATCAACTAAAGGAGTTCATTGAAGGGATTATAAAAAATAAATATGAAGTCGCTTCCATGTCCTCCTTCACCTACGCAAAGCCACACACTTCAAGGATCGATATGTTGAAGATGCATGTTGGCTATCAACCTCCAAAATTTCAACAGTTTGATGGCAAAGGCAATCCAAAGCAACATGTGGTGCACTTCGTTGAGACATGCAACAATGCCGGGACTTATGGAGATTACCTCGTCAAGCAGTTTGTTCGCTCATTAAAAGAAAATGCTTTTGATTGGTACACGGACCTCGAGGCTGAATCTGTTGATAGCTGGGATCAACTAGAGCAAGAATTTCTCAATCGCTTTTATAGCACGAGACGCACTGTGAGTATGATAGAACTTACAAATACTCGTCAACGAAAGGATGAACCAGTTATCGACTTTATCAATCGTTGGAGGAATGCAAGCCTCAACTGCAAAGACAGGCTTAGTTAAGCTTCAGGCATAGAGATGTGCATCCAAGGCATGCATTGGGGATTGCGCTACATCTTGCAAGGTATCAAGCCTGACACATTTGAAGAACTTGCAACTCGTNTTAGGGTTTTTTTAGGCTTTTATATTGTGTAGCTATAGGGTGCTGATGGGTTAAGGTTAAATTTGGGCCTTGACAGACTTTGGCCCTCTCTAAGACGAAATTGTGGTTAAATATGGGCCAAAATTCTCTTGAATTAGTTCAAAATTGGGCTTCTCAAAAATCTAGATTTCAGTAACTAAGGGCCTAAGTTTTCCTTATTTAAAATAGTATAAAGCATTTATAAAAATGTAAATCACTCCTAATTAATTAAAATAAACTATTAAGGATAAACCTAAAATGAAACTGTTTTTTTTTGGTATTTTTTCCAGATTAAAAATGACTACAAAACATTAATGAAACTATCTTTTTGTAATTTTCATTTTTTTGACAACATAAAGTAAAGGAGTCAAAAGTAGTTGAAATAACGATATTAGGCCTAAACTAAATATTTACATGATAAAATATAAAAAATCTTGGGGAGGGTCAAAAATCACATGTCTACACAACTTTCGCCGAAATGCTTCAAATTACCATACGTAGGACTTCGAAGCGCTGCCAGGGAAAAACTCATTTTCAAATAAAATTAAAAATTTATAAAATTTCATGGACAAACACATTTGAGAAAAAAAATTATGGGCAAATGGAGCCGAAGTACTATTAGGGTGAGATTTGTACGCTTCACTATTTAAGTACGGGATTTAATTAATTTTTGTTTTAAAGGGTACCGGGTTCAAGTGTAAGAGCCTGTTTGGATTGGCTCATTTGAAGTAGTTGATGAGCAATAGGTGCTGAAAAGCACTTTTAAGTGCTGAAACTGATTTAATAAATAAGCAGTTACGTGTTTGGATACAAGTGCTGAAATTGCTAATAAGTTGCTGCAGTATTTGATAAAAAACTGTTGATAAGCTCTTTTTCTGGTAAAATGACTTAAATAATCTTAGATTCTAGATCGATTCAAATACAAATCTATCATTTTATTTTAAATACAATTGTGCTTAGATAAGATAAATTTTATGATAAATATAATTTATTTTATGATAAGCATATATCATAAGTTATAATAATTAATAAATTGACAAAAGTTTCTCAGTAAAAAATAACCTAAATACGATAAAAATGTTTGAAGAGAAACAAACATTGTCTTCATCACCACAATACTTAGAAAGCAACACAACCAAAAAATTTGATATGTCCTCATTTATTACATACCGTTCGAACATTAATACACAATCACATAGATACAAATATGCAAAGGAATAGAGAATTTGCTTATCTTAAATAGTCAATGAGAATAGCAAACTCGAAGAGCCGGGTGGGGGGTGGGGTGTTAGGTTGGAAAAAATACTTGAGGCAGTTGAGTATCGATGTAGGAGTTTTGCTCTAAAAAGAAATATTTTAAGGATAAAATAGTAAAAATCTTGGTCAAACTTAAAGTGCTTATAAACTAAAAATTCATAAGTTGGGGGTGACCAGCTTATGACTTTTGGCTTATTTTTGACTTATAAGCACTTAACTTATAAGCACTTTTAACTTTACCAAACGCGCAGATAAGCTGAAAAGTGCTTATAAGCTAGTTTGACCAGCTTATAAGCTTAGCCAAACACCCTCTAACTATAATGATGCAATGCCAAACTCTTTATGTACGATTATTTTTCACTATCATATTTTAAGTCTCTTTCTTTTTCTTTTTCTTTTTTGTTGTTGTTATTGTTNATTCATCACATCAAAAGGCATAAAGCGAATAGTAATTGCATATTATAAATTGCATTTCTGACATACAATTTACAAATTGCATTTCCAATATTGCAATTTATAAATTGCACTTCAGAAATGGATTTATAAGTTGCATTTCAAAAATTGCTATTTAAGCAAACTTTATCTCCTAGATGATCCGTCACTTAAGACGCATATAAATCGCATTTAATATATTTTGCATCTTTTTCGAATTCTGACAAAAACTACAAACTAATAGAATTTTTCAGCCAAAAATCCCACATTTTGAGAAAAAAAACATTATCCACCAACAGAAAGGATTAACATGAAGGGGGAAAAACATAGTATTTTGTTCAACAAAAGCTAAGTCATACCTGCTTAAGAAGTACGAAGATTAGAACAATGAAAGTACAATGGAAACTCTTCTCTGCTTGATTGTTTTGGCTCCATTTTTGTGACTCGTCAATTTGATTTAAAAAAGAGAAAACAAATAGGGAAGATTTTGGGAAATTGACGGGAGGCTCCGACCCGAGTCAATAGAATTTGGCTAATTGTCTTCCCTAGTTGATTGCTTGAATTGAAAAAGTAATTTTCTGAAAATTATTAGGGTGTGTTTGGACTTTGGACAGTGGGCATCACTATTACAGCCTACTAATTACTCTAAACCAAAAAAAAAGAAAAAAAAAAAAACTAGTAATTAGGGGGTTTTCATGAATACCAAGGCGATGTAGGCGTTTGGACATAAAAATATAATTTTTGGAAAAAAAATAGTATTTGAAAATTAAAATTATATTTGGAAATGCATTTGACTTGAAAAAATGTTACAGTCGTGTGATCTACAAAGTAAAACCTCCGCTATATAGTACTAGTTATGGAAGGGATTGATGCCAGATGGAACAAGACGCTTCGAAGCCAGTACCGTAGCTAGATTGAAAAGCAGTCCCTTACCCTTTCGGTCGAGTACAACCTCCCAAACGCTAGGTTCAAGCAACTTAATACTTTGAAATTCTCGGACTTCGAAGCGCTGCCAGGGAAAAACTCATTTTCAAATAAAATTAAAAATTTATAAAATTTCATGGACAAACACATTTGAGAAAAAAAATTATGGGCAAATGGAGCCGAAGTACTATTAGGGTGAGATTTGTACGCTTCACTATTTAAGTACGGGATTTAATTAATTTTTGTTTTAAAGGGTACCGGGTTCAAGTGTAAGAGCCTGTTTGGATTGGCTCATTTGAAGTAGTTGATGAGCAATAGGTGCTGAAAAGCACTTTTAAGTGCTGAAACTGATTTAATAAATAAGCAGTTACGTGTTTGGATACAAGTGCTGAAATTGCTAATAAGTTGCTGCAGTATTTGAACAAAAACTGTTGATAAGCTCTTTTTTCTGGTAAAATGACTTAAATAATCTTAGATTCTAGATCGATTCAAATACAAATCTGTCATTTTATTTTAAATACAATTGTGCTTAGATAAGATAAATTTTATGATAAATATAATTTATTTTATGATAAGCATATATCATAAGTTATAATAATTAATAAATTGACAAAAGTTTCTCAGTAAAAAATAAACCTAAATACGATAAAATGTTTGACGAGAAACAAACATTGTCTTCATCACCACAATACTTAGAAAGCAACACACCAAAAATTTGATATGTCCTCATTTATTACATACCGTTCGAACATTAATACACAATCACATAGATACAAATATGCAAAGGAATAGAGAATTTGCTTATCTTAAATAGTCAATGAGAATAGCAAACTCGAAGAGCCGGGTGGGGGGTGGGGTGTTAGGTTGGAAAAAATACTTGAGGCAGTTGAGTATCGATGTAGGAGTTTTGCTCTAAAAAGAAATATTTTAAGGATAAAATAGTAAAAATCTTGGTCAAACTTAAAGTGCTTATAAACTAAAAATTCATAAGCTGGGGGTGACCAGCTTATGACTTTTGGCTTATTTTTGACTTATAAGCACTTAACTTATAAGCACTTTTAACTTTACCAAACGCGCAGATAAGCTGAAAAGTGCTTATAAGCTAGTTTGACCAGCTTATAAGCTTAGCCAAACACCCTCTAACTATAATGATGCAATGCCAAACTCTTTATGTACGATTATTTTTCACTATCATATTTTAAGTCTCTTTCTTTTTCTTTTTCTTTTTTGTTGTTGTTATTGTTCCTTTCGTAGCTTTCACATTACCATATTATTGTGTTTACGTTTTTCTTGAGCCGATGATTTATTGAAAACAGTCTTTTTACTCCCATAAGAGTAAGGATTAATTTTGCATACACAATATTCTTCTCAAATTCCGGTGTGCGAGATTAAACAGAATATGTTGTTGTTGTATATTTAAGTCATTTTTTACTTATATATAACAAACAACATACCCAATATTTCTTCTTCTTATATGTAGAAGAAAAAATAATGACTATGGTCGACATAAAAAAGAAAGGGAACAGGACAATGGATCGTAGGAATTGAATTCACACTATTTTGTGAGTATTTTTATCGATAAATATTTATCGATAACAAAAGCATACATATTTACAGCAAGCTAATATTTACATGACATTTGTCTTTTTGATGCACGCATTTATTGGTTATTCATGATAAAATGATAGTATGTATTATCACGTTAATCTTTAATAATTAATTAAATTATTTGATTCGACGTAAAGAGACCTTGATCATGTTTTGAATGTGAAAATAGCACGGGTTAGCCAGTTTTCGGAATGGTAATTAAAAAATATCCAGCGTTCGTAAAGGTATTAAAAATAACCATTATTTTGCAGCAACACGGAAAGTTCCAGCATAATATACTGGAGATTGGTACTGTAGGCATATAAATTTTATTAAAATTAAATCCATGAAATAATTTGGATTATATTTTAAATTCAAGATATATTGGTCCAAATAAATATTATGGGCTAATATAATGGAATTATATAAATAAGTCCAATATATATGGGTTAAATAAATAAGTCTTAATCCATTGGGCTAGCCCATTTAGTTGGGCTAAAGTGATGAGCCCACTTCATTAAACCTAAGATGACATCTTACTAGAGGCCCAGTTTGGTTCCACGTGTCAAATGACGTGGCGCGCCAAGTCAAGCGGAAGAGCCAATAGGACCATGCCACATGTCAAAATGACAAGGCATGCCCAGTCACACTGAAAGGCCAATGAAACCGCGCCACGTGTGCAAGTGACATGTTCTGGCCAATCAAATGCGGCCATGTCACACTTTAATTTGATTGGTCGGAAAGAGTTTGTTCTTATCACAACTCCTCCCTTCCACAACTATAAATAGGGGTCTTCATAACTCAGAAAAGGGACCAGAAGTTATAACAAGAAGCAAGAGAGAGCTCGTGGATCAAACGCTGCAAATTTCTCTACAAGTTTCAAGCAATCAAGTTCAAGTTCAAGAAATCAAGTTTAAGCTCAAGAACGAAGAACGAATCAAGGTTCAAGGAGTGCGAGTTCAAATCAAAGTTCGTGCCAGTCGAATTCAAGATCATCGTTCGTGGCAACAAACATAGATTCAAGATCAAGCTCAAAGGCCCTTAAATTTATTTACTGTTGAAAAGAAGAATCAGAGGATTCATAGAGATTGTACACTCAACATATTCGAAATAAATGGCGATATTTTCGGTCTTGATTTTATTTTCTCGACGCAAATTTATTGTCTACAAGTTCTGGCACGCCTAGTGGGACAATCTCTACCTCTCATCTCAACTTTTCAATCACCAAAATCCGAGAACATTGAAATGGCTTCAAAGAAAATCAACTCCGGTTCAACTTCCACCAAGGCTGCTAACTCCAGGTTCTATGCTGATGTGGAAAGCATCCTCGATGTTACCTTTGGAAGCTTTGGACCAGTTACGAGGAGCAAAGCAAGCTCTTTAGGACAACAAACACCCCAAGTGCCGTCCGCATCAAGCCCTGTTTTTGGATCTTCATCCTCAAAAGGAGCAAGATCTTCCACAAACGCATCTGAAGGAGGAAGCGATGTTGCTGAAAAGATCAAGAAAACTCTTGCTCTCCTTGACCTCTCCGGATCCAAGCACTCTGCTGTGAAGGAAGATGGTGATGCTTCAAGTGATGGATCCTCCCCACTTACACCACATAGTGTGAACCAATCAAGGATCAATCTGTGTGAAAATCCATGCTACTCTCCATCGTCCACAACAATCATGCAAGCCATGGTGACAAACACTTCATCTATGTAGGAGCAATTGGCAAACTTGACGGAAGCAATCGCTGGCTTTACAAAATGCATGCAAAATCAAGAGGCTAGAATTGACAAGCTAATAGACAGGGTGAGAATCTTGATGGAAGAAGAATCCACCCATGCACCCGGCAAACTCCCAGAAGTCCAAGAGATTGATCCTCCCCCATAACAAGTTGCATCCACTAAAGAAATTCCAGTCTCTTCGGAAGGGATGATTCCAATCAATCAACTAAAGGAGCTCATTGAAGGGACTACAAAAAACAAATATGAAGTCGCTTCCAAGTCCTCCTTCACCTACGCAAAGCCATACACTTCAAGGATCGATATGTTGAAGATGTCTGCTGGCTATCAACCTCCAAAAATTCAACAGTTTGATGGCAAAGGTAATCCAAAGCAACATGTGGCGCACTTCGTTGAGACATGCAACAATGCTGGGACTTATGGAGATTACCTCATCAAGCAGTTTGTCCGCTCGCTAAAAGGAAATGCTTTTGACTCGTACACGGACCTCGAGGCTCGATCTGTCGATAGCTGGGATCAACTAGAGCAAGAATTCCTCAATCGCTTTTATAGCACGAGACCCACTGTGAGTATGATAGAACTTACAAATACTCGTCAAAGAAAGAGGGAACCAGTTATCGACTTTATCAATCGTTGGAGGAATGCAAGCCTCAACTGCAAAGACAGGCTTAGTGAAGCTTCAGGCATAGAGATGTGCATCCAAGGCATGCATTGGAGATTGCGCTACATCTTGCAAGGTATCAAGCCTGACACATTTGAAGAACTTGCAACTCGTTCGCACGACATGGAATTGAGCATGGCCTCCGCTGGAAATGAAAGGCTGCCCATCTATGAACCTCGCAAAGGAATGACAAGCAAGAAGTCAGGATGTGGGGAAAGTTCATACCCAAGTCTGAAAGCAAAGAAGCTATGAATGTCAACACGTCACGAAGGTGAGCAAGAAGCAGAGTGTGAAATCCACTTCTTTTCAAGATAAGCCAAGTGGAAAGTTGACTCTAAAAGAAATGCAGGAGAAAGAGTACCCATTCCTGGATTCTGATGTGCCAGCAATTTTTGAAGAACTCCTCGAGTTAAATCTCATTGAGCTTCCGGAGATGAAGCGACCAAATGAAGCTGGGAAAACAAATGACCCAAATTACTGCAAATATCACCGACTTGTAAGCCACCCGCTGGAGAAGTGCTTTGTCTTCAAGGACAAAGTCATGGACTTGGCTCGCAAAAAGAAGATCGTGCTTGAAGATGAGAAAGCAAGCGCAAACCAAGTCTCTATCACCTTTGGCTCATTTAGTCCGGATGAATTATGCGGTATTAAAAAAAGTAAAGATGAAGAATTGCTGGAGAATGACAAAGCTAAAGTCAATCTACCTGAGGATGATGAAGGTTGGACATTGGCGACTCGTCGTAGGCGCCACAAAAGGATCCCACAAAAAGAATCAATAGAACAACCAACAAGGAAAATAATGGTGAAAAGACCGAGGAGATGGAATCCAGTTAAGCACGTAAAGAAAGCAAAAGTGGAGGTGCACCACCCTCAAAAGCCACGACATCCAGTGACCTTGGAGGATTTCTTGCCATGTTGGTTCTGCATGAAGATTTCCTGTGATGGTATTGAAGCCTCTTGTTGCAATACTGATAAAGGGGAAGAAAAGAGTGACGACCTACCGTTGGCACCATCTTCAGAAAAGCTCATCGAGTCTATTCCTCAAAAAGCTAATGCGTGCGGGGAAAAGGTTACGTTCACAAACAATGATCTTCTACTAGGTGACGCTCTTCATAATCGCCCATTATAACTGGTTGGCTATATGCACGATGAAAGAATAAATTGAATTTTGGTTGATGGGGGGTCCTCAGTGAACATTTTGCCAATTCGCACTGTGAAAGAACTTGGTATTCCCATAAGTGAACTCTCAGAAAGTCGTGTGATGATCCAAGGATTTAACCAATGGGGGCAAAGAGCCATAGGTGCGATCAGGCTGGAAATCACCATTGAAGATATGCAATCAAGTGCATGGCTACATGTGATCGATGCAAAGACTTCATACAACGTCTTGCTTGGAAGGCCTTGGATACATGAGAACAAAGTGGTCCCATCTACCTACCATCAATATTTGAAATACTACGAGGGTGAAGTCGAGAAGAAGATAGTTGCTGATGATGAGCCATTCACCGAGGCAGAGTCACACTTCGCCGACGCAAAGTTCTCCTTGAAGAACCGCATTGTGAAGGAGATAAAAGTTGATGACGGCATCAAAAGCAAGAATGACGAGCCCACAACTAAAAGACCAGAGGTGACTACTCGTGAAGCCAAAGCTGTTACTGAGGAGGTACATGCCAACGTGAATAAATCTCATAAAGGGGGTATTGTGTCTTATGGCAAGAAAGTAAGTCCTGTGCTCCAATATGTCCCTAAAAGGAAGAAAGACGAGGGTACGTCATCTAATCTCCAACCAAAACGCTAAAGGAGTTAACTCTTCCGGTAAAACGAATTGAGGCAGTAAAGTTGTCCTCAAAGCCGCTTGCAGGGTTTGTAGCCCAAAATCGTTTGCAGAATGTGGCACTCCCTACAAAGCGAACAGACGAAGGTTTTGATCCTAATGCTTACAAGCTATTTGCAAAAGCTGGATACAATCCCAATGAGCCATCAAAGTTAGGGAAGCTCCCATCAGAAGTTGCAACGAGGCAACCACATGAAGGTCTGGGATACAAGCAACCGTCACCAGTGCGCATCTCAATAAGAAGGGCGAGTAGCAATTATATCATTGTAGAAGATGAATCTGCCGCTTCTAACAGGCCTTCTGTCTTTGATCGACTTGGAAAATCAGCTGTGAGAACTTCTGTATTTGAGAGGTTGGGTCCATTAAAGAAGGGGAATAAGTTCCAGAGAGATTTTCAAAGCATAAGAACACCCGCTTCGCCATAAATCCAGAAGATCTCTAAGGATTTCCAAAGTTTGGTTCCTTCTAGAATGAGGCGAAAAACAAAACTTGTGGTTTCATGTAAAGAAGTACTGAAGGTAAAGCCACATACTGTGGTCTACACTAAGGAGCGTGACGAAAATGAAGAAAGTGTGGGTTCTTCGTATCATGTTACTGTACAAGGCGAGAATGGTGTTCCATCTTCAATGGAGGATAATGCAGAATTGGAGGATGTTTCACCATGTTATCACATATCCTTCAACGATGGGGACCCTCAAGAAGATGAAGATGCGAAAGACGCTCCACCCGAACTTGAAGAAGGAGTGAAGACGACAATTGATGCCTTAAAAGAAGTTAACCTTGGCACCGATGAGGAACTAATACCCACCTACCTAAGTGTTTTACTAGAAGCTGATGAAGAGAGCACTTATATTGAGTTACTCAAGGAGTTCAGGGATGTCTTCGCTTGGAGTTGCAAAGAGATGCCTGGCTTGGACCCGAAAGTAGCAGCCTATCACCTTGCAGTCAAAAATGGTGCTCGCCCTGTTAAACAAGCTCAAAGGCGTTTTAGGACGGACTTGGTTCCCTTGATTGAAACCGAAGTTAACAAACTCATCGAAGCTGGCTTTATTCGTGAAGTTAAATACCCAACATGGGTTTCAAGTATTGTCCGTGTAAGGAAGAAAAATGGTCAGATTCGAGTGTGCGTTGACTTTAGGGATCTTAACAATGCATGTCCGAAAGATGAGTTCCTGCTTCCCATTCCAGAATTGATGATCGATGCTACTACTAGGTACGAGGCAATGTCATTTATGGACGGTTCATCAGGCTATAACCAAATTCGCATGGCACCAAAAGATGAAGAGCTTACTGCATTCCGTACCCCCAAGGGTATTTATTGCTACAAGGTAATGCCTTTTGGCTTGAAAAACGCTGGTGCTACTTACCAAAGGGCTATGCAGAATATTTTTGACGATCTTCTCCACAAGAATGTCGAATGCTATGTTGACGACTTGGTGGTAAAATCAAGAGAGAAGGGCGACCACTTGAAAGACTTGAGAATGGTGTTTGAGTTGCTCCGGAGGTACCATCTTAGGATGAACCCATTGAAATGCGCCTTTGCAGTTACTTCCGGAGAGTTCCTTGGTTTCATTGTTCGACATCGAAGGGTTGAAATTGATCAAGCCAAAGTAGATGCAATCTTGAAAATGCCTGAGCCTTGGGAATTCACGAATTGAAAAGTCTGCAAGGAAAGTTAGCGTACCTTAGGAGATTCATCTCAAGCCTAGCTGGGAGGTGCCAACCATTCAGTCGCCTTATGAAGAAAGGTGTCCCTTTCAAATGGGACCAAGCGTGTAGCAATGCCTTTGAGAGCATTAAATCCTACTTGATGAAGCCTCCAGTTTTGGCAGCCCCTATACTTGGAAAGCCGCTGATACTATACATTTCAGCACAAGAAAGGTCTGTTGGAGCACTACTGGCCCAAGAAAATAGTGAAGGGAAAGAAAACTCCCTTTACTACTTGAGTAGGATGATGACACCAAATGAGCTGAATTATTTGCCAATTGAAAAGTTATGTTTGGCGCTGGTCTTCTCAATCCAAAAGTTGAAACACTACTTTCAAGCTCATGTTGTTCGTTTGGTTTCTAGAGCAAATCCCATCAAGTTCGTGATGTCAAAACCTGTCCTTAGTGATTGACTAGCAAGGTGGTACCTCCAATTTCAACAATTTGAAATCTTGTACATCCCTCAAAAGGCTATAATAGGACAAGCGTTAGCGGAATTCTTGGCAGATCACCCTATACCTGATTATTGGGAGCTAACTGACGAACTACCTGATGAGGACGCCATGGTCATCGAAGTTCAGCCTCCATGGAAGATGTACTTTGATGGTGCTGCACATCGCGGATGAGCTGGTGTAGTATTTGTCACTTCTCGAGGTGAAATTCTGCCCTACTCTTTTACGTTGACGCAACTCCGCTCTAACAACGTTGTTGAGTATCAAGCACTAATACTTGGGCTCGAAATGGCTGTCGAAATGAAGCGGTTGCAATTGCAAGTCTTTGGTGACTCTCATTTAGTGGTCAATCAACTTTTAGGTAGTTACGAGGTCAAGAAGCCTGAACTACGCCCATATCATGATTACGCTAAAAAGTTAATGGGGTGGCTCGGTTATGTGACTATTCAGCATGTGCCAAGGAAACAAAATAAGAAGGCGCACGCTTTAGCTGCCCTAGCTTCATCTTTAACCCTACCTGATCAAGCGCAAGTTACTGTCTGCCAAAAATGGGTAGTACCGCTGCCAAATGAGGCTGAAGGTGAAGAAAATGAACTCAAGCATCTTGTCGCTGTTTCTGAAGTTGAGAAAGAAGAATGGAGACAACCCATTATCGACTACTTATGCTATGGGATACTTCCAAAAAATCCGCGGAGAAGAACTGAAATCCGTCGTCGTGCACCTCGCTTCCTTTACTACAAAGATACCCTATACAGAAGATCATTCGAGGGAGTACTCTTGCGATGCTTAGGGGAATATGAAGCACTCCAAGCTTTGCAAGAAGCGCATTCTGGGGTATGTGGGTCACACCAGTCTGGACCAAAGCTCCACTTCCATATAAAAAGGATGGGATATTATTGGCCAACGATGGTAAAAGATTGCTTGGACTACGCTCGAAGATGCAAGCCTTGTCAATTCCATGCGAATTTTATTCATCAACCTCCTGAAGTGTTGCACCCAACTGTTGCATCCTGGCCATTTGACGCTTGGGGATTTGATGTTGTTGGACCACTACCAAAGTCCTCTGGCGGGCACCTATACATCTTGGCTGCAACTGACTACTTCTCAAAATGGGCTGAAGCTGTTGCTCTTAAGGAGGTAAAGAAGGAAAATGTTGCAAGTTTCATCCGAGTAAACATCATCTATCGCGTTGGCATTCCCCGTTACATAATAACGGATAATGGCAAGCCGTTCGACAATAGGTTGATGAACAAGATTTGTGAGCTCTTTGGCTTCAAGCAACGTAACTCTTCGATGTACAATGCTGCTGCCAATGATCTAGCCGAGGCATTCAACAAGACACTATGCAACTTGTTAAAGAAAGTCGTCTCCAAATCCAAACGAGATTGGAATGACCGTATGGAAGAAGATCTATGGGCATATAGGACGACTCACCGCACGCCAACACAAGCGACTCTTTATTCACTCGTTTATGAAGTCGAAGTCGTCTTGCCACTTGAGCGTCAAATACCTTCATTACGACTGGCAATTCAAGAAGGCATCACTGATGAAGAAAATGCTCGACTTCGATTAGCAGAGTTGGAGGCTCTTGATGAGAAGAGGTTGGAAGCTCAACAGAGTCTTGAATGTTATCAAGCTCGATTGTCTCGTGCCTTCAATAAAGAAGTTCGCCCGAGATCCTTTCAAGTAGGAGATCAAGTCCTTGTCGTACGAAGACCCATAATTACTTCTCATAAATCTATAGGGAAGTTCACTTCAAAATGGGATGGGCCATATGTCGTACAAGAAGCTTACTCAAGTGGGGCTTATAAGTTGGTTGATGCAGATGGCATGAGAATCGGCCCTATCAATGGCAAGTTTTTAAAGAAGTATTATCTTTGAAGTTGCTACGCTCCTTGACGCACGAGCCTAAACTGCATGTTGCTACACTCCTGGCCCGCATGAGTCTAAACTGTGTACGGCCCCTACAAAAAAAGAAAAGAAAAAAGGAGTCCGCTAGGTTGAAAACTTCGAAAAAGGCGGCCTAGGCAAAAGTTAGGACATAAAAAAAAATAAAAAGAAAATAATAAACAAAAATCACCTAGTCTGAACTACGGTATGACTTGATCCTCTTCACCGAGGTACGTAGGCAGCTTAGAGTTTCATTCTAAGTTCAGTCGCATAAGTTCAAAAGATACTTATTGCCCCAATTGTTGTCTGAGTGAAGTATGAAGGAATGTAAATCAAGCTGAAACGCCATCGTCCTGTTGAACTTTGGATCCCATTTGATTTAAAGGGGGCAAGCTGCTATGGTAAAATGGTGTCTTCACTGAAATGATAACAATATTTGCATCAAAGTCTGGGGATTCGCTATGTTTTATGTTTGCATAACCTTCAAGTTTGTTGGTCTTTATATCCGCTCACTGCCTTAAAAAAAAAAGGGAAGAGTTACAATCGCAATCTTGAAAGAGAGCATGGACAAGTAAAAAAAATCGCCTGCTCACTACCCTAAAAAAAAAGAGAAGAGTAACAATCGCAATTTTGAAATAGAGCATGGACAAGTAAAAAAAAAAAATTCGCCTCGGACGTAAAACAAAAAAAAAAGGATGTCTGTGTCTGACTTTTTCTGAAGATTTTCGTTGCGAACTTTTAAAGGTGTCTGTCTCGAACTTTTAAAGGCATTCAAATTTTTAAAGGTTTTCGTTGCGAACTTTTAAAGGTGTTTGTCTCGAATTTTAAAGGCATTCGAATTTTTAAGGTTTTCGTTCTGAACTTTTAAAAGGCGTGTGTTTTGAACTTTTAAAGGTGTTCGTCTTGAACTTTTAAAGGTGCTCGTGGCAAATTTTAAAAGGTCCCCGCTGCCGACTTTTAAGGATTTCTACCACGAGCTTTTAAGGATCTTTGCACGGACTTTTATGGGTCTTTGCTGCAAATTTTAAGGGTATTCATCGCGAACTTTTAAGGATCTTCGCTTCGAATTTTTAAAGTTCTTCATCGTGGACTTTTATGGGCTTCGTCGCAAATTTTTAAGTATCCCTGCGCAAATGTTTTTAAGTCTTCGCCACGAATTTTTAAAAGTCTTCATCTCGTGCTTTTAAAAGTCTTCACGACGAACTTTTAAAGGTCTTCATTGTGAATTTTTATGACTCATGACCGCAAGCTTTTAAGGATCTCTGCGCGAGCTTTTAAGGGTCTTCGCCACGAACTTTTAAAAAGCTTCATCGCGTGCTTTTAAAAGTCTTCACCGCGAACTTTTAAAGGTCTTTATTGTGAACTTTTAAAGCTCATGACCGCGAGCTTTTAAGGATCTCTGCGCAAACTTTTAAGGGTCTTCGCCACATATTTTAAAGGTATTTATCGCGAACTTTTAAAGGTCTTCACCGCGAACTTTTGTAGGTCTTCACTGTGAACTTTTAAAGATCTTGACCACGAGCTTTTAAGGATCTTCGCGTGAACTTTTATGGGTCTTCCCCGCAAATTTTAAAGGTATTTGTCGCGAACTTTTAAAGGTCTTCACCGCGAACTTTTAAAGATCTTCACTGTGAACTTTTAAAAATCTTGACCACGAGCTTTTAAGGATCTTCGCACGAACTTTTAATGGGCTTCGCCATAAATTTTAAGGTCTTCATCGTGAGCTTTTAAAGAGTCTTTCGCCACAAATTTTTAAAGGTCTTCATCGCACGTTTTTAATGTCTTCACCGCAAACTTTTAAAAATCTTGACCACGAACTTTTAAGGATCTTTGCGCAAACTTTTATGAATCTTCACCATAAATTTTGAAGGTCTTCATCAAGAAGATATCCTTCTCTTTTGACCAAAAAAACAAAGAAAGAAAACACAGGAGAAAAGAAGTAAAAAATTTACCTTCTCGTTACCGCTTTTCAGAGCAGGTTGCAAGAACCAAAGATTAATGCTCAAACTACATGAGAGTAAGGGGTTTATATAAATTTAGGAGAGGAGGCAATAATAATTCATGTCCGATGTGGGATCATGTTAAAGGAGGCGGCTCTTTCCGATATCGACTCGGTAGTTGATTCTTCCGTGTTTGAATAGAAGTCGGCCAAAGCAATTTGGTTTAGAGTCGAAATACAAAATGTTCGCCATTAAACTATGTGATAAAGGAGTATCTGTGCATGTTCATTAAAGATAGAGCTTACGTGTGACTCCAACTCCAAAGGATTAATAAGTAAGAATTCCAAACGCAAAAAAAGTGGAAATCACTGGCAAAGTTGAAGTTCAAGTGCCAAAAGTTTCAAGCTTGTGTGGCTTTCCATTGTCATCTTAAAAGATGAGTTTCTATTATAAGCAAATTTCAAGCAACTGACAAGATTTTCGTTACAAAAAATTGCCTAGACTAGTAAATTGGGGCTTCAAAATCATCTGATGTCTTCATAATACTTCAATCCTTGTCTTAAGTTCCACGTGTCTATGACCGGCAAGTCTTGAAATAGGGGGCATTTGTAGGCATTTAAAATTGGGAAACTTACACAAATGTCCCAAATAAATCTCAACTTACCAACCTCTAGCCATTAGTCATAGACTTACCAAAACTAGCCAACAAAAATTGAAAAATCAAATAATAGGGTTCTTTCTCTCAAAGAATCACATGCAAAAATCACCTTTCATATTTTTAAGCGTGATTAGCAACATTAGATACAAGACGGAAAGAAAATTTCATGGACGGGGTAGCAAATAAGGTGATGAAATATAAAAATCTATACAATATTCCAAAAATCTAAACAAAAAAGGAACTTTTTCAATGGGTATAGTTGAAATTCATTGAAAATATATAGATAAGTCAATATACAAAATTTGAGGAAGATTAGAGGTGATTTGGACTGGTTTTGTATCAAAATTCGTAATTAAATCGAGTTGAAAAGTCTTCTGCGACACATGTATCAAACATGTATCACGCATGTATCTCACACACATGTATACATGGATATACATGTGATACACAATTGATACAAATATGATACATATGTGATACACAAATGATACACAGTGTGATACACATATCATTTTTTTTTCATGTTCAGCTTTTACTTCGAATTTTCAATTCAAACCACCTCAAAAGTTCACCAAATCATCCCAAAACTGAGATTCAAGCTCCTTAAGTTGTGCCCAATTTTTTCTAATAACACACACTCAAAACAAAGCAAAAATTTGATATTTTTTTTGCTACAAATAGCTAATTGGCTAATTTGGCTAATATTAGTAATATTTTATCAATTGGCCAATTTTTGTAATAAGCTACTTATAAATGGACATAGCTGGTAATTTCCCTTTAAAATTTATCGGAATTAAGTGCGTGAAATAATTTGGACTTTATTTTAAATTCAAGATATATTAGTCCAAACAAATATTATGGGCTAATATAATTGGATTAATTATATAAGTCCAATATTATTGGGCTAGCCCATTTAATTGGGCTAAAGTGATGAGCCCACTTCATTAAGCCCAAGATGTCATCTTCTTAGAGGTCTAGTTTGGTGCCACGTGTCAAATGACGTGGCGCGCCAAGTCAAACGGAAGAGCCAATAGGATCATGCCACGTGTCAAAATGACAAGGCATGCCAAGTCACACCAAAAGGCCAATGAAATCGCGCCACCTGTGCAAGTGACATGTTCTGGCCAATCAAATGCGGTCATGTCACACTTCAATTTAATTGGTCGGAAAGAGTTTGTTCTTATCACAACTCCTCCCTTCCACAACTATAAATAGGGGTCTTCATAACCCAGAAAAGACACCAGAAGTTACAACAAGAAGCAAGAGAGAGCTCGTAGATCAAACACCGCAAATTTCTCTACAAGTTTCAAGCTTCAAGCAATCAAGTTCAAGTTCAACAAATCAAGTTCAAGCTCAAGAACGAAGAACAAATCAAGTTCAAGCTCAAGAACGAAGAACAAATCAAGTTCAAGCTCAAGAACGAAGAACAAATCAAGTTCAAGCTCAAGAACGAAGAACAAATCAAGTTCAAGCTCAAGAACGAAGAACAGATCAAGGTTCAAGGAGTGCGAGTTCAAATCAAAGTTCGTGCCAGTTGAATTCAAGATCATCATTCGTGGCAACAAACATAGATACAAGATCAAGCTCAAAGGCCCTTGAATTTATTTACAATTGGAAAAAAGAATCAGAGGATCCGTAGAGATTGTAACACTCAAATATTTAAAATAAAATACTATGATTGTTGCGATATTTTCGGTCTTGATTTTATTTTCTCGACGCAAATTTATTGTCTACGGATCTGTTTTGTCATCTAATAACTCTTGGTGATCAAAGTTTGAATGAGAAAATTGTCGATTTCATTGGTGATTCAAATATGAATTAAGTGTTTCAAAATTTTACAAATACACACCCTCTTGTAACCTGACTACTTTCATGGTGGTGGTTATTTTATTTACAGTAACCCTTTTTAATTGTTTGTCTAATTGGAGTTGTATTAATTCATTGTACTTCACTTCAATGTAGATGGAGAATTCCTAATCACATAAAAATATTCTTTCGTTGTATGGAAGAGGGGTGCATTTATATATATATATACACTTCTTTTTTTCTTTTTTCTTTTTTGATTGCACATCTATAAATCCGATTGGCATTTAATTTCTTAGAGTCCTTACTTTGAGAGTAGCTTCTCATATAAAATTAAAGAGATGCTAATAAGTAATTATGTGTTTCATTTTTAACTAAACAATATAATCAAAACCAGGTAGATCTTGGGGGGCTAGACCAAACTATAAGAGGTCAACCCGGACAAGCTTAATTTTCATGTTCATCTTTCTCTCTAACCATCCTTTTTCATAGGTTATATTTATATATTATAATATTAAATATACATAGTATTTTAAACTTTTGATCATAACTAATAATGAAGCGGAAAATATAAAAATTTAACCATGGAAAAATTAGTTAAATAGTATGTACTTCTTTTGGTCCTAAATATATTAAGTGGCTTTGGAAGGTTGAATTTGTTTCACAAATTTTAAAATTTTACAAAATAAGTCATTTATTATTTTATTTTTTGCAAATCCGTATAGTGTTAATTACGTGGGACGTTTAAAGGAGAGATACAAGGCATTTTAAAACAAAAATTCTCATAATTAGGATTGCTAAATGTATTTTTTAAAGGTGTCCAAAAATCTTGAAAGACAAACAATATGGAAGGAGAATAGCTATGGGTCTCGTTTGCCTTATTAAAAAATTATCACATATATTATCAATGTTTGGTGTTGTAGAGAATTAATTGCTGCATTACTAACACAATATTTGGTCAGTGATCATTAAACTTATATCTACACAAGTTATGCGAGAACTTGATTATTATGTTACACATAGCGTGAAGTAATAACACGTATATTAACAGCATAAATAAGACTAAATTTAAAAAAATACTTTAAAAGTAAACAATTTTAACATAACAACGTGAACACTATTATATAAGTAACAATTATCACATTATTATTCACCATAAACAATGTCTATATTATAGTCATGCAATAATAAGGACATGAATGGAACAATTTCATGTCTCACGTGTTAAGACTCGAATTTCCAACTGTATAAATTGGCTTACCTAACAACCCAAAAGGAAATCCCAAAAGGAAAAAAGAAAACAAAAGGCACCAATTTGGAGAAAGTTGAAGAACCAAAAGTGTAGAAAACCAGACAAAGCGGTGTCAAAGCTGTCATAATTCAAAGTAGGCGAAATACATAAACGGCCCTTTTAAATTGTCCTCAACGATCAGCCAGACACCTCAACTGACCCTTTAATCATCTAAACACTTCAAGTGACTATTAACTGTATCAAATAGACATCTCATAATGACATGGCAAGTTACACGCATTTTAGTTACAGTTGAGCGCGTGAGACTTTTATCAGACTTGTTTTCTCTTATTTTAGAATTAAGTTAAATTTTATACCTGGGTCCCACACCCCATTATCATTTTTGCCCACACCTTTGAACGATCAAACCAGTGTTTTTCACCCAAATTTCATATGAACCTTCCTCACCCCAACATCATTATCTCCACCACCTTCCACCATAAATTCACCACCTATATTTCAACTTGGACGCAAAAAAACTATTAAAAAAAAACAGAAGCTCGCATCTTTCAACTGTTTTCAGGTCAGCAAAACAAAAGGCTGGTAACTTCAAGTGGCCTCAGTTAGAGTCTGGAGAATCTCGACCAGCAAAGAGCGAACCATCTTTGTCGGACAAGGATGAGCCATCTGTAATGCATTCAAATGACAAGTTATTAGCTGCAGATGCGAGCTCTTCTTCCTCACTTGGACATGCCAATAGTGAAGACTTAAGATTGTCAAGTCAAACTGCTGATGAGATACAACAAGAACAGGTAAATAAAAGCATGTCTCATGATCGACTACTGTCTTTATCTGAAAACTTTGAAGAATTTAAAGCTGATAAAGAGGCGAAATTAGAAGAGTGGTTGGGAGAATAAGGAATTTGTGAAGTCTCATTTTCTTTTCTTTGTGGCTATTGCTCTATAAATCGTTAATTATTGGAATATTTTCTGTCCTACAATGGCATTGGCTCTATTAAATTAGGGATGAGAGAGAGATAGGAGGTGAGAGGGAGATAGGGCGGAAGGAAGAAGAAGAATAATAGGTTTGGGCTTTGGGAAAGGTGCCGGTGTGCTTAAAATTTAAAAAGGTTTTTTTTTTCTTTTCTTTAATGTATTTCTTTGTTAATAACAAATATCAATTTTTTAAATTACAAATTACACGTGTCATTGTTTAATTGGTTCATTTGACACGTTATTGGCAAGTGTAACTCACGCATCTGGTATGCTGTACTCGGGTGTCTATTTGATACAGTTAATAGCCACTTGAAGTGTATAGATGATAAAAGGGTCAGTTGAGGTATCTGGCTGACCCTTGAGAACAACTTGAAGGGGCGGTTTATGTTTTTATTAGTACTGTACTCTCCACTTTTAACTACCACCGGTTACCGGTTGGCACACTTGAGTCCATAACAATGGGCGGGGCGTGAAACGACATCGTAATTTCCATCTATATATGCATATTTATTTATATTCAATTCAATTCAAAGGTGTTTGGTGAACAATTGGTTAGATTTGGAAAATCTGACATCTTTAATAAAATCCTCTAAGTTTATAGATATTCCACTTGTTGTGCAAAATCTATCAACTTTGTCTAACGTAATTGAGGTGAATTTGGGTGTGCAGTAGCAGGGCAGAGATGGGTTCAGATCAGAAAGTACATGTATTTGAGGAGGTTGCCAAACACAACAAGACCAAAGATTGTTGGCTTATCATCAGCGGAAAGGTTAGATCTTTATTAGTTCCGTCCTGTTCTTTTATATCCTGTCAAATAAATAACCAGTGAATACTTTTCTTAGTGGTATTATTATTCTTGATGGGTTTTGTTTTATTTTCGTNGCTGAGGCCCCATATTGACTATCATGAGGTCTTTTCTGTAGTTGGTGCAGTCATAAGTTTTTTACCGATTCATTCTTCCATGAATTGCTGAAAGTGAAAAGAAGTTCATCAAAATTTAATCGAAACATATAAGTGAAAATGAAATGACTCTTCAAATAAATCAAATTAACGAGTTTTTGTCTCTCGAATGTCCAACTGATTAATTAATTCTTTATCATTTTATGTGAATTACTTACAAAAAACAAATCTATATTTTGTATGGTTCAAGATAGAAAGAAACAAATCTCTATTTGAAGTAATCAATAGCTAATCTTTGAATCCTTAATTTGTTGTTTACCATGAAGTCTTGGAGAATTAATTGTGTTGGATGCAATCAAGGAGAGAAAGAAAAGAAAAAAAGGATAAAAGAGAGAATAGGAAAGTTGAACGTACAATAAGAAGAAAAGGAAGCTAAAAACAAAAATAACTTACATGACCATACAGTCTCGAATCAAGGCACCAACACTGAATCTTGACCATGGGTGCCAACAGTACCATATAGCAAAACACCTAAAAAAATTACACAGGACATTTACATTATTTGCAAGCACCATGGGTTCACGCGCCCCACACTTCTTAACGTGGATCCGCCACTGTGCACTCATTTGGTGCTAATAGTGTTAGTTGAAGAGTTGAATTCTGAAACTAAAACATAGACAGAGATTGATAGTATTAGACAAAGTAATAACTTTTTTCTTCAAATGCTTAAGATTTGTCTTTTTTCTTTTGAGAAAGGTAACAATAATCAAATGCTTAAGGTTTATCATAGTAACATAAATTGGAAGGTTTCCCTCGGGGCTGGGAAGAAAAGGCAGGTGTCTAGGTAAGTGACTTGTCCCAGAGAAATTAGCAGTTTAGAACATCAGAGGTTGATAGTAGAGATAAACAACTGAACTTCAAATTAACGATTTCTTCCCGGTTGGCAGAGTTACCCGGTACCTGTACTGTACTGGTGGGAGAAACACGTACGTGGTGAAATTTATGCAGAGGTGGATAAATCCAGTGTTCTTTTTCTTTTTTCTCTGGGTCTAAGGTCAGCAATGACNAGATTTTAGGTCAATAGACAATAAGTAGGTCTACGTATACACTACCTACCCCCCCCCCCCCCCCAACAACAAACAAAACTAAGAAAGAAAAAAAAAAGAAAAAAAAGGTGACTGGTATCACATATTATGATGGCAGGCTCGTTACATTGGCATAAAACCTATACATACATTCACATCGTTATAAGTGGATATACATCTGAAGCTTAGAGACATTTTATGTCTCATTTTAGCCTTGTGGTGTGAATGAGCCATTCCATTCCATTCCTTCAGCTGGTTTTTTGGTTATTATTTTCTTCTTGATTCCATTCTCCACCAAATAGCTTTGAATGTTAAAAGACGAAGTGACATGTTCCAAACTTCCAATGTTCTGGTGATTCAAAGAAGAAAATCTCTAGCCACATGAAGCATGTTCAGTCATGTATCTCAGTGACTCTTTAACTTCTGTCACAGGTGAAAGCTTTGTAGGAGTATGCTTTATGCAAATCAGACTTACATTCATGGAAGATCATCCAGGTGGTGATGAAGTTTTGCTTTCTGCAACAGGTAATGCCCGAGTATTTCACACAGTTTATCTTGGTTCTAACCGTAGATAAAGGCTTTCTCTATGCGTTGGTTTCTGAAATGTTGATTGTCTGACAGGGAAAGATGCAACAAATGACTTTGAAGATGTCGGCCACAGTGATGATGCTAGAAAGATGATGGATAAATATTACATTGGAGAAATTGATGCATCAACAGTTCCCTTGAAACGTACTTATGTCCCACCACAACAAGCCCCATACAATCCAGACAAGACTCCGGAATTCGTTATCAAAATCTTGCAGTTTCTTGTGCCCCTCTTGATTTTGGGTTTAGCTTTTGTTGTGCGACACTATACCAAGGAGAAGTAAACCCTTTGCATTCTAATTTGGATTGTCAGAAAAGTCAAATGAAACACCTGGTTTATAGTTCATTATGGTGCTACAATATCTGAACTTGATTAATTGTACTTTGTATGAGTTGCACAGTGGCCATTTGTAGTGCATCCTGTAAACAATGAACTTTACCGAGCTTATGTTTATGATGATATTTGAGATACGCCCTTTTTCATTTTGAATAATTTCTGCACTATAACAGTCTCTACTAGGAATTAGCTGTAGACAGCCTATTGATTCGAAAGCTAAGTTTGAAATTAGAAAATGATCTCTGCCCATGCCCTTAGAGCGAAGACAACTTTATTAGAATGGACGTAAAATGGCTCTTTTAACCGTTGAGGGCATTATTGGGGCTACTTTGGTAGTATATTTGCCTGCTTTTGCATCATGAGAATTAGAGCCCCGAACTGCAGCTTTTCGTTTCTCTAAATATTCTATTTCAATTCAGTATGACAATATTAATGTGTAATCTGGAGAAAACGTAGATAAGACCAACAATATGTTTTAACCCGACATTATTTGCGATAAGACTGGCAAGCGACGAGTTCATTTTCTCACACATCATTTATGCCTGATTTTTTTAGAATATCAAGTGTAAACTAACTGTGGTGCAACTCAGCCAATTCACTAAACAGTCTATCCAGCCAACAATTAAACGTAACCAAGGTAATCCTACCCCACCAAGACTGGTGTAGATGCATAGTGTTGCAGTTAGAATTCAAACATAATCTGAAGCTACTCTGGCTGGAAACTGTGAAGGGTTACTAATATTGTGAGATTAATTGCTCATGCAGTTTGCACATTTGGAAGCTTGGCCCTGGTGGTCTTTTCATGTAGGCGTCTAACAGCTCTAGAAGATGTTCTGCCACTGGATTTGAGGTATGCCCGAGTTGCCCGCAAAAGGGATAACAATGTCAAACTCTACAAGGCTTTCAATGTTTCTGCCTTGCAAGATATAGCGGTTCTTTAACACATTAAAAACCACAATTCTGTGCGTCTCAAAAGTCAAACCAACCAGTTCACATCCACTCCCACCCCACACCCCACACTCCTTGACCCCAAGGAAGCTGGGCAATGGGCACAACATCTCCATTTTAGTTTTCCTATTAGAAATACCCTATAACTATAAGCGTTAAACATGAGGAACTTAAAATATATATATATTGCGCATGGTAGCCAGTCTGGAACATAGGCTTTCTAATAATGGCTACACTGAAACCGAGCAAATACCAGTGCTAGTACGCGGCAGAGTTGATTGTAGATTTTTCCCAACTTCAGAACGTACGATCTCCGACCCAAAAAAGCAGCAACAGCAGTGTTCTGACTTGTCAGATACTGTCCTTTCTCGCCACAAAAATGTGACGACTTGAAGAGCATCCATTCATGAATGCTGAATTTTGCAAAGAGAATAAATTAGTGGTATAAAATCTTGGAAGGCACTATAACAAAGGTGTCTATATCTTGTCATGGAGAGTGACCACCAAATAATGGGCATCATAACAAAGGCACTACAACAAAGGTGTCTATATCTTGTCATGGAGAGTGACCACCAAATCATGGGCATCATCTAGTAGCTTCCATACATCAAGATGACCAGCCATGTTATTGCACTCCCTTAAAATTTCATCCATGCTACTATACTTCTCAATGATTTGTTTCCTCCTCTGTAATACAGATGCTGCAATTGCATAAAGCAAAAGATCATCTGTTGGTGGGGCTCGCAGCCTAATCCTACTCCATGCAGACTTCCCAATCCCTGCCCTAATAGCAGCCTGGTCTGCCCACATTACCTCCCATAGGCAGAGTGTTTGCTCAAAAGTTAATTCCCTCCTGAAGAGCACTACCACCATCCTGTACACAAAAAAGCAATCCTCTGCTTGGAGCTTCTCTAAGTGTCTATAGAGATGTGAATCCTTATGTTTGATAATTTTAGAAATAATATTTAGTTGCCTCCTAATTCCAACCTCATCAAGCCTGAAGTTATGCCGAGCCTTCCTCATGAAACCGACGAAGCACCAAAAAGCTTCATGGTCCTCTGTCATCACAGCAATAATGGGTGAAAGCAAATCACTCATTCCCTGGCAATAGCCAATTTCAGGGTCATAAAGCGCATATGCCTCAAGAATGGCAACTAACCGAGCAGCATGGAAGATCCTTGAGGGCTCTAGGTGATCATAGTCCTTCAATCCAACGGCTTGCGCAGACCAGCGTGCCCGGTCATCTGATACTCCTCCCCCCTGAGCTGGGAAATATGCTACCCATTCTTCATTAGCACGAACTGCGTCAACCCGAATTATTCGTTGCCATGTCGCATAATCTTCTGCATTGCAGGGCTCTGGCTGGACTTCTGTCTTCGAAGGAGAAGTGCCCTTAGAAGGCACCTCAGATGTATTCTCGTTCATGCTTCCTAACAAGGGGAAAGTATAACTGACATCATGGTCTGCAGAGGAATCTGAATCCGATGACTCAGAATCAGAGACATCGTTTGGCTCCATGACTCGTTTGGAACTGGACAATTCTTCCAATATTATACTGCCCTGATTGTCAGAATCTTCAACATATGGGCTCCTCTCCCCACTAGAGAGGGATTCCAGGGCACTAACAACATCTTCATAGTCGGGGAAATCCATTCCTTCAATGAGATTTCCACTATGTCCATTGCTTCCAATTCCACCAGTGTCTTTTATTTTAAAGGTTTCACCATTGCGTCTCAGCAGTTGGCAGCACTTTCTCCGAAGCCTCTGGTATTCCTTTCTGCATTCACATATTATGCACCAATAAGGAGTATGGACTATGGAGTCAAAATATAAATTTGAACTATAAATAATAGAAAGGTGATTATGAGTCAACTGAATAGACAAAGATTAAAAGGACTTTACACTTTGATCCAGGTAGAGCAGATGAATTTGGCAACAGTACCTGTTCTTTTTCCTTATAGTATCTCTTTCTTTTTTGGAACTGTCCAAGTGATAGCTGCAAAGACACGTAAAGAATAATTATCAGTGCTCGCCCAAGACTTCACCGGTATAAAACTTGACTTATGAAGTATAGAAATGCAAAGGCGAGCGGAATTGCTCTACGAGCCCTCCAAAAATATTAACTTCCCATCATTTCATCAAGTTATTAAAAAAAGAGAAGCTATATAGAGCCTGTCCTTTCTCAGCAATGACCGAAAGGGACAAAAGCAATTCAGAACCCACCAAATCACCTATGAAAAAAGCTTTATTCACACTTAGTGAGCAGAGATTAGTTTCAATCATATAATCTTCCATAGCAAACAACCCAAACAGAATAGATCAATAGAAAAAGGGAGCCTACAATATGTAAAACAGGTCCACAAGAGGATTCATTAAAAAAATCAAGTAGAATAACTGCAGTATTGATCTCACTTACTATGCAAACGAATTAATTCATAGAACTCATAGGAACTTTAATGTCATCTATCTGGAAAACGGAACTCCGCCATCTCCTAGAAAATAAAGCAACTAAAATGGACACCAAAATGAAGCGAAAAGGGGAAAGGGTGTGTGCAATGAACCAAATTCCATGCCAATGTTAATACTAGAAACCAGTATGAGGGGGAAAAAACTTACACCCCAAGGAGGAATGGCCAAACCTCCGCCCTGATACTTGGATCAACTCCCTGCATAAGAGAGACAAGTTAAGTAAACAAACCCACCCTTTGCATGGAAAACAAGGAAGAGAAAGAAAGGAATATGGTAAAATTTTGTGTTGTTAGGTTTGACAATAGAGGAAAAAGATTTGGACAGAGGTGCCCCACAAGATTCTCTTTCCCTTTAGAAAGAAGAAATCTACAGAAATTTTGAAAAGTAAAGCAATCTACAGTTTCACCATTTCCCTTCTTCTTTTGGACTTCAAACAAAAGAAAACCGTGTTATTTCACATTTAACCAAATAAAGGAAAGAAAATCATTTTTCTTATAGACTCCCTCTATTCAGTCCCTTCATTTTGCTTCCCTTCCCTTTCACATTTTCAAACAAACATTAATAGTTTTATTATGCTTTAAATATGTAAAATAGGAGTACATGGATATATGGAAAATGTGATTCTCAAATTTCAAGGTGCAGGAACTCACTCCACTTCGGACTTTCTTTAGAAATTTAACTCCTCCATTACGAAGCTTTCCATCAGGTGTAAAAAAGCTTCTCCACTGTAGGGGTGAAAGAACATGTTTTCTTTTTCTACGGGACCATGGTGATTTGAGATGACCTCTGAAATGAAACACCTTCATGATTAAATATTTTGGAAAACTACAACTACATGTCAAGGTAGCAACATTGGGAGATCAAATATATTCAGCATCATTAACAATTACACAACTTCAACTATCCAACTATAAAAAGGAAACGCATAAAGGTGACAGGGAAAAATTGCTAACATAGATCAAAGAGAAGGAATTAAAATTACCAAAACTCCACAATTGTTATGTCTTGGAGATGATTAGCTTATACAAACTCCTTTTCATCTTCTTAGTGCATTTATTTGAAGTAAGAGAAACTCAGCCAACAAAATTGTCATGGAAAAAAATAAGATAACTATAAAGATTTGAATCGTGCACTAAGAAGTACACTGGTTGAGTTGAAACTAAATCATGCAGAGTTGAAATTTATCTAACAAAAGGTCGAGCCGTAGTACACTGGTGATTAGCAGATTAACCCAATTCGGCTTTTATCCACATAGCCGAGCAACTAAGAAAAAGATCAACTTGAGGATATCACAAGGATACAGATGCAACCTATTTCGACAATTTTATCCACAAGCTGAGGCTGAACAACTTGAAAGTAGAGGGGCGGCAGAAAACAAAGGGTTCAACAAGAATGTATTTGATTACATTACTGAGCACACAGGACAGCTTAACCTATAGATATACTTCTGCATAGGTATTATCTTTGACTGCTGTGATTTGCAATATTTAGATGTAAGTCTATTCATGCATCTTTTAAATCGAAACATCCTAAAGCAAGCATCGCTAGTTACCTACAAATAAAATTTTGCAAGAAACAGAACTGGAAGGGAAAAGCAATCTTCTGCCTGAAACAGCAATGTGAGAAGCCCAGTCATGCAGTTCAAACAACACATTGCAAAAGGCCATAACTGGTAGAACTCATACTAGTTTCCTTCCTTAGATGAGTCTTATTCAACCGTCTACACCTATGGACTTGGGATTTATGCCAGTATGGATGAAAACTTTTCTGCCTTTAACATAGAGCATCAGATTCTGCTAAGCATTTACCAATTGATACCTCAGATTTCACGCGAAAAAACACAATCAGAAAGATCCCTCAAATAACAAATCAAAGAAACAAAAAGAGCTTCATAAGGAAGAACATCACACCCCCATTCTGAAAGAGCCCTTTTCATCCAGTGGAAACAAAAAAAGAGGTGATCAGTGTACCCAGTTAAAAGTCTCCGCCTAATTGTCCGAATTTAAGCAATACGAGTACAGTGAATCTTTTGGATTGTATGCTTTTGCCGCTGAATTGATCCGCAGAAGCAAATAGTAGTATGGTTTTCTGAACTTAAAGGATGTACAGTCAATCCTAATTGCATCACCCAAAGAGGAGGGAAGGAAAAATGAGAGAGCAGCAAAAGGTCAAAACTAAATCTTATGCCTTCAGATTCTTTATTGAATAAATTAGCTGAAAAATATAGACTACAGCCAGCAAAAAATCAAATAAAAAATGTCATCACATTATCACAAGGTAAAACAATTGAAATAGAGATCAGATGTAAAGTTTCAACCTTTGACTAATATAAATCA
Organism: Nicotiana attenuata; assembly: GCF_001879085.1. Classification (NCBI taxonomy): domain Eukaryota; kingdom Viridiplantae; phylum Streptophyta; class Magnoliopsida; order Solanales; family Solanaceae; genus Nicotiana; species Nicotiana attenuata. The sequence goes on along the minus strand of NC_031994.1, from coordinate 46,823,545 downwards.
AGATGTATTACAATGACCAGTTCAAATCAAAGCGCTACGAAGATATCCAAGCTGAAAAAACAAAAGCAGTAAAACAATCACAAATACAAATATAATCTATCTACTAACACTATTAGACATATATAAAATGGAGGACAGCGGAACTGAGCAAATGATCTAGATCTGATAGAATAACACTAAACATAACTAAAATGCTAGATGAATCGGAAAACTACAGTTATAGGAAAACTGAGAAGCAGATCGAAGAATAACTGAGATGTAGTGAAAAAGGTGAAAGAGAAGGGAGGCTCACCGATCAGAGGCAGAACAGTAAGCTGGTGAGGAGGAAGCAACAACAAATAGAACTGATCGCAAATGAATCCACGACGATGACGCTGAAGACGACGGCGATGGTGAAGATGAAGACGGTGAAGGAGAATTTGAAGACGACGAAGTCTGACTTCGTTTGAGAGCTTTCATTTACAAACGATTTTTACTCTATAAACAGATTTCTAGGGTTTTCAAAAACTATGATAATGTAATGTCCTTTACGGTAAAAATATCTTTGAAATTTCAGCCGTTTTTTAATTTTTTTACAAAGTAGAATAGATAAGGGCGGCGGCCAATGCGAGTCCGGCCAAGGCCGAGAAAGCAAAAACTACTCCGGCATTTGAAGTCCGGTGGTTCAATCAGAAACCACCGCTGCTGCTGCCGTTACAGTTAAAAACACGACGGAGGTCAGTGATACAATTGATTCAACAAAAGCATTAGGAGCAAAAGAGGTGAAAAAGAGGAAAAGCATGGAGCAGAGATAAAGGAATAAGGAATGTCGATTATGCCCTTTTCCACCATAACACAAACACACAAAACTGAAAATGTTTTGTCCTCTTTTAACTGCTTTTGCTTTTTGATTTTGCTTTCATTTAAGAGAGATATGTCTTTCTTCAAGATGAGTGAGGCGACCTAAGAGTCTCCTAAGGGGGGGTTAGAGTGGATTGTCTATTTTTCTTTTGTACTGTACCTACTTGCCTAGAAAGTAGAAAAAGAGAGATAGTTGACGCTGGATCTGAGATTGTAGAATTGGTTCCGTGCCATTGTGGCGCCTAAGGTCGCCTCTTTTGGCACGGATGTGATGCTTAAATTAGGTGGAAGCTTGGAAAAATAAATACATAAAGAATGTTTGAAGTTGAAGTTTTTAGTTGAAAAAACAGGGTAATTGATCCAACTATATTAGCCAGAATTATTCAGGTTCCCTCAACTTGGTAATTTTTGTTTAATTTTTCGTTAAATTTTACGTGATCTTTAATATCCCTTAAACTTGACAATTTCATAGCTTCGACCCCCCTGGACGCTCACAATCCATGGGAGTGTGACACACTGCCAAATAATTTTTTTGTCCATGTGGTTTTTTTTACAATAAAATATATATATTTTTTTATCTTTTTAAGTGCACCAACTATTTCAATCATTTTTTTGGTGCCAAAATCAAGATAAAAAAACTTGAAACAACATTATTTTGACAATAATATTTTATTTAGCTAAAGATAATGATATTTTAATCAAGTTACTTTTATATATTTGATCAGAAAAAAAGGAATACACAGTTAGAACATATTATTATTGCACCTAAAAAATATAAAATTAAAACTACATTGTTGGAACTCCATATATTGGCTAAATAAATTTTTAGCTAAGAATAGTAAAATTCTGATCAACAACAACCCAGTGAGATCCCACAGATGCGGTCTGGGGAGGGTAGTGTGTACGCAGACCTTACCCCTACTCCGGAGGAGTAGAGAGGCTGTTTTCGGTAGACCTTCGGCACAAGAAGGAAAGAGACATTGTATCAGTAACAGCAAAGGAATCCATAAAGATAACACCAACAACACAATAACAAAAAATAAAGAGCAAAATAATAACACTGAGCAGTAACAAAGGCACAGTGTTATAGACGCAAGGGAATAATATGTACAAAAAGGGCCACTAAAAATACTACAACCTAACTTACGACCCTAATAAAGTATTAAGAACACAACTGGAGTCACTAGCAACCTAAAACAAAACACTATCATACTAGCCTCCTATCTCCTAACCTACAACCCTAATGCTCGACCTCCACAACTTCCTATCAAGGGTCATGTCCTCGGAAATCTACATCCGCGCCATATCCTGCCTGATCACCTCTCCTAATATTTCTTAGGCCGCCCTCTACCTCTTCTCATACCCGTCAAGGCCAGCCATTCACACCTCTTTACCGCTGCATCCAGGCTTCTCCTCTTCACGTGCTCGAATCATCTAAGCCTAGCTTCTCGCATCTTGTCTTCCATGGGATCCACGCCCACCTTCACCCGAATATCTTCATTCCTAATCTTATTTAGCTTAGTGTGCCCACACATCCATCTCAACATCCTCATCTCTGCAACTTTCATCTTTTGGGTATGAGAATTTTTGACTGGCCAATACTCTGCACCATACAACATGGTCGGCCTAACCACCACTCTATAGAACTTTCCATTAAGTTCTGTAGGCAACGTCCTATCATACAGGACACTAGACGCTAGCCTTCATATCATCCACCCCACTCCTATACCGTGTGTGATATCCTCGTTAATATCCCCATCCCCATGTATAGTCGACCCCAGGTACTTGAAGCTCCCTTTCTTGGGGATGACTTGAGAGTCAAGCCTCACATCCATGCCCGCTTCACCCGGCACACCGCTGAACTTGAACTCCACGTATTCAGTCTTAGTCATGCTCAACTTGAAACCTTTAGACTCAAGGGTCCGTCTCCAAACCTCCAACCTCTTGTTAACACCGCCTCACGTCTCATCAATCAGAACTATATCATCAACAAATAACATACACCATGGCACCTCCCCTTGAATATGGTGTGTTAGTGTGTCCATAGTCAGAGCAAATAAGAACGGGCTGAGAGTAGATCCTTGATGTAGCCCCATAACCACCGGGAAATGCTCCGAGTTGCCCCCTCACTGTCCTAAACCGAGTCTTAGCTCCATCATACTATCCTTAATCACCCTAATATAAGCTAGGCATCTCCAAAGAACTTCCCTAGGTACCTTGCCATAAGTTTTTTCTAGGTCAATAAACACTATGTGCAAATCTTTCCTCCTATCCCCGTACAATTCCACCAATCTCCTAACAAGATGTATCGCTTCCGTAGTGGAATGACCAGGCATGTACCCAAACTGGTTAACGGATATCAACACCAGCCTCCTCACCCTCGCTTCCACTACCCTCTCCCATACTTTCATGGTATGACTCAGTAGCTTGATGCCCCTATAGTTGTTACAGTTCAGGATATCACCTTTGTTCTTGTATAGCGGACATCGTACTCCACCTACATTCCTCTGGCATCTCCTTTGTCTTGAAAATAATATTAAACAGCCCAGTTAGCCACTCCAATCTTGCTCTACCCACATACCTCTAAAATTCTATTGGAATTTTGTCTGACCCTATCGCTCTGCCCCTGCTCATCTTACACATAGCCCAGACAACCTCCTTAACTCTAATGCGCCTATAGTAGCTGAAATTTTGGCGACACTCGGAGTGCTCCAATTCTCCTAGCACAATGTCTCTGTCCCCTTCGTCATTCAGCAGCTTGTGGAAGTACGTCTGCCACATCCGCTTAATTTGCGCGTCTTCCATTAACACTCGGCATTACTCGTCCTTGATGCATCTCACTAGGTCTAGATAACGAGTTGTCTTATCTCTCGCCTTGGCTAGCCAGAGCAACTTCTTTTCTCCGCCTTTGTCCCCCAGTTCTTCGTACATGCGACCAAATGCTGCATTCTTCGCTTTCGTGACCGCTAACTTCGCCACCTTCTTAGCTTCCTTATAACTTACTCTTTTCATCTGCCTCTCCTCCTCGTCCGTACTCTCCACTAGCCTCTAATATGTCGCTTTCTTTTCCTCCACCTTACCTTGGACCTCAGCGTTCTGCCATCAGTCACCCTTGTGCCCGCCCGAGTAACCCTTCGAGACCCCTAGCACCTCTCTTGCCGCCTCCTTAATACTGTTTGCCTTCATCGTCCACATATCGCTTGCTTCCCCACTACTTCTCCAGGCCCCCAAAGCCAACAACCTTCTCCCCAGCTCGTGAGCTTTCTCCTTTGTCAAGGCACCCTACCTAATCCTCGGGAAACCCCGAACCACCTTTCTCTTCCTCCTTATTGGTATGCCGACGTCCACCACCAAGAGCCTATGTTGGGTCGCGAGTGACTCACTCGGGATAACCTTGCAATCGTTGCACAACCCTCTATCATACCTCCTTAGGAGAAGATAATCAATCTGAGTCTTAGCCACCGTACTCTAAAAAGTAACCAAATGCTCCTCCCTCTTCGGGAACATAGATTTCGCAATCACCAACTCAAAAGCCTTAGCGAAATCCAATAGAGAAGTTCCACCTCCGTTCTTAACCCCAAAAGCCAAAGCCGCCACGAACCTCGCCATAACTACTAGCAGATGCCCCGATATGTCCTTTGAAATCCCCTCCTATAAATAACTTCTTCGTGGGCGGAATACCACGCACCCACTTCATCCAAACTCTCCTAGAAACACCTCTTAGCCTCTTCATCCAAGCCCGTTTGGGGAGCATAGGCGCTAATGACATTTAGAGTGAGCCCTCCAACCACTAACTTACAACAACAACAACAACAACAACATACCCAGTAAAATCCCACTAGTAGGGTTTGGGGAGAGAAGAGTGTACGCAGACCTTACCCCTACCCCGAAAAGGGTAAGGAGGCTATTTTTGGTAGACTCTCGGCTCAACAGGAGAGACAATAATTTCATAAAAGAAATAAAAGAAAAGGCATGTAACAACAAAAGATGCCAGAAAGAAAATAACAACAACGAATAAGTGAAAGAACAATAACACAAAACTATGAAAAACAACAATGTGAGCACAACATAGACCGCTAGCAAACCTAATCAAAACTCTATCAGACTACCCGGTACAAAGAGGGAAAGAACTCTCGACTACCCCTAGCCTACCATCCTAATGCTCGACCTCCACTTATTTCTATCAAGGGCCATGTCCTCGGAAAACTGAAGCCGCGCCATGTCCTGCCTGATCACCTCGCCCGAATACTTCTTAGGCCGCCCTCTGCCTCTTCTTGTACCTGCAAAAGTCAACCGCTCACATCTCTTAACCGGTGCCTCTAGGCTTCTCCTCCAACCACTAACTTAATAACCATTAATCTATCACTCACCCCCTAAACTCAACCACCGACTCCCTAAGATCCCTGTCCACTAAAATACCCACTCCGTTCTTACCCTTCGAGCGTCCAAAGTACCACAGTTTAAACCCATCTGCATTCCTCGCCTTCGATCCTACCCACCTAGTCTCCTGAACACATGCTATATTGACCTTTCTCTTCTAGAGAATCTTCTCCAACTAGACTTACCCGTTAATGTCCCTATGTTCCACGACCCAATTCTCAACCTATAAGCACCCTTGTCCCCTGCCCCACCCCTATCCCCTGACCTACCTCTGCCCCGCCTCCCGCCCCTCTCGAGGACATGACCTTATTCTACCATCACAGATCACCGCCAAAACAAGCGACGACCAAATGCAAAGGGAACATGTTATACTATAGGCCCGCTAAAATAATTCCTAGACTAGTATCAACTAATAAGACAACAATAAGCTACCACAAGAGGAAGGGAAACAAGAGAACGGGAGGTACCAACTCCCGAGAACAGAACCTGGATCAATGTACTGCGCTCCCTTCCAAATTCCTGCCATCCCTTGCTAATGCCAACCGGAGGTGACCCGTGCTGCATGCCCAAATACCGCAACTATCCACCTGAAATTTTTAAAAGAAATACGAAAACCAAATGGGGGGAGGGGGTGTTGTCACCACTGTACCTGGTGACCCACTGTCTGGTAGCCTTGGCTACCCAGTTTCACGACGTAGCAGGCGCTGCTTAAAAAAGCCGCTGAACAGACCCAAAGAGGCCGCAAAAAGAATAAATAAAAAGGGGGAAAAGAGAGAGGAATGAGGGAGGATGCGTAGAGGAGGGCCGCCGGTCGAAGGTATCACCGAAGAGGGGTCTAGGGTTTGTAGAGGAGAAAAGAAAGAGAGAGAAAGGGGATAGCAGTCGCCGGAATAATTGCCTGCAGAGCAGCAGTTGCCTGGCGGTTACTGTTAGGCTTGGGGAAGTGGGGAGGAGAGAAGACAGAGGAGAGAGAGGAGCGGTAGAAGAGAGAGAGGAGAGAGGAGAGATGGTCCAAAAACTTACCTGGTAGGTTGGGTGGTCGTCGGCTTCGGCGCTGTAAGATGCCCGGTCAAAAGATGACCGTTGGATTTCAGTCAACGAGAGAGAGAAATCGGGGGAAGAGAGAGAATCCCGATAATTCTCAAAATTCTGACCAAATATTTACAAATTTGACTCGTAAAAGAAAAATGCAATAGTATAAATAAATAGCCATTGCATGAAAATAAAAATCACAATATTTTTTTATTTTCATAGAAAATATACCATTCACTTCATTACATTGGCTAAATCTTCTTTTTATTTGGAAAAATAAATGGAGTTTCAACTAATTACTTTTGTAGATTTGGACACAAAAAATAAAGATAAAAAATACATAGTTGAAACATATATTCATTGTATTTTTAGAAAAGTACAATTGGAAAAAAATAAGCAATGTATATTAAGAAGAAATAACGAGAAATACAATTGGAACAAATAAATCCTTATATTTGATTATGTGACAATTAATATTTGAAAAATATCCCCACTTGGAAGCTAATTTTTTGATTTTCCCCTACAACGCAACTAAAAGAGAGTGTATTCACCCTCTTTGTGACATCACCGTGTAGGAGGGTCAAGACTATCAAATGTTCAAGTTCAGGGAGGTATTAAGGACCATACGAAGATAAAGAGGGAACTAAATAAAGGTTGCCAAGTGTAGGGGGTTTGGAACATTTCTTCCATAATATTATGCATATGTGAGTAAAATCGGGATCAATTATTTTTGTCATCCTTTATAAATTTATTCTAGTTTTATTTATTTTTTGCAAGACTTTTCTTGAGTCGAAGGTATATCGAAACGGTCTCTCTACCTAAGATAGGAGAAATGTCTATGTACATATTGTTTGACTCAAAAGATTTTAAACTCTCTTTAAGCAAATCGATCAAAGATGAAGGAGTAAATCATAGTCAATCCTAATCAGTGCCGGATCGAAAGATTGAATAAAATATAATCAGATGCACAAAGAAGGAGATATCGAAGTTTTTATTAGAATCGGACATTGTGCTTCCCTCTCCGTGGAGAGGGAAAAGAGATTACAAGTGTGTTTTCTTTTCTTTCTTTCAACCCCCCCCCCCCTTCGTGGGTCTATTTTTTCTCGTATATATAGCCGAAATAATCCTCTTACATACGCCATGACTTTGGCATATCTGGGGTGGTGGGGTCTCCTGGTCGAAGAACGGCGTGGCTCTTATTGTTGCGTCGAATGCCTTACAGGAGGAATTAAATTAAATCCATTGACCTTTTCTGTTTGGTAACAAAAATGCGGTCATGGCTGCTCTGGTCGAAGTGGTCAGATTTTGACCCATACAGTTAGTCCCTCCATTCGTCAAGGTCGTGCCTCGTCGGTCCTGACGGACGGATCATGCGTGCAACGCAGTCGAGAGGAATCTGACCCCTAATTCAGTTCAAACGAGGTCGAACTTCCCTATCTTGCTGATAGCGAAGGCCCTTGGCCTTAAAGGTGTTTCGAACTTATCGAAATAATGGTTTGTCCGAATTTGAACGAGGTGGAGCTTTTTCTTTCTTGTTGAGGGCGAAGGCCCCTGGCCTTAGAGGTGTTCTGAGCTTATCGAAATCACGGTTTGTACGAATTTTGGATGGCGTGGGAACGTTCCTTCGGTTCTTCACGTACCGTTATAGTGATTTTGGAATCGAAACACCGGTTAGCAAACGAAAAGTTGTTTCGTGACTGCCATCATTATGACATACGTTTCTGAGGAACTGAAACGTTTCGCATCCCGTCGAATTCAGATGGCGACTCTTGGGTTTCGAGCTTCGGGGAACTTGTGTCTCTTATAAATAGGGAAACCTTGTCATTTGCCCTTCACACTTCAGTGTTTGATTGAAGGGAATTTCCTGGATATCTCTTTTTCTGCTATCTTGAGTTTTTGCTTTCTTGCTTATTGCAATCCCTAACCTTCTCACTTTTTTCGAAAAGTTTTTCCTTTTCGACTATAAATGGCTAGTGATTCCTCCCGTGGCAATCTTCTTGCCGCCCCTCCGGCAATTGAGAACCCTGTTCCAGCTACCGGAGAAATGGATATGATGGAGAACGAAGAGGTTCCCTCGGTGGATGAGATCTTACCCCGCCCAGGGAAGGACGCGATCGACTTTAGTATCAACGGTGGAACGGAGCCGGAGGACATTTCTCCCCTCATAAGAGAGAGAAAGGGATCGTGGAGTTGAGGGAACGATGGGGAATCCCTAATTTCGTCGAGATGCAACCGGCAGGGAGGGACGATCGTGTTCAATTCGACCGTCCTGGATATTGTATGTTCTATGCCTACCCCTTCATCGTAGGATACACACTCCCGCTTCCCATGCAGTGGTGGATTTCTGCCGCTACTATGAGGTGTGCCCTGCTCAGCTTTCCCCTTATCTATACAAGTTGTTCCTCATGCTACTCAAATATGCAGAGCTCGTCGGTCGTGAGGTTAATCTGGGCCATGGGCTTAGCCTTTTTGCTCCCCAGTTAATTCGAGGCACGATGATTCATGCGCGTCCTCGGGGATCGAAAGGTCTGGTGGTGAATATCGATGACAGAACCAATCGTCACTTCTACGAGAATTTTTTCTACGTGCGGACCGAGCATATTGTGGCGGACCCGACGGGATTCCTCGAGAGATGGAATTTTGCCCGTAAGTCAGTGTCTTTGATTAATGGAGAGTTTGATTTTTCTCTTTCTCTCTCCCCCTTTTTTTGGTACTAAACTGCCTTGTTATACTGTAGCTGAGAAGTTGCCCCCGCCGCCTCTCGAAGGGATCCGCGAATGGGTGGAGGCCATTCTTCCCACACAGTGGGGGCTCGCACCTGGTCGACTTTCCATGAAAGGTTTGGGCGTAGGCCCCTTACAGGTGGGATGGCGCCCTTATCTGTTGTTCTTCTTTATTCGTTTTTTGTCTTACCTCTTATACCTCATTTGTCGTTGTCAGAGAGAGTACGGAGAGTCAGGGCCCCTCAATTAGCCTTTCACCAGCCGGCTGTGTCCGCTCATCTTGTCGCGGTACCTGCTACTCGTCCTTCGTCGAGGGCGGCTTCGATCGAATCTGCGATCTTGGTTACTCCAGCAAGAGCTGCTTCTCAGGACAAGGTCCCATCCGGTGTCGTCCGTCCTACGAATGAATCACCATCAACTGGGGAGGAGGAAGGGCCGTCGAAGAGACGGAGGGTAGCGTTCGAGATGGCGTCTCCAACAGTGATTAATCTGGATGAGTCTCCTCCGACAAGCTTAGGGGAAGGTGTTGCAGAGGCGTCTCCCATAGAGGTGGAGCGAGTTGTTGAAACTGGCGCCAGTGCCTGGAAACTCCGATCGCTGCAATGGCTCAGCCAGAACTTCCCGTTGTTACTAATGACCGGCGCCTGCCGGAACAGGGAACTAGACCTCCGATGCCGCTATAGTGACTTCAGATGTGCCTTCTTCATCCGTAGCTGGTCGCACTCCTCCTTCCATAGCAGAAAGGGGAAAAGGTATGGTGATTGACGAGTACGAATCCAAGTCAGACCTGGATCCTGACGACGTCAGGATGTTCGGGGAGGGCCTTACCCATTCGGTGGTTCACGCCGGGGGATCAGCTCGAGTTCTCCAGATTCCTTCCGAAGTGAATCTTTTAGCGCAGGGGGATAATTTGGTGCCGCAATTCAGCCTGCTATGCTCGGAAGCTAAGAACGAGCCCCTGCGCAGTATCTCTGATGCCGAGCTGAGGGATGAGGTGGCCGTCATGGGCTTGAGGGTATGACATTTTGGCTCTCGTTTCGGGCCTTCCCCTTTGTTTGAGAGCACTAATTTAATCACCTCTTTGTTTTTCAAACGTATATGGTGGAGATGGAAAGCATCCGTAGGGCCAATGTCCGGTCAAGGATTTTCTTGCAGATGTTGGAGAAGTACTGTCGCTATCGCAACGGATGTCGTGAATTGCACGAACAACTAAGGGCGGACGCCCGTAACCGGGCTCTGGGCAAGGAGTTGGAGAAGAGGGATCAAGAATTGCTACAGACGATCCGTAGTAAGAGCGAGCTCGAGGAGCAACTCCACCTCAAGGATGAGGAGCTCGAACTGGGCAAGGGAGTCGCCGTAGAGTGTGAGTATTTGCAGGACAAGCTGGGGTCCATGCAGTCGGAGATGGACCAGAACTCGGTCCGGGTCGAGGCGATGAGCGCGGAGTGGAGAGGTAAGCTGATTGCGTTGGAGGGCAAGGTCGTTGGCCTGGAGCATATTGAGAGGGCTTGGTCTGAGGCCTTGGCGAGGGCGGCGGCTCTAGAAGAAACCACTCGTGTGCTCCAGTCTGAGCGGGAATCGGAGATTGCGGCAACAACCCTTAGGGAGGCGAGGCTCGAGGATCGGATTGGCACGATTGATCAGGAGGCTTCAGTTCTAGCGGATCGAGTCACGGCCCTGGAGGAGAAGAATGGGCGGCTGAGGGCTCATGCTGAATCGTCTCGCGCTGCTGTTCCCCGCCAGATTCATGAGCTATGGGTCTATGCCGAAGCCCAACGTGATATTTACAAGAGTTTGTTGGAAGCGGGCGCCGTGACTGAGGCTGCATATGAGGAAGCGCGAGCGAAGGCTCGTGAGGCTCGCATCAACTGTGGGTATGATGCGGCGACACCCGAAGCCAATGGGGGCACGGATGGTGATGATGACGACGGCGGTAGTGACGCCGAGCGAAAAAATGCTTGTGCTTTGTTTTTATTTTCATTTCATTGGTAGGATGGTATCCATTTGTTCCATTTTTTTATTTGAGGATCTGGGCCTGTTGCAAGCGGCGATAGTCTGCACTCATGATTTTCCAATAATTAAGAGTTCTTTGTCGTTTGCCTTGTACTTTAAATTTTGCTATCAATTATTCATGGCCTTGATGTGAGATGGGAGCTCGTCTGTCGAGTCCCGGTCTTTTCTTCTCTTCTAACGGCGAAGGCCCTCGGCCTTAAGGGTGTGACTTCGAACTTATCGAAATGATGACGCGTCATGATTCGAGAGGGGTCGAATCTTTCTTTTACTTTGATGGCGAAGGCCCTCGGCCTTAAGGGAGTTATTTCGAACTTATCAAAATGACGACCCGTCACGATTCGAGCAGGGTCGAATCATTCTTTCTTTGATGGCGAAGGCCCTTGGCTTTAAGGGTGTTATTCGAACTTATCGAAATGATGACCCGTCACGATTCGAGCAGGGTCGATTCTTTCTTTGATGGCGAAGGCCCTTGGCCTTAAGGGTGTTGTTTCGAACTTATCGAAATGACGACCCGTCATGATTCGAGTAGGGTCGAATCTTTCTTTTACTTTGATGGCGAAGTCCCTCGGTCTTAAGGGAGTTATTTCGAACTTATCGAAATGACGACCCGTCACGATTCGAGCAGGGTCAAATCTTTCTTTCTTTGATGGCGAAGGCCCTTGGCCTTAAGGGTGTTATTTCGAACTTATCGAAATGATGACCCGTCACGATTCGAGCAGGGTCGAATCTTTCTTTGTTTGATGGACGAAGGCCCTTGGCCTTAATGGCGTTATTTCGAACTTATCTAAATGACGACCCGTCATGATTCGAGCAGGATCGAATCTTTCTTTGATGGCTAAGGCCCTTGGCCTTAAGGGCGTTATTTCGAACTTATCAAATTGACGACCCGTCACGATTCGAGCAGGGTCGTATCTTTCTTTGATGGCGAAGGCCCTTGGCCTTAAGCGTGTTATTTCAAACTTATCGAAATGACGACCCGTCACGATTCGAGCAGGGTCAAATCTTTTTTTTTTTTATGGTGAACACTTCTCGTGGAAGTCCCAGTTTGGTCAGCATTGCTCGCATCAAATGGTTTAACGCCACGGACACGTGGTGTCGATATTTCGCACAGGTTCGCGTCACACGCGTATTGCAATTTTCCGTTCGATTTCGGTCGTTTTTCTTGTCGTGGTCAGCCGGGAGGGTTTCGGCTGTGCCAAAATGATTTCTGGTTCCTCAATCTAGGTACCCTTACGTTGATTCGCTTGCATGGGTTTTGTGGGCCCGGTGTGACAAAGTAGGGGGGATGAGGATGAGCTGTTCCTAGCCTCTGCCCGACGGTTTTTAGAGAAGGGGAGAAGTTGGATTGCAGCACCCTTCGCCCTGTCCGGGATATTCGAAGCTGGTAGGGCAGGGAATTCCTGATTTCGCGAATCTGTTCGGTTTCTTTCCCCTTAACGCACTGTCTCCGCATCTGATGTGAGTTGGGTTCCCTTCTCATGTTTCTTAGCTTTGATCCTGGAAGAACTAGGAGTTTTCACTAGGAAATCCCCAAAGACGGCGCCAAATTGTTTGACTCAAAAGATTTTAAACTCTCTTTAAGCAAATCAATCAAAGATGAAAGGGTAATCATAGTCAATCCTAATCAGTGCCGGATCGAAAGATTGAATAAAATATAATTAGATGCATAAAGAAGGAGATATCGAAGTTTTTATTAGAATCGGATATTGTGCTTCCCTCTCCGTGGAGAGGGAAAAGAGATTACAAGTGTATTTTCTTTTCTTTCTTTCAAACCCCTCCCCCCCTTCGTGGGTCTATTTTCTCGTATATATAGCTGAAATAATCCTCTTACTTACGCCATGACTTTGGCATATCTGGGGCGGTGGGGTCTCCTGGTCGAAGAACGGCGTGGCTCTTATTGTTGCGTTGAATGCCTTACAGGAGGAATTAAATTAAATCCATCGACCTTTTCTGTTTGGTAACAAAAATGCGGTCGTGGCCGCTCTGGTCGAAGTGGTCAGATTTTGACCCATACACATATTACCCTTGTAAAATTATATTAAGTATGTTATTGTTGTTCTTTTGCAATAT